>NC_000069.6:112136225-112461225 GCF_000001635.26 Mus musculus
AAACTCTTCTCTGCAATGTTAAAACTCAATAAAACGGGCACACTCTTAGATGACCTTTGGTGAAATAACATGTGTGCTTTATTCCTTGTGGATGGGGTCTTGTAAACATTTGGGGTTAGGTTGCAATCTACAGGCAGATACTTTCTATTGCCTTGGTCTGAGATGTTAGGAATGTCTCATATGCAGGTGGAAGGATTTCAAGTGTTGTCTGTTTGTGACTGATTGTCACAGTCCCTCTATATGGGCTTACATGCTCATATCTTCCAGGACAGAAACCTAGTTGAGAGTAGATTTTAAGACCTACCATTCTCAATTGTGAGAATTGCTGGGGTTCCTAAAACTTCTCAACCTTACTAGGTTTTCTTACTGGTAGCACAGATCTACTGCCTCACAGTTAACAGGACATTAAGGGTTAGGAAAGTAGTTCACAAAACAGATCTGTTAAAAAATTGATTAATGCCAGTGAATGACATTATTCAATGGAGTGAAAAGATCATTATAATCATAATTATTTTTAAAACTGGTTCTCACTAAGCCAAACTTGTAATATCAATATGTTGTTGAGGAGGACCATAAACTTTTTTCTCCTACATAAAGCCCTTAAATTTAGGAATCATAGTAACTCAGCATTCCCATGTTGTGACTCAAATCCATTTCCGCTATTCAAGGGAAGCATTTTGACAACTGACCGAGATTTCTTTTTTCTTTTCTTTTCTTTTTTTTTGAATACATTTATTTTACTGAAAATAAAATTAATATACTGATAATCTTATGTGCTTTTTATATATACTTTACATTTAGTGACATACTTATTATTACTAATCATCACAATTTTAAATTTTTTTACTTTTTTCCCAAAGTTTAACTAAACCATGAGTTTAAGTTCAAAACCTGTTGTTAGCAGCCATATAAATACACAAGGAGAAAGTCGAAACACTAGTCCACACACAACTGCTTGGTATTTCTCTAAAGAAATTGATGCTCTTTATACCATTCAATTTAGTTGCAAATATTGAGAAAAAGGCCAAGTAGGATTTCCTATCCAGATTTTATGTGGTGTTTTAATCCAATGAAACATTTCTATTACTTTTGCTAAAACCTTCTAGGAAATAACTGTTTTTCAACTGAAAGGAAAATAGAATAAGAATTTAATAGTTCAATTTTTTTCAGAATTGATTCAAGATACTTATTTTGGCACTTGTCATTGATTTCTTAACTTTTTTATATATTAAAAGATAGAGAAAAACATAGCCTAAGAGACCAAACCTCAAAAAAGTATCATTTAGAGAGATAAATGACTAACACGTTAAATAAGTATATTGAGTCCATTAAATTTAAGACCCAGTACTCTTCAGTGTATAGGACAGTGTTCTCACGTAAAATACATAATCTTGAAATCATTATTGTTTATACTTTTGCTATCATGAAATATTTTACAAGTAAGGAATATTTTTAAAGTGCCTGATGTGTTAATGTGTGTATGTGTGTGTGTGTGTGTGTTGTTTTGTGTTTCAACAGAGTATCTTATACAACTTTTAAGCAAATAATTTATTTGTGAACTATATGTCTTTTAAAATATTAATTCAACAATCTCCTTCCTTTTGGTGACTCTAACAAGTTAATATGGAGAGTCCCTAGCATCTTGGCTATCCTCTGAGGAAGCAGACCCATGTAACTTTAAAAGACAATGTATTCATGGAGACATCTTCTCATTTATTATTTAAATACTCTGTAGAGCAATTTATACGTCTGTTTATTTGACAAAATATCAGGTTAATAATATCTGGGCTGTCATATTTTACTTCAACCTGAATGATTGTAGAAAGGCACGGTAGTTGCTTCTGAAATGAGGCCTCTGAATTACTGTCCTCTAGAGACCTGCAGGGGGACTATAAATTACAAAATGAGCAAGAGCCTAAACACTGCTGACTAAGCAAAATCCACACAGTTCACATGAACACTTACTGAGGATGTTTGTGTTAAGGGTCTCACATGAACTCTCCAATGGCAATCTTCAGATACTAAACTATGCTCTTCCTTTCCTCATCCTTGCTTCCTTCTGTTCAAATAATTAAAATAATGAAGAATGCTCTATGAAGCAAGAAGTAGGCAAACATTTAAACATGAAAATTTTATAAAAATAGATGTGCTTGCAAAAACTGTTAAGCTTGTTAAGTGCTAAAAATTACATAAAGTATTAAATTCCATTTATGCAGTATATTTTCATGAAGCAGCATAACAATTAAGAACATAGGGGGCAGGGCATATGTGCATGGTACACAAGGACAAAGAAAAGTTTATTTTAATTAGTTCCCTCTCTCCTGCTTTATGTGTGTTCCAGGCATTGTACACAGGTCATAAGGTTTGAGGTAGAAGTGATTTTACATGCTAAATCATCTTACTAAAATATTTTTAATTAAATTGGAACTGAAAATTTTCACATAGGATATACATACAAAGCCCGAAGGGTTTTGTTTGTTAGACACAGAATGAAAAACCAGAATCAGAGGTGGGCAAGGAATTGCTGTTTGAGCTGCTAAAGTACATGGTTAAGTATATGATAAACTGTAATTTGGTTGTTGATCTACAGTGTTCCAAATTCTTTACAACCTTTAAATTCTAGTAGTTAATGAGCCTTGCAGAAAGTTGAGTCAAGCACATAACTTCTTTCCAGGAACCTTTGCTTGCCAAGCTGGGTGTAGCCTTTGGGGGACACAGTGGCATGGTTCCTGCCCTTGTGACAGGGCCTCAGTGTGAGCCTCCATGAGACTTGATACCTGCTGTGTGCATAAGGCTTGTTTAGATAATAATGTACATAATTTCTGAACCCCTAGCAGTGGAAGACTCTTTCCTTCCCAGGAGCATCTTCTCTCTCAGTGTTAATGACTCCATGATAATTAGAAACAGCAGGAGTTGAGAATGTGGCTGTGCCTAGACAAAATGTTAAACTGTGGGACCTTCAAGACAGCCCTCAAGGCTGTGGGGAAGAGCTCTAAATATATGGGTTCAAACATATGTAATTTCTCAACTATTCAAAAAATAAGAATGCAATATGAATTACATAAAGGGCTTCAAGAATATAAAGGATAAAAAAGCTACTTCTGTGAGCCAGCTTGTTAGAAAATGACTGACTGAGGAAGGAAATAAAGAGATTTAGGAGTGCTGATTGCAGGAGATCCTACTCAGCTAATCTTTGTTTGTTTGGTTTGTTTGTTTGTGTGTTTAGGTTTTTTTTTTTTTTTGGTTTTTCGAGATAGGGTTTCTCTGTATAGCCCTGGTTTTCCTGGAACTCACTCTGTAGACCAGGCTGGCCTCAAACTCAGAAATCTGCCTGTCTCTGCCTCCCAAGTGCTGGGATTAAAGGCATGTGCCACCACTGAAGGCTTGGTTGTTATTTTTTTTTGTTGTTCGTTTATACTTACAAAAGCAAATAGATCCCTGAGTTCAAGATTGGCCAAGAACATGGCAAAGTTTGGCTGAGGCATGGTAGAAATGATAATTCCAGGGCAGGGTCCCACCCAACTACCTTATTGTATGTGTAACAAAGGCATACAGATCTCTGAATTCCTTTGTAATATTAAGGAAAAAATGTATGCTAGTTGTCTCCTAAGAATCAAAAGGCTGGGTTCATGGGATGCTGATTCATAAGTTAATCAAAAGGTAAACCTTGGTTAATGACTGGATTGATATGTTTCTGAGGAAGGTGAGATATCTAGAGAATTTTTTTTAGGATAAAAAGAGAGAACTTTTTGGAGAAAACACACACACACACACATATGAAAGCAGGACATGGATGGAGAGATCTCAGAATAACAAGCAAGTAGAATATAGAGAGAAACCTCCAGAGAGAAAGCAGATAATAGAGAGAAGTAGTCTGAAAAACAAAACAAAACAAAAAAAACAAAACAAAAAAAAAAAAAAAAACAAAAAAAAACAACAAAAACCTGTGTCAAGTAGATCACAGGTGTACTGGCTGGTTTTCTGTGTCAACTTGACACAGGCTGGAATTATCACCAAGAAAGGAGCTTCATTTGGGGAAGTGACTCCATGAGATCCAGCTGTGGGGCATTTTCTCAATTAGTGATCAAGGGGGAAGGGCTCCTTGTGGGTGGGACCATCCCTGGGCTGGGTTGGTCTTGTGTTCTATAAGAGAGCAGGCTGAGCAAGCCAGGGGAAGCAAGCCAGTAAGGAACATCCCTCCATGGCCTCTACTGATGCTCCTGCTTCCTGACCTGCTTGAGTTCCAGTCCTGACTTCCTTTGGTGATCAACAGCAATATGAAAGTGTAAGGTGAATAAACCCTTTACTCCCCAACTTGCTTCTTGGTCATGGTGTTTTGTCCAGGAATAGAAACCCAGATTAAGACAACAGCTCATCAGCTTAGATCTACAATCTGACTTAGAGTCATTCGTTTGCACTCTCACACTCCCTTCTCTCAGACCTGCTCTCCAGATGAACACTGGTCCTTGGCATTTGCATACAAGGACTGTGCAAAGTTCTCTGTCATAGTTTTATAATTTACCACATGATTTCTTGACTCTGTTCTAATCCAGATTTATGAAGATCATGGAGGTCTTTTGTTGTATTCTACAAGGGACTTACAAATCCCTAACAAAATGCTAGAAAAATAAAGAACATCAGATTAATCAGATGGCCTCATTTTATATCTTGTTTCTTTCATATTTTTGAAGCATTTGATAGTGGTTCCCCTGCAGGCTTTACAACAGGTAGGGAAAGAATGATCAGCATTAAGCTAAAAATGAAATTCAGTTCATGTAGATTGTATTGTAACCAGTGCTTGACTAGGGTGTGATGGTACTTGTCTTTATGCCAATACCTGGGTGGCAGAGTCAGGCAGATTTTTGTAAGTTCCAGGTCAGCCTGGCCTACAAAATGAGTTTCAGGACAGACAGAGCTATTACACTGAGAAACCCTGCCTTCAAAAACAAAACAAACAAACAAACAAAAATTAAAGTAACCATACTTTAATTATCAACCTATTAAAGAATAAATCCAAATGACTATAATTTTATAATAATAATAATAATAATAACAAAAGCTGGGCCAGAAAAGAGTAAAAGTTTCTTTCTGAAATTTCTCTCTCAGGAAGATTTTAGTTACAACATTACCTAGACAATATTGCTTCAGTGAGGGTCAGGACCACAGCTTGATAGAAACTGTTTATGTAAACTTTTATCTGTTCTTCTATTTAAATGCCAACCTCACTTAAGGGACCAGAAGGTAAACTCCAAGTTGTCACTAGATATCTCTACCAGTCTACAATGTATCTAAATTTAGATTTTCTCCTAATCTTTACTTGTAAGTTTTCTGTTGTAATTGTTTTATTAAAAATTGTGTTGTTGAGTCACAGATTATAAGTTGGGTTTATAGCAATATAAATATGTTGATCCTACTTCATAAATTCTTTCTTTGATCTTTCTATAAAGATTTTAGTAGGTCTATCCTGGCCATTGATTGTTAGAGTGAAACATATCTAGTTCTATCACCTGCTATTTCTTGACAATAAAAACATATTCCTATGTTCTACAATTTGACCATAGAAGATAGCTGCTGGAGAGGAGGCTTAAATAAATGAAAACACTCGAATAAACAGAATCCAATTTCCAGATATTAGTGAGGTTAAATAATGTTAGGAAGAGATGACTTTAAAACCCTATGTGCAGTAATTATTAAAGCTCATGTGATTTACTACTACTTAAGGTAATTGTGCTTTTCTAAATTTATACATCACTAGCTCTTTCTGCCAACCCTCTCATCCTTTTCTATCTACTTTCTGTTGTATCAGCCTCAAACTTACAGAAACATTTCTTTCTTGGGATTCTCAATGGGCAAACTGTGTTTAGACACAGGGAGGCAATTTCTATTATCTTTCCTATATCCCATTCTAATTTCCACAAAATTACTACAACTATTTCTGCTATCTGCCTACAGGAGCTCCTCCTCCAATGCTATGTCACTATCAATGAAATCCCACCTCTTCAGAACTTGGGTACCTTTTGCTCTTTCCTACTGCCTCGCTCAAAATTTCTTCCTCATCTATTTCCATCCCTTTGTGCCACCTGCCGTAACACAGAAGCATGTTCTACTAGAGCCCCATAGCCACCACATTTGCCTGGTTCAGAGGGAGCAAGAAAACTCAAAGAAGAGAACACTTACTCAACAAAAACAGGACCACATACATATCTATATTAAGAACTGTTTGGGATATGAACTCAGATGCCTAGTACCAACATAAAAATACAAGCATTAGAAGTCAAGGCCATATGCCTTCTCAAATAAACAGTAAAACTGTTGTTGTATGTTCTAAGCAATAAAGATTAGCTAAGCACAAAAGAAAGACTTCAAAACAATTATGAATCTGTTCAAGGACCTTACAAAGGATACAAGTAAATGACTTAATGAAGACCATGAAAACACAAACAACTGAATCAAATACTGAAAACATTTCAAGACACAAAAGTGGAAATTGAGTCACTAAAGAAAACCCAAAATTAAAACTAGAAATAAAGAACTCTTGCTGAATCATAGGCCAATAGTACTATATGAAACCCACTGAAACCAAGCTATTGAAAATTATACTGATCACTCTCCACAACTTAACAGTAAGACCCCAAAGCTGAAGATAAGACTTACTATGTCATTATTCACAGAAGAGTTGAGTGTTTGCCTAACTAGAAGTTTCATCCACTATTAACATCTATGCTACTGACACATATTATGCATGCCATTGGAGGAGAAATGTAACTATCAATGCTAACTAGCTACAAATCATTCAACTTATAAAAGTGATCTGTCTAGAAGATATACTGAGATTATAGTGGCAGGAATGTTGTGAGAACAACTAAGTATTTTTTTAATTCTATTCAATGCTACGCCATGATATATATATATATTTTATATATATATATATGTGTGTGTATATATATATATATATATATATATATATATATATGACACTAAAGTAGCCAGGAACTGAGGAACTGGCTAAGTCATGTGCCTAAGTCGAAATCTATTAGTATTATCCTTCTAAAGAAACAATAAAATGAGTTCTAATGGCATTACTCTCCACATACATCAGTGTCTTATTCAACACACATCAGAGAAGCTTATTCCTAAAGTAGTTGGAAATTGAGAGAGGGACCCAAAACTAGACATTGTGTGAAAAATGAGAGATTTTGGAATAAAACTTAAGTGGTATATGGTCATCTGTAACCTCCCCTCCCCAGCCTGAAACCTGTTTGCTCAGGTTTCAGTGTTTGCTATCACGCGTTCACTTGCAACTTTACTCCAAGATGATTTGGCAGGAATCGGGCCCCTTCCCCTCCTTCATAACTCGGTACATGAATTAGTAAAATTGAACCTTGATTAAAATGACTGTCTTGGTTACATCTCTCTTTCCTACCACCTAGTTCCCTCTTCTCTTCCAGATTCCAAGATGCCTTTCCAGAACAGAACCCAGACATGTGAGCCACTGGCCGGACACAACAGTCATCAAAACACTTGTCGGAATTTTGGGATCTATGAGAGAGAAAGCTGGAAAGATTCTAAGAACCAGAGATTCAGATGACTCCAAGAAAAAAGAGTTTTCCAGAGACTACAGGAGTGGTGCACTCTTCAACTCAAAGAAACTGTCCCAAAATAACCTGTACAAGTTAATTTAATACATGATCTAAGCATTGATATGGAGAAGTGGACACAGGCCCATACTTCTAAACCAGAAGCTATCCTAATTCATTCATCATGGTAAAGGGGAAATCACTTTTTTCTAATGCTCTCTGGCTACTGGTTGTATCACCTACACTTCAGACAGACCACATGAGCAGGAGTATCTAGCCAAAAACAAAATGAACTCAATGGTATTTTTGTAGATTTGGAATTTTATTAATTTATTGGCATGATTTGTTCTCATTCCGTGTGTGTGTATGTGTGTGTGTGTGTGTGTGTGTGTGTGTGAGAGAGAGAGAGAGAGAGAGAGAGAGAGAGAGAGAGAGAGAGAGAGAGAGAGAGAGTTTTTGGGCATTCCACATCACTGTAATGTGATCATGGAGTTAAAAATGGAGTTAGAAGCTGGGCATGGTGGCACATGCCTTAATCCCAGCACTCGGGAGGCAGAGGCAAGTGGATTTCTGAGTTCCAGGACAGCCTGGTCTACAAAGTGAGTTCCAGGACAGCCAGGGCTATACAGAGAAACCCTGTCTCTAAAAACGAAAAAGAGGAAAAAAAAAAAAAGGAGTTAGAACACATCACTCAAAAGCTCTGAAACTAGTCATAGGCAGGTGTGATTCACAAGATAAGGAATTTGTAAACTGAACTTGAATTCTCTGCAAGAGCTGAAAGAACTCTGAGCTGCTGAGTGTCTCCCCAGTTTCATCACTAGCTAAACACAGCCTTTCAATTTTCTTCAGTTTTTACTGTGTTCTCTTTTACCTCATCAATTTACCTCCATCTCTTGCTGTCTCTACTAGTTGTTTCTGTCCAGCTGAATTTCATCAGGGGCTCATTGCTAACACCTCTGTCACTGGGGTTCTCTTGTTCTTATTTTAATCTGTTTCCAGCTCAGCCTGTCTAATGATGAAGATTAATATTAGGCAAGAAAAGACATACAGAGGGAAGTCTTTTATTTATGTCACAACAGAAATAAAGAACCAACTTCCATTTCAAAAGGATGTGTGACAATGCTATTAGCAGAACTCAAGAAAATAAAAGCCTGCACTTTCACCAGTCTAGAAACTGTACAGAAATGAGGAATTTGGTAAACTACTCCCAATAACCACTTATACTACGGAAAAGATAGGTTTTGTCCTTATGCTGGGCTCTATGATCCATTTTGTCTTTCGAGGAATTCTTATTTTGTTTCTTAAATTTGTTTCTCTATAGCTCTTAATCTTGTTTTAATAAATTTTAATACATTCATTATAATTTAAAACAACAAAAGGTATATATATTTTTTTTTCTTTATTTACATTTCAAATGCAATCCCCTTTCCTAGTTTCCTTCCTGAAAGTCCCCTATACCCTTTCCATGCCCTGCTCCCCAACCCACCCACTCCTGCTTCCTGGCCCTGGCTTTCCCCTGTACTGGGGTATATATTCTTCACAAGACCAAGGGACTCTCCTCCCATTGATGGCCAAAAAGGCCATACTCTGCAACATATCCGGCTAGAGACACAAGCTCTGGAGTTACTGGTTAGTTCATATCGTTGTTCCTCCTATAGGATTGTAGACCCCTTCAGCTCCTTGGGTACTTTCCCTAGCTCCTTCATTGTGTTCCATTCAATAGATGATTGTGAGCATCCACTTTTTTTTTTCTGTTAACTTCATAGTCAATATGGTAAGCTTGAAGTATATTTTTATATAAATTATTTACTTTATTTACATTTCAAATTTTATCCCCTTTCCTGGTCTCCCTCTGAAAATCCCTTTCCTTTATCCCCTCCCTCCTCCATCTGCTCACCATCCCACCCACTCCCACTTCCTGGCCCTAGCATTCCTCTACACTGGGGCATAGAGCCTGTACTGGCTAGTTTTGTGTCAACTTGACACAGCTGGAGTTACCACAGAGAAAGGAGCTTCAGTTGGGGAAATGCCTCCATGAGATCCAACTGTAAGGCATTTTCTCAATTAGTGATCAAGGGGGAAGGGCCCCTTGTGGGTGGGACCATCTCTGGGCTGGTAGTCTTGGGTTCTATAAGAGAGCAGGCTGAGCAAGCCAGGTGAGGAAGCCAGTAAGGAACACCCCTCCATGGCTCTGCATCAGCTCCTGCTTCCTGACCTGCTTGAGTTCCAGTCCTGACTTCCTTTGGTGATGAACAGCAGTATGGAAGTGTAAGCTGAATAAACCCTTTCCTCCCCAACTGCTTCTTGGTCATGATGTTTGTGCAGGAATAGAAACCCTGACTAAGACAGAGCCTTTACATGACCAAGGGCCTCTCCTCCCATTGATGACGGACTAGGCCATCCTCTGCTGCATATGTAGCTGGAACCATGAGTCCCACCATGAGTACACTTTGGTTGGTGGTTAAGTCCCTGGGAACTCTCGGTGGTACTGGTTAGTTCATATGGTTGTTCCTCCTATAAAGCTATAAACCCCATTCAACTCCTTTGTTCCTTTCTTGGGGACCCTGTGCTCAATCCAATGGATGGCTGTGAACATCCATTTCTATATTTGTTGAGCACTGGCAGAGCCTCTCAGGAGACAGCTATATCAGGCTCCTGCAAGCAAGCAATTGTTGGCATCCACAATCATGTCCGAGTTTGGTGATTGTATATGGGATGGGTGGGGGAATCTCTGGCTGGTCATTCCTTTAGTCTCTGTTCCACACATTGACTCTGTAATTCCTTCCATGGGTATTTTGTTTTCCTTCCAAGGAAGGATTGAAATATCCACACTTTGGTCTTCCTTCTTTTGAGTTTCATGTGGTTTGTGAATTGTATCTTGGGTATTCCGAGCTTATGAGCTAATATCCACTTATCTGTGAGTGCATATTATGTGTGTTCTTTTGTGATTGAATTACCTCACTCAGGGTGATATCCTCCAGATGCATCTATTAGTCTAAGAATTTTATAAATTCTTTATATATATATATAGCTGAGTAGTACTCCATTGTGTAAATGTACCACATTTTTGTATCCATTCCTCTGTTGAGGGACATCTGAGTTCTTTCCAACTTCTGGCTATTATAAATAAGGCTGCTATGAACATAGTGGAGCATGTGTCCTTATTACCTGTTGGAGCATCTTCTGGGTATATGTTCAGGAATGGTATTGCTGGATCCTCAGGTAGTATTATGTCCAATTTTCTAAGGAACTGCCAAACTGATTTCCAGAATGGTTGTACCAGCTTGCATATATTCTATTTGAGCAAGTATGTTTAAAATTATATTTGTTCACTTGCATTTTAAGGCAATGATTTATATAAACCATGTGTTTCATTGCCATTAACAGCTAACATCTCAAATAATTTAATGTAAACTCTTATTAGTTTGTATTATATTGATTTTTTTAAACAGTTGCATTCTCATCATGTTGCATTCTTTATTTTTCAGACAGTTTCTTATTTTGTGATGAATTTTTATGGCTTGATTTGATTAGGTTTAAGTTTGTCCTATTTAGAGGATGCAGTGTTAGTGTGTTTTAGATCATTGAAGACACTGAAATGTTTAAGCCTTGAGAATCACTTGGAAAGCTTTGACAGTTTCATCTTAAAGTCACTGATGGAGATGTTAAGAATGTCCATCTCCTTGCATTTCCCTAAGTGGTTTATGTATCAGAGGTCCTCATCTTAAGCGAAGGTGAGTTTATATCAGCCATATACATTTTTATTGGCTAATTTGTGGCAATCTTATTCATCCTATTACTTCTTTTCCACTTAATTGTTACGAGACTTTGTTTATAGGATTGTCAGGACAAGTTTCATTGATCTAAGTTTGTTCTTGCCAGTTAGCTCACTAAATGGCCAATTTGTACTAATTTGCAGAATGGTCCATTAGTTCAATGACCGTTTCTCTAACCTTTCTTATTTCATGTAGCAATTGGGTTATTGTTGAGTAATTTTCATTCAGGTTTTATGGTGGAATTTAATGGAATGTTCAATTTTCCAAATGATGATTCTGCTAGTGTTAACGACTAGGGGCACAGAAAAGAGATTGTTATGAATCTTACAATGTTCAGAGAGAACTGATACAAATCAAAATTATTTTAAATCACTTTGAAAACATTATCTCAGCTATACCTTTGAATAAAATACATATGAGCAGGCAGAGCATGGTACAATATGTCAGGGATCTTTCCCTTTCAAAGTGGAAGTAGCAAGATCAGAATCAAGACCAAGGTAATTCTTGACTACACAGTGAAAGTAAGGTTTATCTGGGCTATAAAAGATAAAGTCTCAGAGAGTGGAAGAGGAGGGAGGGGAAGAGAAAGAGGAGGAAGGAAAAGAAGCATAAGATATTTCCTAGAATTTTAGTGGTTATATATGTACATAATATCACACATAGGTTATAGTGTATATGTATATAGTCTTAGTTACTGTTATTATTGCTATGATGAAACATCATCAACCATATTTTGAGAACAGAGTTTATTTGGCTTATACTTCCACACTGCAGTCCATCATTGAAGGGTTACAAGACATGAACTCAAATAGGGCAAGATCCTGGAGGCAGGAGCTCATGCAGAGTTCACACAGGTTTGCTGCTTACTGGCTTGCTCCCTATGTCTTGCTCAGCCTGATTTGTTATAGAATCCATGGCCATCAGTCTAGGGATATCACCAACCACAATGGACTTGGACCTCCTGAAATAAGAAAATGTTCTACAGGCCTGCAAACAGCCTGGTCATATGGAGGCATTTTCTTCATTGTTGTTTCCTCCTCTCAGATAACTATAGTTTTATCAAGTCTACATAAATCTAACCAGTATCTATATAGTTACATTTATATTAGAAGAAATGTGAGCTTCTCAATTCCATATATTTCATATCTATAAATTTAATGTATAACCTATAAGCTGTTATTACATTACTTTTGGTCATAATATTTTCTCTAAAGCAAAGGACATATTTCAAATATAACAATACAAAAACCATGGTGTTGCAGACATGGCTCAATGGGTCACAGCACTAACTGAACTTCCAAAGAACACATGTTAGATCTCTAGCACCTCCAGAACTTTAGCAGTTCAGAAACTTCTCTGACCCCATTTGTAGCACATCCTAGACTTATGTGTAAATGCGTGCAAAATATTTACCCATATTTTTAAAAAAGAGCATTCATCAGACATGAATTAAAAATACCTTCATATAATTTTAAGAGGGTCCAATTTTAACATTCAGAATACTTATTTGGTAAAAACTATTGATTTGGGTATCTTTCTGTTGTTTGTTTGTTTGTTTGTTTGTTTGTTTGTTTGTTTTAGATTTACAAATATTCACTACCTTACTTCCTGCTCATTCACCCTCTCCAGGGTCCTCCCTCTCACAGTACTTCCTCCTGTCTCCCCTCTATATCACCTCTAAGAGAATAGGGAACCCTCGGCATATCCCCCAATTCTGATACATCATGACTCTGATGGCTAGGTGCATCATCTCTCACTAAGGCCAGACAAAGTAGACCAGCTAGAAGGACATATCCTACACATAGGCAACAGCTTTGGGGTTAGGACCCGCTAGTTCCAGTTGATCTTGGCCCACATGCAAACCACACTGCACATCTACTACATATGTGTGGGTAGGTCTCGGTCTAGCCTGTGTATGTTGTTTGGTTGGTTGTTCAGTCACTGAGAGTCTTAACTGTTGGGGTCAGCCTGTGGCTCTCATGTCTGGGTTCGAGCCTGGGAGGCAACCGGTGCTGAAAGAGAAGAGGGAACCTAGTCAGGTCGAGAAATAATGGAAACCAAGACAACAAGTCTGTTCAACGCTCAAATGTTTAATGGCGGATGTGCTTATAAAGGAGGGGGGAGGCCCATTCCCGGCAATTCATCCTTGGAGCCCAGCTGCAGGTGACCATATGCAGGGTAGTGGCAGCAAAGACGAGGTCTGGCTCAGCCAGCTTCAGGTTGTGGGGAGGTCACACTAACTGTTTAAATTACTTGACCCTGTTGGTCTTCCTGTGGAGTTCCTATCATCTTTGGAGCCAGCAATCCTTTACCTGCTCTTGTATAAGAGTCCGCAGGCTCCAGTCACTATATTGATATGGGTCTCTGCATCTATATGAGTCAGCTATTAGGTGGAGCCTCTCAGAGGACAACCATGCTAAACTCCTATCTGCAAACATAACAGAGTCACAGTATCAATAGTGTTGGGGATTGGTGGTTACCCATGAGCTGTGTCTCAAGCAGAACTGGTTAATAGTTGGGCATTCCTTCCATCTCTGCTTTATCCCCCATCCATGCATTTCTTGTAGACAGGATAAATTTGGGGTCATTTTTTCAGTGGATTGGTGTCCCTATCACTCCACTGGGGTTCAAGCCTGGCTACAGAATGTGACCTCTTCAGGTTCCATATCAACAATGCTATGAGTCACAGCTAAAATCTTGCTCATTGATTCATGGTTGTCTCCCTTATCCCAGGTTTCTGTCGAGTTCTGGAGATGCCCTACATCACCCCATCTCTGTCAGTTAAAGATTTCCATTCATCCTCATGGCCAACTGTCCATCTCTCCAGTTCCCCCCACATACACAGCTGACCCTGATCTACTACATCCCTCCATCACCACCTCCCCCACACAGGTCTCTTTCTCCATCTGTCTCTTATGATTATTTTATTCCCCCCTCTAAGTGAGATTCCAGCATCCTCAATTGTGTCTTCCTTCTTGTTTAGTTTATTTGGATCTGTGGAGTGTAGCATGGGTATCCTGTATTTTATGGCTTAATATCCACTTATATGTGAGTACATACCATGCATATACTTTGGAGATTAGGCCACCTCACTCAGGATGGTATTCTCAAGTTCTGGGCATTAGGAATAAAGCTGCTATGAACATAATTGAGCAAGTGTTTGGTGGGATAATGGACTATCTTTAGGATATATGCCCAGGAGTGATGTTGCTGAGTCTTGAGGTAGAATTATTCCCAGCTTTCTGAGAAACCAACAAATTCATTTCCAAAGTACACACTTGTACTTGTCCCAGCAATAGAGGGTTTTCCCCCTTGTTCCACATCCTTGAGAGTATATGCTATTACTTGAGTTTTTGATCTCAGTTATTCTGACCTATATAAGATGGAATATCAGTCTTGTTTTGATTTGCATTTCCCTGATGACTAAGGACTTTAAACATTTCTTTAAGTGCTTCTTGGCCATTTGAGACTCCTCTGTTAAGACTTTTCTGTCTAACATGAAACTCAAGAAGGAAGACCAAAGTATGGATACTTTGTTCCTCCCTAGAATGGAAAACAAAATACCCATGGAAGGAGTTACAGAATTTGGAGCTGAGACAGAAGGAAGGACCATCCAGAGACTGCCCCAACTGGGGATCCATAGGTGTCTTAGTTAGGGTTTTACTGTTGTGAACAGACACCATGACCAAGGCAAGTCTTATAAAAAACAACATTTAATTGGGGCTGGCTTACAGGTTCAGAGGTTCAGTCCATTATCATCAAGGTGGGAGCATGGCAGTATCCAGGCAGGCATGGTGCAGGAGGAGCTGAGAGTTCTATGTCTTCATCCAAAGGCTGATAGTGGAAGACTGATTTCCCGGCAACTAGGGTGAGGATCCTATACCCACAACCACAGTGACACACCCATTCCAAACAGGTCACACCTATTCCAACAAGGCCACACCTTTAGATGGTGCCACTCCCGGGTCCAAGGATATACAAACCATCACAATAGGTATAAACAGTCACCAAACCCAGACACTATTGCATATGACAGCAAGATGTTGCTGACAGAGCCGCTGAGGCAGCACCCTTTGCAGGCTGCAGACAGCCGGCCACCGTCCGGACCAGAGGACAGGTGTCCGCCTGGCTCGGGAGGCAGCCTCAGCCTCAGCAGCAGCGGTCGCCATCTTGGTTCCGGGACTCAGCAGAACTTAGGAAATTAGTCTGAACAGGTTAGAGGGTGCGCCAGAGAACCGAACAGCTTCTGGGTCAGGCAGAAGCACAGAGCCGCTGAGGCAGCACCCTTGGCGGGCCGCAGACAGCCAGCCACCGTCCGGACCAGAGGACAGGTGTCTGCCTGGCGCAGGAGGCGGCCTCAGCCTCAGCAGCAGCAGTCACCATCTGGGTTCCGGGACTCCCTGGAACTTAGGAATTTAGTCTGCACAGGTGAGAGTCTGCACCACAGAAGCTGACAGCTTCTGGGAACTGACAAAGCAACACAGCTTCTGAGAAAGTCCCTGTTTTGGGCCTTCTTCTTCGACCAGGAGGAGGTCCAAAAACAAGATATCTGGGCACCTTCCCTGTAAGAGAGCTTGCCAGCAGAGAGTGCTCTGAGCACTGAAACTCAGGGGAGAGAATCTGTCTCCCAGGTCTGCTGAGAGACAGTAACAGAATCACCAGAAGAACAATCTCTAAACAGAGTCAACTATAACTACTAACTCCAGAGATTACCAGATGGCGAAAGGTAAACGTAGGAATCCTACTAACAGGAACCAAGACCACTCACCATCATCAGAACCCAGCACTCCCACTTCGCCCAGTCCAGGGCACCCCAACACACCCGAAAACCTAGACCTAGATTTAAAAGCATATCTCATGATGATGGTAGAGGACATCAAGAAGGACTTTAATAAATCACTTAAAGAAATAGAGGAGAACACTGCTAAAGAGTTACAAGTCCTTAAAGAAAAACAGGAAAACACAATCAAACAGGTAGAAGTCCTTACAGAAAAAGAGGAAAAAACATACAAACAGGTGATGGAAATGAACAAAACCATACTAGACCTAAAAAGGGAAGTAGACACAATAAAGAAAACTCAAAGTGGGGCAACACTGGAGATAGAAACCCTAGGAAAGAAATCTGGAACCATAGATTTGAGCATCAGCAACAGAATACAAGAGATGGAAGAGAGAATCTCAGGTGCAGAAGATTTCATAGAGAACATCGGCACAACAATCAAAGAAAATGGAAAATGCAAAAAGATCCTAACTCAAAATATCCAGGAAATCCAGGACACAATGAGAAGACCAAACCTACGGATAATAGGAGTGGATGAGAATGAAGATTTTCAACTCAAAGGACCAGCAAACATCTTCAACAAAATTATTGAAGAAAACTTCCCAAATCTAAAGAAAGAGATGCCTATGAACATACAAGAAGCCTACAGAACTCCAAATAGACTGGACCAGAAAAGAAATTCCTCCCGACACATAATAATCAGAACATCAAATGCACTAAATAAAGATAGAATACTAAAAGCAGTAAGGGAAAAAGGTCAAGTAACATATAAAGGCAAGCCTATCAGAATTACACCAGATTTTTCACCAGAGACTATGAAAGCCAGAAGAGCCTGGACAGATGTAATACAGACACTAAGAGAACACAAATTCCAGCCCAGGCTACTATACCCAGCCAAACACTCAATTACCATAGATGGAGAAACCAAAGTATTCCATGACAAAACCAAAATCACACATTATCTCTCCAGGAATCCAGCCCTTCAAAGGATAATAACAGAAAAAAACCAATACAAGAATGGGAACAACGCCCTAGAAAAAACAAGAAGGTAATTCCTCAACAAACCTAAAAGAAGACAGCCACAAGAACTGAATGCCAACTTTAACAACAAAAATAACAGGAAGCAACAATTACTTTTCCTTAATATCTCTTAACATCAATGGTCTCAACTCCCCAACAAAACGACATAGACTAACAAACTGGCTACACAAACAAGACCCAACATTTTGCTGCTTACAGGAGACACATCTCAGAGAAAAAGATAGACACTACCTCAGAATGAAAGGCTGGAAAACAATTTTCCAAGCAAATGGTATGAAGAAACAAGCTGGAGTAGCCATCCTAATATCTGATAAGATTGACTTCCAACCCAAAGTCATCAAAAAAGACAAGGAGGGGCACTTCGTTCTCATCAAAGGTAAGATCCTCCAAGAGGAACTCTCAATTCTGAATATCTATGCTCCAAATAAAAGGGCAGCCACATTCATTAAAGAAACTTTAGTAAAGCTCAAAGCACACATTGCACCTCACACAATAATAGTGGGAGACTTCAACACACCACTTTCACCAATGGACAGATCATGGAAACAGAAACTAAACAGGGACACATTGAAACTAACAGAAGTGATGAAACAAATGGATCTGACAGATATCTACAGAACATTTTATCCTAAAACAAAAAGATATACCTTCTTCTCAGCACCTCATGGTACCTTCTCTAAAATTGACCACATAATAGGTCACAAAACAGGCCTCAACAGATTCAAAAATATTGAAATTGTCCCATGTATCCTATCAGATCACCATGCACTAAGGCTGATCTTCAATAACAAAAAAAAAAATAACAGAAAGCCAACACTCATGTGGAAACTGAACAACACTCTTCTCAATGATACCTTGGTCAAGGAAGGAATAAAGAAAGAAATTAAAGACTTTTTAGAGTTTAATGAAAATGAAGCCACAACGTACCCAAACCTTTGGGACACAATGAAAGCATTTCTAAGAGGGAAACTCATAGCTCTGAGTGCCTCCAAGAAGAAACGGGAGAGAGCACATACTAGCAGCTTGATAACACATCTAAAAGCTCTAGAAAAAAAGGAAGCAAATTCACCCAAGAGGAGTAGAAGGCAGGAAATAATCAAACTCAGGGGTGAAATCAACCAAGTGGAAACAAGAAGAACTATTCAAAGAATTAACCAAACGAGGAGTTGGTTCTTTGAGAAAATCAACAAGATAGATAAACCCTTAGCTAGACTCACTAGAGGGCACAGAGACAAAATCCTAATTAACAAAATCAGAACTGAAAAGGGAGAGATAACAACAGATCCTGAAGAAATCCAAAACACCATCAGATCCTTCTACAAAAGGCTATACTCAACAAAACTGGAAAACCTGGACGAAATGGACAAATTTCTGGACAGATACCAGGTACCAAAGTTGAATCAGGATCAAGTTGACCTTCTAAACAGTCCCATATCCCCTAAAGAAATAGAAGCAGTTATAAATAGTCTCCCAGCCAAAAAAAGCCCAGGACCAGACGGGTTTAGTGCAGAGTTCTATCAGACCTTCAAAGAAGATCTAATTCCAGTTCTGCACAAACTTTTTCACAAGATAGAAGTAGAAGGTACTCTACCCAACTCATTTTATGAAGCCACTATTACTCTGATACCTAAACCACAGAAAGATCCAACAAAGATAGAGAACTTCAGACCAATTTCTCTTATGAATATTGATGCAAAAATCCTCAATAAAATTCTCGCTAACCGAATCCAAGAACACATTAAAGCAATCATCCATCCTGACAAAGTAGGTTTTATTCCAGGGATGCAGGGATGGTTTAATATATGAAAATCCATCAATGTAATCCATTATATAAACAAACTCAAAGACAAAAACCACATGATCATCTCGTTAGATGCAGAAAAAGCATTTGACAAGATCCAACACCCATTCATGATAAAAGTTCTGGAAAGATCAGGAATTCAAGGCCCATACCTAAACATGATAAAAGCAATCTACAGCAAACCAGTAGCCAACATCAAAGTAAATGGAGAGAAGCTGGAAGCAATCCCACTAAAATCAGGGACTAGACAAGGCTGCCCACTTTCTCCCTACCTTTTCAACATAGTACTTGAAGTATTAGCCAGAGCAATTCGACAACAAAAGGAGATCAAGGGGATACAAATTGGAAAAGAGGAAGTCAAAATATCACTTTTTGCAGATGATATGATAGTATATATAAGTGACCCTATAAATTCTACCAGAGAACTCCTAAACCTGATAAACAGCTTTGGTGAAGTAGCTGGATATAAAATTAACTCAAACAAGTCAATGGCCTTTCTCTACACAAAGAATAAACAAGCTGAGAAAGAAATTAGGGAAACAACACCCTTCTCAATTGTCACAAATAATATAAAATATCTTGGCGTGACTCTAACTAAGGAAGTGAAAGATCTGTATGATAAAAACTTCAAGTCTCTGAAGAAAGAAATTAAAGAAGATCTCAGAAGATGGAAAGATCTCCCATGCTCATGGATTGGCAGGATCAACATTGTAAAAATGGCTATCTTGCCAAAAGCAATCTACAGATTCAATGCAATCCCCATCAAAATTCCAACTCAATTCTTCAACGAATTAGAAGGAGCAATTTGCAAATTCATCTGGAATAACAAAAAACCTAGGATAGCAAAAACTCTTCTCAAGGATAAAAGAACCTCTGGTGGAATCACCATGCCTGAGCTAAAGCTTTACTACAGAGCAATTGTGATAAAAACTGCATAGTACTGGTATAGAGACAGACAAGTAGACCAATGGAATAGAATTGAAGACCCAGAAATGAACCCACACACCTATGGTCACTTGATCTTCGACAAGGGAGCTAAAACCATCCAGTGGAAGAAAGACAGCATTTTCAACAATTGGTGCTGGCACAACTGGTTGTTATCATGTAGAAGAATGCAAATCAATCCATACTTATCTCCTTGTACTAAGGTCAAATCTAAATGGATCAAGGAACTTCACATAAAACCAGAGACACTGAAACTTATAGAGGAGAAAGTGGGGAAAAGCCTTGAAGATATGGGCACAGGGGAAAAATTCCTGAACAGAAAAGCAATGGCTTGTGCTGTAAGATCGAGAATTGACAAATGGGACCTAATGAAACTCCAAAGTTTCTGCAAGGCAAAAGACACCGTCAATAAGACAAAAAGACCACCAACAGATTGGGAAAGGATCTTTACCTATCCTAAATCAGATAGGGGACTAATATCCAACATATATAAAGAACTCAAGAAGGTGGACTTCAGAAAATCAAATAACCCCATTAAAAAATGGGGCTCAGAACTGAACAAAGAATTCTCACCTGAGGAATACCGAATGGCAGAGAAGCACCTGAAAAAATGTTCAACATCCTTAATCATCAGGGAAATGCAAATCAAAACAACCCTGAGATTCCACCTCACACCAGTCAGAATGGTTAAGATCAAAAATTCAGGTGACAGCAGATGCTGGCGAGGATGTGGAGAAAGAGGAACACTCCTCCATTGTTGGTGGGATTGCAGGCTTGTACAACCACTCTGGAAATCCGTCTGGCGGTTCCTCAGAAAATTGGACATAGTACTACCGGAGGATCCAGCAATACCTCTCCTGGGCATATATCCAGAAGATGCCCCAACTGGTAAGAAGGACACATGCTCCACTATGTTCATAGCAGCCTTATTTATAATAGCCAGAAGCTGGAAAGAACCCAGATGCCCCTCAACAGAGGAATGGATACAGAAAATGTGATACATCTACACAATGGAGTACGACTCAGCTATTAAAAAGAATGAATTTATGAAATTCCTAGGCAAATGAATGGACCTGGAGGGCATCATCCTGAGTGAGGTAACACATTCACAAAGGAACTCACACAATATGTACTCACTGATAAGTGGATATTAGCCCAAAACCTAGGATACCCAAGATATAAGATACAATTTCCTAAACACATGAAACTCAAGAAAAATGAAGACTGAAGTGTGGACACTATGCCCCTCCTTAGAAGTGGGAACAAAACACCCTTGGAAGGAGTTACAGAGACAAAGTTTGGAGCTGAGATGAAAGGATGGACCATGTAGAGACTGCCATATCCAGGGATTCACCCCATAATCAGCATCCAAACGCTGACACCATTGCATACACTAGCAAGATTTTATCGAAAGGACCCAGATGTAGCTGTCTCTTGTGAGACTATGCCGGGGCTTAGCAAACACAGAAGTGGATGCTCACAGTCAGCTAATGGATGGATCACAGGGCTCCCAATGGAGGAGCTAGAGAAAGTACCCAAGGAACTAAAGGGATCTGCAACCCTATAGGTGGATCAACATTATGAACAAACCAGTACACTGGAGCTCCTGACTCTAGCTGCATATGTATCAAAAGATGGCCTAGTCGGCCATCACTGGAAACAGAGGCCCATTGGACACGCAAACTTTATATGCCCCAGTACAGGGGAACGCCAGGGCCAAAAAAGGGGAGTGGGCGGGTAGGGGAGTGGGGGTGGGTGGGTATGGGGCACTTTAGGTATAGCATTGGAAATGTAAATGAGCTAAATACCTAATAAAAAATGGGAAAAAAATTCTAAAAAAAAAAAAAAAAAAAAAGATGTTGCTGACAGGACCCTGATATAGCTGTCTCTTGTGAGGCTATGCCATTGCCTGGCAAATACAGAAGTGGATGCTCACAGTCATATATTGGATGGAACACAGAGCCCTCAATGAAAGAGCTAGAGAAAATACCCAAGGAGCTAAAGGCGTCAGCAACTCTATAGGAGGAATAGCAATATGAACTAACCAGTACCCTGAGAGCTCGTGTCTCTAGCTGAGTATGTAGCAGAAGATGGCCCAGTTGGCCATCATTGGGAGGAGAGGCCTTTGGTCTTGCGAAGATTATATGCCCCAGTATAGGGGAATGCCAGGGTCAGGAAGTGGGAGTAGGTGGGTTGGGGAGCGGAATGGGGGGAGGTTGTAGGGGCTTTTGGGATACCATTTGAAATGTAAATGAAGAAAATATCTAATAAAAAAGACTTTTCTGTTTAGATCAGTACCCCATTCTATTGTTATTATTAATTATTATTAAATTATTTTATTTATTCTAAAAATTTATTTGTTCTAAAAATTGCCCCCTTCCCAGTCCTCCCTCCCTGAGTTCTTCACCACATCCCTATTCTACACCCCACCTCGGAGATGGTGATCTGATTCTTTAATTGGGTTATTTGGGTTGTTGATGTCCAACTTTTGGTTCTTTATAAAGTGTGTATATTAGCCCTCTGGCAAATGCAGGGTTGGTGAAGTTCTATTGCCCATCTGCAGGATGTTTGTCCTATTGATAGTTTCCTTTGCATATAGAAGCTTTGCAGTTCTGTGAGGACTCATTTATCAATTGTTCATCTTAGAGCTTAAGCCATCTGTTAAGAATATTGTCTCCTGTACCAATAATTTCAAGTCTAATTCCCCCTTTTTCTTCTATGAGATTTACTGGATCTGGTTTTATGTAAAACACAGCGACTTAAGTTTTGTGCAGGGCAATAAATATGGATCAATTCATATTCTTCTACATATAGACATCCAATTAGACCAGCATATTTGTTGAAGATGCTTTCTTTTTTTCTATTTTATGTTTTGGCTTCTTTATTAAAAATCAAGTGTCTACAGGTGTACAGTTTTATTTCTGTACAAATTCCATGCAGAATCACCATCTCTGACAACAAGCTATACAACAGAGCAATAGTGATAAAAACTGAATTCTATAACAAAAAATCTAGGATAGCAAAAACTATTCTCAACAATGAAAGAAACTCTGGTAGAATCACCATGCCTGACCTCAAGCTGTGCTACAGAGCAAATTATGATGTAAACTGCATGGTACCAGTACAGCAACAGACAGGTAGATCAATGGAATAGAACTAAAGACCCAGTAATGAACCCACCCACCTATGGTCACTTGATCTTTGACAAAGGAGCTAAAACCATCTACAGGAAAAAAAGACAGCAATTTCCTCAAATGGTGCTGGCTCAACTGGTAGTTATCATGTAGAAGAAAGCAATTTGATCCATTCTTATCTCCTTGTAAAAAGCTCAAGTATAAAAGGATCAAGGAACTCCACATAAAACCAGAGACACTTAAACTTATATAGGAGAAAGTGGGGAAAAGCCTTGAATATATGAGCACAGGAGAAAAATTCCTGAACACAACAGCAATGGCTTGTGCTGTAAGGTCAAGGATCGAGAAATAGGACCTCATAAAATTGCAAAGCTTCTGCAAGGCAAAATACACTGTCAATAAAACAAAAAGGCCACCAACAGATTGAGAAAGGATCTTTACCAATCCTAAATCAGATAGGGGACTAATATCTAATATATACAAAGAGCTCAAGAAGTTGGACTCCAGAAAATCAAATAACCCCATTAAAAAATGGGGTACAGAGCTAAACAAAGAGTTCTTAACTGAGGAATACTGAATGGCTGAGAAGCACCTGAAAAAAATATTCAACATCCTTAATTATCAAGGAAATGCAAATCAAAACAACCTTGAGATTCCACCTCACACCAGTCAGAATGGCTAAGATCAAAAATTCAGGTGACAGCAGATGCTGGCGAGGATGTGGAGAAAGAGGAATACTCCTCCATTGTTGGTGGGATTGCAAGCTGGTACAACCACTCTGGAAATCAGTTTGGCAGTTCCTCAGGAGATTGGCCATAATACTACCTGAGGACCCAGCAATACCACTCCTGGGTATATACTCAGAAGATGCTCTAACTTGTAATAAGGAAACATGCTCCACTATGTTCATTGCAGCCTTACTTATAATAGTCAGAAGCTGGAAAGAACCAGATTCCCCTCAACAGAGGATGGATACAGAAAATGTGGTACATTTACACAATGGAGTACTACTCAGCTATTAAAAGCAATGGATTTATGAAATTCTTAGGCAAATGGATGCATCTGGAGGATATCATCCTGAGTGAGGTAATTCAATCACAAAAGAACACACATGATATGCACTTGCTGATAAGTAGATATTAGCCCAGAGACTTAGAATACTCAAGATACAATTTGCAAAACACATGAACCTCAAGAAGAAGGAAGATCAAAGTGTGGATACTTCGTTCCTTCTTAGAATGGGGAACAAAATACCCATGGAAGGAGTTACAGAGACAAAGTTTGAAGCTGAGATGGAAGGAAGAACCATCCAGAGACTGCCCTACCTGGAGATCCATCCCATAAACAACCACCAAACCCAGACACTATTGCAGCAATATTTTGCTGACAGGACCCTGATATAGCTATCTGTTGTGAGGGTATGCCAGTGCCTGGTAAATACAGAAGTGGATGCTCACAGTCATCTATTGGATGAAACACAGGGCCCTCAATGAAAGAGCTAGAGAAAGTACCCAAGGAGCTAAAGGGGTCAGCAACCCTATAGGAGGAATAACAATATGAACTAACCAGTACCCCACAGAGCTAGTGTCTCTAGTTGTATATGTAGCAGAGGATGGCCTAGTTGGCCATTAATGGAAAGAGAGGCCCTTGGTCTTGTGAAAATTATATGCCCCAGTACAGGGGAATGTCAGGGCCAGGCAGTGGGAGTGGGTGGGTTCAGGAGCATAGCATGGGGAGAGTATAGGGGACTTTTGGGAGGAAACTAGGAAAGGGAACAGCATTTGAATAGTAAATGAAGAAAATATCTAATTTTTTTTTTTAAATACAAAAGCTAGAGTTAAAACTCAAAAAAAAAAAAAAAAAACAAACCCAAAAACAAAAACAAACGAACAAACAAACAAAAACCTGGATTCTATTTTTCTTTCGCTTTAAATTCTGCAGTAGTCTAGTCTATTATTATTGTTTTTTGTTCAATTTATAAGTTTTGTGAATTGTAATATAACTCAATAAGAAAATCTTATGTGATCTAAATCTTTATAAAATGAAAATGTCTTTTGGTGTCCATAGTCTTCCACTTGCAGGTCAAAATATTCCATTTAACTCAATATAATAACTATTAAATAATCGATATCCACAAAATTTTACACGTTTGTTCAATATAGGTTAAGCAAATTTTGCCAAGAATGTGTTAGCTGACCTAAGTGACTAATAAAACCCTAAAAACGATTGTGTGGATGAACACTAATTTAAAACAATAAGTGTTAAAAATGTAACTATATGAAACTAAAAATACAGTTTTCCCAAATCAAGACTATCCCATAATTATATATATATATATATATTTCTATAATATATTACATATAAATTAAAAATAATATACATAAAATCTTGAAATTGTTTATATTTTATACTCCTAAATACTTGCATATATCTAATTATATATTGTAAACTGACATATTATTCTCTTAGTAATTATGATTATAAAGCATATAACTATGCATCTATGAAATTTATGTAATAAATAACTATACATACACATTTAAAATGTGTGAATTTTTCTAAGTTATTTAATTAGTTTATTTGTTTTACATTCTGACCACAGCTTCCCTTCACACTTCTCCCAGCTCTCCTCTCCTCCCCAAACACATACGTGCATCTACTCCTCCATCCTTTCTCTTTAGAAAAGGAAAGACCTCTCTGGTTATCGACCCATCTTGACATATCAAGTTGCAGTAAAACTAAGTACATATTCACATAGTGAGGCTAGAAGAGTAAACTCAGCAGGGCAAAGCATCTCAAAAGTCTGACAACAGAGTTACAGACAGCTTGCCTTGTTAGGAGTTTCACGTGAAGAACAAGCTATATAACTGCTCCATATGAGACAAGGATTTGGATCAGTTCCATGCATGCTCTTAGTTGGCAGTTCAATCTCTGGGAGCCCTTATAGGCCCATGGTAGTTGATTCCATAGGTTTTCTCATGGTACCCTTAACCCCTCTAGGTCCTACAGTCCTCTCTCCATCTCTTCTGTAGAATCTTTCAAGTTCAGCCTAATGTTTGGTTGTGGGTCTCTCCCTCTATTGTTGGGTTAAGCCATGCTGATCATGGGTATGCTCAGATCCTGTCTAGAAATTGAGCAGTATAGGAGGAATGACAGGCCTCACTGACAAGGCAATGTCCACTTCCACATAAATGTCTGGTAAACAGCAAGTCGGGACACTAAGCTTAGGAAGTAACTTCTGCATGAGGACCAAACTGAAGCCTGCCTGAGAACCTAGGGTGTGGTGAGGTAGACAATGACAGTACTCAGGAACTGCCACTTGGAGGACACTCTTGATTGGGATCGATGGAACATGGGTGGAGGGTACAAAAGGCATTCCCTTGAGAATTAATAAATGAACCTGCTGTCTGCCACATTCTACTCCCAGAGTCTGAGGCCCACTGATTCCATACCACCTCATCCCCAACCCACAAGGGTGCGTCTCATGCTGGACCAGTCACTGGTTGGCTATTCCCTCAATTTCTGCTGCATCTTTATCTTTCACATCTTGTAAGCTAGACATATGTTTTAAGGCTGAGTTGATGTCCAAATTCTTCCATTGGATGTCTTCACTGTTTACAGGAGATGGACAGTTAAAGTTCCTATCACAAAGAGCCTTGGATAGGGTCACCCTCATAGATTCCTGAGAGTTTTCATTGTACTAGGTTTCTAACTCATCCCAGATATTTCCTGTCCCAATTCCAGCTGTCTCCTCCACTACTCTCTTCCTCTGTCCTCCCCAAACCTGATCACTCTGTTTCACATCCTAAACTCCATCCCAGTACCCACCTCTTCACCTATGATATCTATTCTGTTTTCTGTTTCAGTGAGATTCATTCATCCTCATTTGAGATCTTCTTTTACTTAGCCTCTTTGGGTCTGTGGACTTTAGCATGATTATTCTTTACTTTACAACAAATATCCACATATGAGTGTCTTTCTGTGTCTGGGTTACCTCACTCAGGATGATATTTTCTAGTTCTGTCCATTTGTCTGCACATTTCATATCCTTGTTTTTAATACAATGGAGTAACACTCCAGTGTGTAAATTTATCACACTTTCTTTATCCATTCATCCGTTGAAGGACTTCTAGGCTGTTTCCAGTTTCTGGCTATTATGCTTAAAGCTGCTATGAACATCGTTGAATAGATGCCCTTATAGAATGGTGGAACATTCTTTGGTAATATACTCAGGACTGGTATAGCCAGGCATGAGGCAGACATATTACCAAATTTTCTGAGACTATTAAGATTACCAAAGTGGCTATACAAGTTTGCATTATCCCCAACAATGGAAAAATGTTTCCCTTATTTCATATCCTCACCAGTGTATGCTATCTCATGATTTTTAAATCTTAGCCATTCTGTCAGATGTAAGACAGAACCTGACTCTTGTTGGCTTACATTTCTTTGATGGCTAAAGATGATGAACATTTTTTTAAGTGCATCTTTGCCACTGGAGATTCCTCTATTGTGAATTCTCCTTTTTAGACTTTTATCCCATTTTTTAAATTGGATAATTGGGTTTGTTGTACTCTAGTTTCTTGAGTTCTTGATATATTTTGGCTATCAGCCATGTATCATATGTAAGGTTGGTGAAGATCTTTTCTCATTCTGTAGGCTGCCCTCTGTTCTCTGGTCAGTATCCTTTGTCTTACAGAAGCTTTTCAGTTTCATGAAGTCCCATTTATTAATTGATTGTCTTAGTGCCTGAGCAGTTGGTGTTCTGCTTAGGAAATTGTTTCTTGTACAAGAGCAGTCAAGGCTATTCCACAATTAATTTTTCTATTAGATTTAGTGTATCTGGTTTTAGTTTTTGGTCTTTGATCCATTTAGACTTGAGGTTTTTGGAGAATGACAAATATAGATGTATTTGCACTGTTCTACATATATAAAACCAGTTACAGCAGCACCATTTGTTGAAAATGCTCCATTTCCCCAATGGATAGTTTTAGCTATTTTGTCAAAAATCAAGTGTCCTTAGGTATGAGGAATTATTCAGGGTCTCTGAATTGGTACTGATTCATAAAGTTGTCAATTTTTATGCCAATACCATGCAATTTTTATTACTAGTGCTCTGAAGTACAGCTTGAAATCAGGGATGGTTATATTTCCATCAGTTCTTTTATTGTACAGGATTGTTTTAGATATCCTCAGATCTTTATTTTTCCATTTGAAATTGAGTATCTGCCTCTCAAGATCTATAAATAATTCTGTCTGATTGGAATTGGATTTTGATCAGAATTGCATTAGATCTCTAGATTGTTTTTGATAAGAAGGCCAAATTTACTAGGCTAATTCTCCAGAACTACAGCATGGGAGATCTTCCCATCTGCTGATATCTTCTTCAATATCTTTCATTAAGCACTTGAAGTTCTTGCTATAGATGTCATTACACAAAGAAGTTTTAGGTTATTTATGGCTATTTTGAAGGGCTTTCCCCTCTCCTTGAAAAAGCGTGTGCACCATTAAAATTTTGAACCTTGATCAGACTAGTTGTCTTGGTTCCATCTTTCTCTCGTCGCCTAGTTTCCCTCTCTTTCACTTCCAAGATGCCTTCCAGGCTAGAACCTGGACATGAGAGCCGCAGGCCGGCCCAACAATGCTCATTACTGTATACTTTCATATCATCTGCAAATAGCACTACTTTGACTTTTTCCTTTCTAATATGAACTCCCTTGATCTCTTTTAGTTGTCTTATTGCTATAGCTCAAACTTCAAAGTCCTATATTAAATATTTATAGAGAGGGTGGGTAGCTCGGTTCTGTTTCTGAGTTTAGTAGAATTGGTTTGAATTCTTTTCACTTTAATTATATGTTGGCAATCAGCTTGCTGAATATGACCTTTTTTATGTTTAGGTATGTGCCTTGTATCCTTGATCTCTCCAAAAATTTTATTATGAGTGTTTATCAAATATGTTGAATTTTATCAATTATTTCTTCAGCCTCTAATGAGATGATCATATAAAAATTCTAAGAATATAAAATTGTATATTTTACATATATGTATAAACTTCCATATATTTTTAAATATTATATATATAATATATGCAACATAAAAAGTATTATATAATATAATTATAATTTATATATGTATATATGATTATTGTACATATGCATTAATATTCTTAAATTTGACAGAAGACTTGGGAAATCTTTAAATGTACTTTGCTGATAGCTGTCTTCTCTGTGATTATAATTACATAGCATACTGAAAATGCAATACTACTGAGGGTAGAAAAGTCATTTCTGTTTAGCAGGTTCCTACTAACAGCTTAAATGTGTTCCAATATGTGGCTGAGTGTCCAGTCTTCTACCAATAGTATTGACTGAACTGTGTGTGATATTGAATCCAAAAGATGACACAAAGTTGGGGAGGGATATATTGGCAAGTATTCCAGGGAGTGTTGAGGGGGGGAGAGGAGAGTTAGGTTGGGTGTGATTGAAATACAACTCATACATATTTGAAATTTTCAAAAAAAACAATTAACAAGTTCCATTTCTAAAACTGAAATTTCTCGAAATTTCAATTTTGTTAGTCATTAAGACTCCATTTACTTTTTTAGGAAAATGAATACTTTTATATTGTAATCTTCACAAAATGCACATGGAATTATGCAGCTAAGTATTTTTAATTCCATATAAGTTACAAATCAACAGTTATACTGAAATGCTCTATGTATTCATGTCACCTATAATTTGTCAGTTGTGCATGTTTGTGTGTGTGCGAGTATGTGTGTGTGTGTGTGTGTGTGTGTGTGTGTGTGTGCGTGCCTGCATGTCTCTATATCAGTATAAATACATAGTTCTTCTAAAGAACAGAGAGTCTTATCCAACAACTCATGCTTACTACTTAACCTATTTGGGAAATACTTGCAGAATTCTTAGGTGACTTCCTAACATTTTTAAGAAAACTTGAAACTGCTTCTAAAGTATAAAACACAAACAGTTTTGAAAGTTCTATTTTTCTATTTTTATTAGCAAATAGAACTTGGCCATAAGTTCTATAGAAACCAGCCATTTTTACTCTCTCTGTCTCTGTCTCTCTCTCCCTCTCTCCCTCTCTCTCTGCAGTTTAGTTTTTTATTTATACATATTTTAGGCTGGATTTTCTACTCATGATCTATATAAAGTCACAATATCAGCTTATATAAGATAAGAATAGTATGAGCTTCATGGTGGTATCTATAAAATACATGCTCTATATATTGTAGTGACACTTTGATCAAAATATTATTTTTATGTCAGTTTTGAAGGCTACAGCTGATGTAACCCAAGCCATGGTGAAGGGGGAAACACATTGAAATATTCTGTGCATGTAAGAACTGCAGGATAGGAAATAGGAAGCAGAAGTAATCAGAAACTCAGAACCTCGCCTATTCCAATGTTTTCTATTTCACTATATTACCGTAGCACACAATTTCCATCCTTATCCTTGACCACAGGAAAATAAGCAGTTAATAGCCTCTGATAAGAGGGACACAGTTTAAATCTTCTACTCTAATCTATCCCATCTCAATTTCATATTTCAAAGCTATCACTGTACTGAAGTTGAGCATATGAAGAAACTACACCTTGATCCAAACATATAGAGTTTGTTATGAGGCCCATCTGGGAGAGTTAACTGAAAACTAATACTTCAGGTTTGACAAAATTTCATTATTTTGTTATTATAATTTTTGCACACACACTCAAGTGGAACCATTGTAAGTCTAACATTCTCATTTGTTTGAACGTACACATGATAAAAACAATATTCCACATGTTTTGAAACAGAAAAATCTAGAAATGGTTTACTCTAACAGCCACTCCCCGAACTAAAATAGGAAAAAGACATCAGAGAGAGGGAGAGACAGAGACAGAGAATCCCAAAAGTATCAAATACACATATCTTAAATGAGCTACATAGTTACAGACTTAAAACAATATGCAATTAAAAATACCCATGATTCAGCAAGGTCACATATGGAAATTCAGCACTGCCTTTCATCCCACTCAGTATGCTACTTACAATTTAAGGGACTGCTATTCATTGTGAATGTTCACATAGTTTTGCCTGAATGTGAGTGTCAAAGCTGCTGCCCCACAATGCTCAGAGCAGTCAGAAGAATTTTGAAGGATAAAATTGGGAACTATGAGCATTTGCACCCTAAGGCTATGACACAAAGCAGCCACAATACTACCTTGCCCAGAAACCACAAAACAGTTTAATGTCTCATTGTGGGAATAGGGAAAAAAGCTGTCAAAAGTGTTTGATTTTTACTATCTCTGAGTACACAAAAGACAAAAAAAAATATTGAAATGCAACATTACCATATCAGAAACAATTTGGTGTCTGTATTTCAAAGCCCCCTCTCCTTTCATAGAGCAAACATTAGTGGAAATATCAAGGGAAATGACTGTCACTCTTCTTTATAAATCAGAACATTCTGAAACTCTACAATTGAGTATATTTCCTCATTTAATTTAGAGATCTACTGATACAGAGATGAAGACTACTGAATGACTTGCTTTCAAATTTAATGAGATCATTAATAAACCCCTTGCAGTAAGCAGTCCATGCAGCTGGTTTCTCGGATTGGCACTTGTGTTGCTTGTTAACTCATGGAGTTCAATTGTAATTAATCTTTTTTGTAGTTTCAGTTTTTCACACAGTTGTAGGAAGCACAGATTCTATGAACCAAGGCTTCTTAAATGAATGGATCATGGGGACCCCAATAGAGGAGCTAGAGAAAGCACCCAAGGAACTAAAGGAAACTGCAACCCTATAGGTGGAACAACAATATGAACTAACCAGTACCCCGGAGCTCTTGTCTCTAGCTGCATATGTATCAAAAGATGGCCTAGTCGGCCATCACTGGAAAGAGAGGCCCATTGGACTTGCAAACTTTATATGCCCCAGTACAGGGGAACACCAGGGCCAAAAAGGAGGAGTGGGTGGGTAGGGGAGTGGGGGGGGTGGGTATGGGGGACTTTTGGGATAGCATTGGAAATGTAAATAAGGAAAATACCCAAAAATAATAAAATAAAATAAAATAAAATAAAATAAAATAAAATAAAATAAAATAATCCTGTTTAGTAGTTGTCACACTGGAGCTGTTTAGTGCTGAGAATTGAAATTGAGTGCAGTATCTGTCGTCACCATCACACACACACACACACACACACACACACACACACACACACGAATGCACACACATTGTCTTTTTTTTTTTATATCAATACCTCTGTACTTTATTTGACTTCTAGGGAAGACTCTATATGCAATAATGTACTTGTAAGATTCTTGAACAACACAAATCATAATAATAAAATTTAAGTAGAATATATCATATATTTCTTTTAAGTAAACTACGAGTGTAACAGCAACCACAAGAAAAAATGTCAATACTAGATATCATTGTTCTTATAACCTCATAGTCTCTCTGAAACTACACATGACAGACCTAACTATATTTCTTAGTGGAAACAGATAATAAGAATTTCAGAATTAAAATTTCTGTACCAGGAATAGAAAAGAACATAAAAATTTGCAGTGAATCCCAGAATGGATCGATTTAGATCAGTCAGCTTTCTGCATATCCAAGCCAAGTCTGATTACATGTGTGCACTGCAGTGAAGACTTAATCCAAACATGGGCTCATGGGAATTGTGGCAGAAGAAGACAGGAGGGGTACTACACTAGAATCTTGGAAAAGTCCCAAGAGTCTTGCAGGGAGCTTGGTACGGGTATCTTAAAGTTACCCTGAGATCCAAACTGCTCTCTCCAGCACTGAACCTGTTGTAAAGAATGTAGCCAAAATAATAATAATAATAATAATAATAATAATAATAATAATAATAATAATATGTCACTATTTTTACTGCTGTGACAAAAAAGGAACAAGTACTTATTCATCTTCATTTATTCAACAAAGGGTAACTTGGTCACTACATTGTATTTTTTGTCCTTTTCATGACTGGGTTATAAATTTCCATTTAATTTAGATTTAAAATAATATTTAATTCCATAAATAAGTTTACATATAATTTATTTCAACCCCTCATGAGACTCCAACTGTATCTTTATTCATATATCTAAAATTGATGACCTCTTAATTATTATTGCTACACACACACACATACATGCGCACACACAAACACACAGGCAAACACACATGCACACACATTTATATTTGCACCCACATTTTCTAAATATATATTCTACCAATTCCATTTAATGTTGCCCTTGTGAATATGTGTTTTTGAACATTTGTGATCAGGTAATTTATCAGGGTACTTACTTCTAGAGAAAACTAATTTTCTCTCTCTGCAGCCATTGACTGCCTGTAACTTTTCATGTAGATATGAAACCTTATGATTTTTTCTCCCATGCTATTGCTCTAGTAACTAATGCTGTCATTGTATAGTTATTGTTTAGGGAACTATGTTGTTGAAATTCCATAGATACAGTTCCCATCGACTTGCATGTATATTTTCCTTCTTTTTCTGCATCTATTGAGATAATATTTGTCTCTAAGTTAATCTGTAGGATTTATTATATTTATCCATATACAATTTTAAGCTATTATTGTATCTCTGAGGTAAAGCCAATTTGATCTCAGTACATAAACTTTTTGATACATATTTTGTTTACTTTGCAAGTATTTTGTTGATAATTTTTACAATTATGTTAATCAGAGTTACTGGTCTTCAGTTTTCTTCTTTTGTTTTTGTGTGGCCAAGTATTCAAACATCTAAACTTATGTGAAACATGCTCATTGGAACCAGCACAGTGTACTTTCCTGGTTTAGTTATTAAAACAAAACTGCCTTTGAAATAAGGAGTTGTGGAGTGTTATTCTGCTTCTCTTCCTTTTAAAAATTAATTTGGGATGGAGAGATGTCTCAGTGGTTATGAGCACTGGCTGCTTGCTCTTGCAGAGGTCCTGAGTTCAATTCCTAGCAACCACATGGTGGCTCAAAAACATCTGTAATGGGATCAAATGCCTTCTCCTGGTGTGTCTGAAGACAGTTACAGTGTACTCATATAAATGAAATAAATAAATCTTTAACAGAATAATTTAAGATGTTTGTTGTAGATCTTTTAAAATTCTTGTAGGATCTGCTATGCAGAATATGGCTTTGGTCTCTTTTTAATCCTATGGTATTTTGCTACTGTTTCTATCTATATATTTGTTGTGTTTCTGTGCCCTTATAAGGATAATTTTGGTAGCTCACAAATAAGTTGAAACTCCCCCATACTACCTTAATTGAATATTGCTTTTTAAGGAATTTCTTTAAACATTCTGAATTTATTTTGGGCATGTGTTAATGCGTCCCTGCTCATTTCTGATTCTATTAATAGGAAATAGTAGATTTCAGCAGTGTGAACCTTAAATCTCAGATAAGGAAAACACGGGAAAATAAAAAGACTTGTCTTGTGAATGATTAAAAAAAAATAAAATAACTATTTATTGAAAGCAACTTGTAGATTCAAACCAGTTTCAACAGAATCCTCACAATATTATTCATAAAAGTAGAAAACAACGTCATACAACACATATTGAATCACAAAATACACCTATCAAAAATGTAATCATGGAAAAAGGATAATGATGGAAAGATTAAGACTCCAGGTTTTTAAATTTGTTACAGGACTACAGTAGTGAAAACAGTGTGGTACTGGTACAAAAACTGGCACGTATGCCAACAGAACAACATAGGAGACTCAAACATTCATGTGGATAACTCTTGGCATTGGATGTTTGGTTAAATGCCAAAACATGCACTGGAGAAAAGTAAGCAACTTATAGTGTTTGTGATGCGAAATCTTCATGTGTACATATAAAAGAATTAAATGATACTTATTTCTGTCACCCTGCATTAAAATTAACTCTAAACTGAAGAAAACATCAGTGTCCCAATGTAATAATGAAACCACTAGAAGCGTTAATAGGCAATACCAATAGTAGGAAAGGACTCTCTGTAAGGACTACACGCACTCAGGAATTAAAGCTAATACTTGTCAAGTGGGTTCTCATAAAGCAATGGAGGCACACAGTCTAGAGAAGCATCTTTACCAGTTATACCTCTTGTGAACAATTAATAAGTAGAAAGTATAAAGAACTAAAAAAGACAACCAAGAAGATAAATGACCCAATTAAAATGGGGCTAGGTATCTGAATAGAGAAGTTCCAACAAATAAATAAAAGAGCATAGAGATATTTTTAAAAAGAAACCAAAACCATAAAATGGAAAAAAAAAAGAAAGAATCTTCAAGAAATAGTGCTGGTCTAACTGGCAGTAAAAGAATGAAAATAGATCCATATTTATTACTCTACACTAAACTCAAGTTCAGTTGAATCAAGGGCATCAACATAATACCAGATAGCGTGAATCAAATAGAAGAGAGTGAGAAAGAACCTCTAACTCGTTGGCACAGGAGGAAATTTTCTAAACAGAATTCCAATGGCTCAGGTTCTAAATTCAAGAACTGATAAGTGGGCCCTCATGAAACTGAAAAGCTTCTGTACAGCAAAAGATACAATCAGTAGGAAAAATCAGCAACCCACAGGTTGCAAAAAACTTCACTAACCCTACATATCATGGATGGCTAATATACAAAAATATACAAAAATCTCAAGAATTTAGACTCCAGAAAACCACAATCCCCATTTTAAAAAATGGAGTACAAAGCTGAACTGAGAATTCTCAACTGAGGGATCTCAAATGGCCAAGAGGCATTTAAAGAATTGGTCAAAGTCCTTAGTCATCAGGGAAATGGAAATCAAAATGTTCCAGAAATTCTACCTTATGCCAATCAGAATAGTGAAAAAGTGAAAGCTCAGGTGAAAGCACGTGCTGGCAAGGATGTGGAGAAAGGCAAACACTCCAGCATTGGTGGTGGGATTGTAAAGTGGTACAACCACTCTTGAAATCAATCTGGCAGTTCCTCAGAAAGCTGCAAGTAGACCTATCTAAAGACTCAGCTATACCACTCTTGGGCTTACACCCAAAAGATGCCCCACCATACCACATGTTGTGCATTGCAGCCTTATTTTTAATAGTCAGAAAGTGGAAACAACCCTGAAGTTCCTCAACTGAAGAATGGATACAGTAAATGTGGTTCATTTATACAATAGAATGCTATTCAGCAATTAAGAAGGTGGACATCATGAGTTTTGCAGGTAAATTGATGGAACTAAAAAATATCCTTAGTGCAGTAACCCAGACCCAAAAGGACATACATGGTATGTACTAACTAATAAGTAGATATTAGCTAAAAAGTGCAGAATGCCTAGGATACAACCCACAGATTTTAAGAAGTTTAACAAGGAGAAAGGCCTCCTGAGGATGCCTCAATTCCACATAGTAATTGGCAAAAAAATAATTACATGAGACAGAGGGGGCAGGGACTCCCATCGGCTGGGGAGGGGAAAGCAAAACAGGAGCAGGTATGGCGGGGGTGGGGGCAGAAGAGAAGCTTAGAGGCCCAGCAGAATGAATGGAAATATGCAGCCTCAGAAGGTGGAAGGTGAGGAAACCCTCTATAAAGTACCAGAGACCTGGAAGGAGAGAGACTCTCAGGAATCAATTGGAATGACCATAGATAAAATTCTCAATAGTGGGGAAAGGGAAATCAGAGTCTATCTCTGGTAGATCAAAAGAACCTCAAGAGGAGGGATAGTGTTACCAACCCACAGTCAAAATTTCTGACCCAGAAGTGTTCCTGTCTAAAAATACTAAAGGGACAACAAAGGAGAATAGAGAGAGGGCAATGGAGAACATTTTGAGTCCTGCAATATGAAAAGTTTATGTTAAAAAATGGGGCTCAGAGCTAAAAAAAGAAGTCTCACCTGAGGAATACCGACTGGCTGAGAAACACCTGAAAAAATGCTCAGCATCCTTAATCATCAGAGAAATGCAAACCGAAACAACCCTGAGATTCCATCTCACACCAGTCAGAATGGCTAAGATCAAAAATTCAGGTGACAGCAGATGCTGGTGAGGATGTGGAGAAAGAGGAACACTCCTCCATTGTTGGTGGGATTGCAAGCTTGTACAGCCACTCTGGGAATCAGTCTGGCAGTTCCTCAGAAAATTGGACATAGCACTACCGGAGGATCCCACAATACCTCTCCTGGGCATATATCCAGAAGATGTCCCAACCGGTAAGAAGGACACATGCTCCACTATGTTCATAGCAGCCTTATTTACAATAGCCAGAACCTGGAAAGAACCCAGATGCCCCTCAACAGAGGAATGGATACAAAAAATGTGGTACATTTACACAATGGAGTACAACTCAGCTATTAAAAAGAATGAATTTATGAAATTCTTAGGCAAATGAATGGACCTGGAGGGCATCATCCTGAGTGAGGTAACACAATCACAGAAGAACTCAAATGATATGTACTCACTGATAAGTAGATATTAGCCCAGAAACTTAGTATAGTGAGATATAAGGTTCAATTTGCAAAACACATGAAACTAAAGAAGAACGAAGACCAAAGTGTGGACACTTTGCCCCTTCTTAGAATTGGAAACAATCGCCCATGGAAGGAGTTACAGAGACAAAGTTTGGAGCTAAGACAAAAGGATGGACCATCTAGAGACTGCCATATCCAGAGATCCATCCCATAATTAGCCTCCAAACGATGACACCACTGCATACACTAGCAAGATTTTGCTGAAAGGACCCTGATATAGCTATCTCTTGTGAGACTAGGCCGGGGCCTAGCAAACACATTAGCTCACAGTCAGCTATTGGATGGAGCAAAGGGCACCCAATGGAGGAGCTAGAGAAAGTATCCAAGGAGCTAAAGAGATCTGCAACCCTGTAGGTGCAACAACATTATGAACAAACCAGTACACCGGAGCTCCTGACTCTAGCTGCATATGTATCAAAAGATGGCCTAGTTGGCCATCACTGAAAAGAGAGGCCCATTGGACAAGCAAACTTTATATACCCCAGTAGAGGGGAATGCCAGGGCCAAAAACTGGGAATGGGTGGTTAGGGAAGTGGGGGGGGAGGGTATGGGGGACTTTTGGGATAGCATTCTAAATGTTAATTGAGGAAAAAACGTAATAATAAAAAATATTAAAAAAATAATAATAAAATAAAATAGATTTCTTTGGTAAAAAAAAAAAAAAGAAAAGAAAAGAAAAGTTTACAAGTGCTGGTTTACAAACTAGAAGCCAGTAACATTTGTATTCTTATGAAACTACAACAGTGAAGAAAGAAAATCTCAATGGAAAGGTATTTATAAACCACAGTGATTTCTCACAAAAAGATAACAATGAGTTAAATGCATAAACATAGAGAAGGGAAATGTAGTTCTAGTCCACAACTAATACTGAGACTCTTGACCTAGTGAGTATTTCAGTTTTATATAAAACAGATGATGGCATGCATAAGTAGAAGTTGCAACACATACTTCAATACATTTCCCAGAGAGATGCAACCTCGGTATCTCCATAGACTCTGAGACTTTTAGCTGAAATGTTCTAGAAAGATACTAATCTCTTGATATGGAGAGATATCTTAGCTGCTAAGTCACTTGCTATTCTCAGAAGACTGGTTTCATTTCCCAGCACACAAGTCATCAGTTCACAAGCAGTTGTAAACTCAGAATAGGGGAGCCAATAACCTCATTTGGCTTATGAAGTTACTCCCATATGCACACGTCAACATACACAGGCAGATGAGCATACACACAAATCGGAAATCAAATAAAGCATTAAATAGATCCTATTCCTCCCATTATTATTTATGATTATTTCAGTGTTTTGGTTTCATCAGTGTTTCTGGAGCAGGCATATATTTTACTCAATGACAAAGTATCTTTAAATCAAATTTGATTTAGTAGAAATATTATAGGGTTAAACTGCATTTTATCATGAAGAAGGAGGTTTATGTAAATAAAATGAGCTGCTTATCGAAGGCTGGCTTGAATAGGGCAGTCTTGAAAAATATCCATAAAATGGACAATTTGGACATCCAGAAACTGCAGAATATCAAGGTAAAAAACAGGAAAAGTAAGTACATCTTACAGAGAAAGAAGCCAAAGGGTGGTCATAAACTATAATTTCATGAAGCTTAGAAAAAGAAAACACATAAAAATCTTAGTTCTTATGAAAATTAAATCTAAACAAACCATAGTATTGTTACAGGTAATCAATATTTAATTCACACTCTTTTATAATTATTTTATATTCACAATTTAAAATAAATACATATCTTATAGGTAATACATAGAGATATGTGAACATATACATAGTTATAATTAATTGGTATGAGATATCCAGTCATAGTGCTTAAAAGAACATCCACTCAAAATGGCAATATGGTACTGATGCCTTAATTATCTCTAAATAATGAGCCCCATTTAGTGAGTGATATTCTCAGGCTTTTGTGATCAAGGGAAGTTTTCTGGAGTTCTATCTTTGGGTGCTTATAGTTTCTACATTCATATTTCTGGTTACAGATGGTATATCCTTAGCTCTTGAGCCACAGTGCCAAAATAATGAGACAGAAACCTTGTAAAAGAGACTTTGAAGTTTGTACGCACACCTGGCATCTTAGCTTCACATGTGTCATGGGGAGGAAGCGACTCTGGGTGGATTTTGATTTGACAGGAGCCCTCTACTTGCTTATTCATGCCAAGTTCAAAGTTCCAAGGTCATTCTACTGAATGATTGTAATTTTGAGTTTATTCTAATATTAACTCTTCCAAAATGTGCATTAATTTAACAGTCAGTGTAGCTTTAAGTAGTAGTGAGACTTTCATCAAACTTTTCATAAAAATACTTTGGCTGGTAATATAGATCACTAGGGCCAATTATTTTAATGTTTTCATTATTTACTCTCAAGGAATATATGGCTTCCAGTTTCCATCTGTGTACCAGAGCTGACCCTGTCCCACAGATATCCATGGTCCTGCAGGGAGACATCTGGTCTCTCAGGCATGCTGACACACCTGTGAGCAGAGGTAGCACCACTACTTCTGCTCCCAGGGACTTGCCCAGAGCCCTCAGGACACAGGAACTGAGGAACAGCCTGAACAGGATTTTTCCGGTTTCCATCTGCACCTGGAGCTGATCCTGTGCCACAGCAGAAAAAAACTCCTAACCCAAAATATCCAGGAAATCCAGGACACAATGAGACTACCAAACCTAAGGATAATAGGTATAGAAGAGAGGAAAGATACTCGACTTAAAGAGACACTAAATGTGTTCAATAAAATAATAGAAGAAAACTTCCCTAACCTAAAAAGATGCCCATAAACATACAAGAAGCCTATAGAACTCCAAATAGAAACACTGAATGCACAAAACAAAGAAAGAATATTAAAAGCAGTAAGGGGGGAAGGTCAAGTCCTATATAAAGGCAGACATAGAATTGTACTAGACTTCTCACCAGAAACTATGAAAGCAAGAAGATGCTGGACAGATGTCATACAGACCCTAAAGGAACACAAACTCTCTACCATGGATAGAGAAACCAATATATTCTATGACAAACCCAAATGTACAAAATATCTTTGCACAAATCCAGTCTTACAAAGGATAATAGATGGAAAATGCCAACACAAGGGGGGAAACTACACCCTAGGAAAGGCAAGACAGTAATCTTCTTTCAAGAAACCCAAAAAAAAGATAGCCACACAAACATATTTCGACCTCTAACTACAAAATAAAGAGGAAGTAAAATCACTATTCCTTAATATTTCTTAACATCAATGGGCTCAATTCCCCAATAAAAAGATATAAACTAACAGACTAGATATATAAACAGGAACCAACATTTTGCTGCATTCAGAAAAAGATAGACACTTCCTCAGAGTAAAAGGCTGGAAAAAAAATCTTCCAAAGACATGGTCCCAGGAAACTAGCTGGAGTAGCCACTCTAATATCAAATAAAATTGACCTTCAACCAAAAATTATCAAAAAAAGATAAGTAAGGACTCTTCATACCCACCAAAGGAAAAAATCTACCAATATGAACTCTCAATTCTGAACATCTGTACTCGAAATGCAAGAGCACCCACATTCATAAAAGAAACTTTACTAAAGCTCAAATCACACACTGTACCTCACACAATAATAGTGGAAGATTTAAGCACCCTACTCTCATCAAAGGACAGAACATGGAAACAGAAACTAAACAGAGAAACAGTGAGACTAACAGAAGTAATGAACCAAATGGATTTTACAGATATCTGTAGGACATTTCAACTGAAAACAAAAGAATATACTTTCTTCTCAGTACCTCATGGTACCTTATCCAAAATTGAACATACAATCACTCACAAACAGGCCTCAAAAGATCCAAGAAGATTGAAATAACCCCATTCATCCTATCAGATCACCAAGGATTAAGACTGGTCTTCAATAACAACAAAACAACAGAAAGCCCACATACACATGGAAGCTGAGCAACACTCTACTCAATGATAACTTGGGCAAGGAAGAAATAAAAAAATTAAAGACTTTCTACAATTTAATGAAAATTAGGCTACAATATACCCAGACTTATGGGACACAATGAAAGCAGGGCTAAGAGGAAAACTCATAGCTCTGAGTGCCTCCAAAAAGAAGCTAAAGAGAGCATACACTAGCAACTTAAGAGCACACCTGAAAGCTCTAGAACAAAAAGAAGCAAATCCACCCAAGAGGAGAAGACCACAAGAAATAGTCAAATGTAGGGCTAAAATCAGCCAAATAGAAACAAACAAACAAACAAAAAAACTATACAAAGAATCAACAATGCCATGTTCTGGTTCTTTGAGACAATCAACAAGATAGATAAACCCTTAACCAGACTAACCAGAGGCCACAGAGAAAGTTTCCAAATCAACAAAATCAGAAATGAAAAAGGAGTTATAACAACAGAAACTGAGGAAATTCAAAAAATCATCAGAACCTACTACAAAAGCCTATATTCAAAAAATAAATAAAAATAAAAACGAAAATCTGCAGGAAATAGACAATTTTCTAGATAGATACAAGACACCAAAGTTAAATCAGGACCAGATAAACCATCTCTCAACCAAAACCTAAACCAAAATAAACAAACAAACAAAAACCAGGACCAGAATGTACTACATTTACACAATGAAATAATACTCAGCAATTAAATACAACAACTACATAAAATTCGCAGGCAAATGGATGGATCTAGAAAATATCATCCTGAGTGAGATAACTCAGTCACAAAAGAACACACATGGTTTGTACTCCCTGATAAGTGGATATTAGGCAAAGAGCATGGAATATCCACGATACGACTCACAAACCATATGACACTCAAGAAGAAATAAGACAAAAGATTGCATATGCCAGCAAGATTTTGCTGAAAGGACCCTGATATAACTGTCTCGTGTGAAGTTATGCCAGTGCCTGGCAAATACAGAAGTGGATGCTCACAGTCATCTATAGGAAGGAACACAGGACCCCCAACGGAGGAGCTAGAGAATGTACCAATGGAGCTGAAGGGGTCTGCAACCCTATAGGTGGAACATCAATTTGAAAGAACCAGTACCCCCAGAGCTCTTGTCTCTAGCTGCATATGTAGCAGAAGATGGCCTAGTCGGCCATCATTGGGAAGAGAGAGGCCCCTAGGTCTTGCAAACTTTATATGCCCCAGTACAGTGTAACGCCAGGGCCAAGAAGTGGGAGTGGATGGGTAGGGGAGCAGGGCAGGGGGAGTATATAAGGGACTTTTGGGATAGCATTTGAAATGTAAATGAAGAAAATATCTAATAAAAAGAGAAGAAGACAAAAAAGTGGGTGCTTCAGTCCTACATAGAAGGGGGAACAAAATAATCAATGGAAATAGAGAGTTAGAGGGACATGGGAGGAAAACTAGAGGGCAAGGGAAAAGGAGGGGGGGGGAGAATCAGGTATGGGAGGAGATAGAGGTGATATACAAAGTGTCAGCAAATTAAACAGGTGTGTAGCAATGGGGGATAGGAAACTATGGGTAGCCACCAGAAAGTCCCTTTTGCCAGGAAAGCAAAAGCCTCCTAGGACTTCACGGGGATGACATTAGCTGAAATACTCCACAAAGTGGAGGGAGAACCTGTTGACACCATATCCAGAGGCTAGGCATGCCCCACCTACCTGTTGAGGGATAGGACCACCCATGCATCTCCAAAATTTTAACGGAGAACTGCTCCTGTCTAAAGGAAATACGGGGACAAAGAGTGGAGCAGAGACTGAAGGAAAGGCCATCCAGAGACTTCGCCCAACCTGGGAATCCATTCCACATGCAGACACCAAAGCAGACACTACTGGAGATGCCAAAAAGTGCTTGCTGACAGGAGACTGATATAGCTATCTCCTGGGAGGCTCTGCTAGATCCTGACCAATATAGATGCAGATGCTTACAAGTCAACCATCAACCAGATCACTAGAAGGAGTGGAGTTGTGACCCAAGTGTTTCAAATGTCCAGTCATGAAGAAGGTTGGCTCTCAATTCCTGAAGATGGATGGAGTTGGTAGCAATATCTTAGTGTTATGTATAGAGAAAAGACCAAGTGTATATTGCAAGGGTGGTTAGAGTAGCAAAGGTGGGTTGTTGGAATCAAGTTTCTATGCCTATCTGTTGGGGCCAAGGATTCTCATTGGGGTGCATCAGGATAGTAACTCCAGTTGATCCTAAAAATCTGAAAAGAGAGTTCAGGCTCAGGAAAGCAGGACACATGTTTCTCATGATTGTTGAGGGAGTAGATGGAGCTGTCAGCATAAGCTTAGTGCTCCTTCCTAGAGAAAGGCAGTCCTCAGGTAGCAGGGATGGGTGCAGTTGGGCACAATAGCTAATAGTATCCAATTTTTTAATGCAGTAGATAATACTAGTATAAAGTGATTTGAAAGAATTATGAGCCGGGTGGTGGTGGCACACAACTTTCATCCCAGCACTTGGGAGGCAGAGGCAGGCAGATTTCTGAGTTTGAGGCCAGCCTGGTCTACAGAGTGAGTTCCAGGACAGGCAGGGCTACACAGAGAAACCCTGTCTCAGAAAAAAATAATAAAACAAAAATTATTATCAACCATTGTAGGGAAAAATTATTCTGAAAAAAAAATCTGTATTTTAGAATAAAGTAGTACCTAACAGCAAAGAAAGAAATCTATCCCTGCTGTATGTTACCCAGAAAGGCCGGGGAACAAGCATGTTTTTCTGGAGTGTGGATGGGAGAGCATTACATTGGGGAAAATCCAGAAATGCCTTATGTTCATAATGTAATATATATAGAACAGCTATATATCTAAACATTACACATCTTGTATTTTTAATAATTTATTTTAGCAGCTCAATTTTATCCAAAATAACATAAATGGAAAGTTATAACATACACAGTCAACATATTTTCTCAAGAGATTGTTAAAAAGTAAGACAGAACATATTCAAAAGGAATAACAGGTAAAGAGTATATACATTTTTTTTTCCTTTACTTCTTCCTTTTTTGTTTTGTAATTATTTTTTTACACTCTAGATATTATCCCTCCCATGAAGTGTATACTTTTCTTTAATCATAGAATGCAAACCTATTACATCAGGGTCCTCAAAATAATTTTGTAAACTGATTTAATTTCCCACAGAAACAGCATCCTTACTGTCTGGGATGATGGCTTTATAATCATCTACTTTTCTATAAACTGGCCTTATGTACTGTCTGGGTTTTTAAAAATATTCTACACAGAAGTTCAAAAAAATAGAGAGCATGTTCTGTAGCAGCTGTATTTAAGTAAACATTAGAACAGGAACAATAGAGAGGTGACTAGTAGGCTACAGGTGAATTTGGACATGAAAATATTGGGTATTCTATTTAGGGAGGTAAGATGGATAAATATAGAAGAATGGGAAACTGGATAAAATAACATTTTGGGTGTCTGAGAAAATTTCATAACAAAATCATATTACCTATCTACCTAAGAATCCATAAACAGGTAAGCCTTATATAAATACGCATATATAGTTGAATGGACATTTTTTAATCTTGGCTGACAACACTCCCTCTAAGAGCTCAGAATAATCTAACAAAATCCCCCAGCATCTGGCTTGGAAAATTCATCTTTGTGTTTCTATATTTAAGGTTCAAAGGATATTGGAGAAGAAGGGGGAGAGTGATTGTAAGAACCAGAGGATCAAGGAATATGCTGTGAGATTGTTTCTCTTAGTAACATCAGAAGCTATATGCATAACGTCTGCCAAAAATCAACACCTAAACATGAGGTGAATAAGTATAACAGTAATACAGGTGCCAATGTGGACAAGAGAATGCCCATAAGTCCTATACCCTATTCAAAATCTACAGCCAACTAGGGAATGCTGAGATGGGGAGAAATAGTCTTCTCCAAGGGAAAGTTCATCAGTTAGTTATACAAAACAAAATGGCCAGCCCCCCAAATGCATGCAAGTAGTAGTATATCAACTGAGGGCGATTATTTTAAGGAATATCCATGCATTTCATGTGCACATATGCATTTAGCTACAATTTATGATAAAGGAGTCTATTAATTTCAAAGGAAGCAAGGTGCAATATATGGAAGGGTTTGGAGTCAGGAAAAGTATAAGGAAAACAATGTAATTATAATAAATCTCAAAAATAAAGGAAATAAAATTATTTAAGATCAAGTAAAAAAATATAAAAGACATGGAATCAAAAAAATCTGTTCATTTAGAGATAAATAAATAATTGAAAATAATTGGCGGGAATACAAAAGTAAATGTTTAAACAGTTTGTAAATTCATTCTAAGCACATTTTAGTATTGTGTTTATATTCTATCATTTAAGAACGAATTAAACTCCAAATATTTTCATATGATTCCACTCCCACTCTTATTTTTATCAATTCCTATAAAAATATTATGCTGATTTTGTACACCAAAAGTTCCTACATATGTGATTTTTAGATCAAGCAGATGTATGCATTAGAATTGAATACTTTAAAAACACATGATGTGTGATGTTGCATATAAGGTTGTTTTGTGCATTCCAATAACAGAAGGCATTTATAGAACTTCCCTTTTGTGATATCCTCTCACCATCACCCAGGAGAGAAATGGTTCTTTCCTGGGCATTCTGTGCCCCTTAACAGTGCTGTATGCCCTTCTGTGCTCTTAGCACTGTTTCATGTGCAAGTATTATAGTGTTTATACAGAGCAAATTTATCCCAACGAAGTCAAAGATTTGTCTCTGCTTTATTTCCCAGTGATGAGTAATCTAAATTAAGTTCTCTCCTATGAATTTTATTCTTTTTTTGAAAATAGCTTTTCCCATGCAATATATTCTGATTATAGCTTCCCCTCTCCCTCTTTCCTCTTATTTCTTGATCTCTCCTCTCCTCCATTTCTGTCCACACCCTTTCTGTCTCTCAGCAAGCCAACAGGCATCAAAGTAGTAATTATAAAACAAAATAATGTTAATTTATTTTGACCTGATTTCTAATAGTGTTAGTGTTCTTTGTTGTCCATGATTATCTTCTTACAGTCTCTATTTCTTATTTCTGAAAATATGACTTCATACTCTTATGTAATCAAGTAAATAAAAGCACCCTTCTTTGTGTACATTATTATGAGACAATATGTCAGAATGTATCAAGGACTTTCTTTTACTGAAGTTTCATAAAACTATTACATATAACTTAAATATAGTTCTATAAGCTGTTTGATCATTCCATGAAGATCATGGAAATATTTAAAACAAAGAACATTTCAAATTAAATAATATTAGTTAATGGATGGGAAAGCTTGTAGAGATTGTAGAATAATTCATTGGTATGATTATTTAATACATTTTAATTTAAAATATAAATGTAAAATGAAACAACATAGTGACTAGCATGTTTCATATTTATTTACAAATTCATTCTTTTCAATGCAAATCTGAGAGCGTCATCTCTCTCTGCTTCTAAATTTCTATCTCTTCTATCTATCTATCTATCTATCTATCTATCTATCTATCTATCTATCTATCTATCTACCTATTAACTATCTATCTATCAATGTGTAATCTATTGACCTATATCTGTCTATCATATAAATATATACATATATATGTACAACACACATATATATATGTATAATTATATATATGATAGTATTTCAGGAGTATATACTTTTATATTTGTATAAACATAGTTACATGTTTAGAATGGAAAGTAATGTGACAACTTTACTTCTTTAGACTTCTACTTAACTTGGGATTTTAGTATTTTACTTAAAATTATAACTCCAAACTTTATTTCTGTAGTCTATCATCACACATATGTTCAAACACTTCAGTTGACCATCCCATCCTCATTATTCTTCATTAACATGCTGGGTCTCATGAAAAACACTCTTGGGTGTGGTCTGATATACTATTCACTTAAACCTTTAATTAATTCTAGTAGAGTTCTCTAAAGAGTAAACTACTTATTTAGAGGTGCAGAAGAAAATGTTAAGAGTCAAATAAAGGCTGCTGCATAATTCAAAGAGTGTTTGGATATCATTTCCTATCTTTTCTTCTTAAAAATTATGTGATACTCTTGTCCTTTCTTATCTTTCTGAGCTGCTTGCCTGTCACATAATGAAAAAGTAAAAAGTAAAACAGGTCTGCAAACCTGACCCTTGAAACAACTCTACTTGTTGAAATCAGTTTCTCCATCCCTAGAAGGAGGAAGCAGGAATTCAAGAGCTGAAAACAAATACATTTTAGCTTATTAATATTGTTTTGCCAAAAGGCATTAAATACTAAAACTTTCTCTTATTATTATTTACATGAGAGTATATCTTTCCCAGATCTCAGTGCTCTGCATGCCAATATTATTTACTTAAGCATTGTTACTATTATTTCTTGTCTTACTTAATAATCTATCTAAGCATCTTATTTTATATTTGATTTAAATATTATAGATGTGCAGAAAATCAGTATACACTAAATCATGCAATGTAATCCAAACATTGATAAACTTGATAGCCACTAACTATTGATTGATTTAGATAATCCAATTAGGAAGTAATCACATATGCTTAGTAAATCTAATCACAATTTTTAGGATATATTATTAAGAAGATTAAGCTTGAAGAGTTACAAAGAAATGGTCACTTGACAATATTTTAGATGTGTTTAAAATATCATGAATTCACTTTTATATGTTTTTAACTGTTCTCTATAAATATATCCATGTTTAGGTTGTGTTGCTAAAGGAAAAACATAAATTCATCAGGTAAGAATTACTGATAATTTCGTTTTCTCAATAAAATGTTAATAGATATATGAATAAAGAAATCTATGAAAATGCCCACTGAAGAAAATGAGATATTTTTGAGATGTACCATCAGTTTTATCATGGAAAGTAGTGGTACGCCCCATTGAAGGAACAAATTTTACTGCATAATATGATACTTTATTTAATAATATATTCTATTATTTTATCAATATAAAGTACATATTTCATGCTTAGATCATGTACAATTTATTTATATAAATTTATTAGAAACCTTTGGAATATATTTATAAATATCACTTAAAATCATTAAAATGTTATGTAAAACCAGAAAGTAACTAATGACAAATTATCTTCTAATACTTTAAAATTTCTACTTAGAACATGTTGTTTTAATGTAATTGATACTAAATTATATATTCCTTAGCATATTGAGCTGAGTCAATTTTAACTTAATATATTCTTGAAAGCACACATTATTCATCTTTATGAATCTGGGAAAAACAGGAAATTATGTACAATAATTTAGAAATAAAACCAAAAGCAACATGATTCATTTTTCACTGAATAATTAGCATATGAAATATTAAGAGCAAAATATGAAAGTAATTTTTAATATATTCTTTCTTTTGAAAATAATATATAATTTAGAACGTAAAATTAAAGGAGTAAAAACAATTGCTAAAATATATACAAAATGTTTTCTTAAAAAAAAAGTGTGTACAATGGTTTCATCTAGTTTTGTGAATGTATTTATTTTTAAAATAGAAAAGACTTAAGTGGTAATGCATGTCCCCAAGGTTTGACATGGTCATGGGCATGTTAATTGAAACAATAGGGTGACCGGAAACGTTCAATGGATCCTTATCCATCCGAAAACAATGAGAAAATACATACAGTGATAGCCAGGACTTTTTTTTTTTTTTTTTTTCTTGTGTTCTCCTGTATTTCTTTAAGGGAGTTATTTATGTCCTGTTTTTTTTTTTAATTAGATATTTTCTTTATTTAAATTTCAAATGTTATCCCCTTTCCTGGTATCCCCTCCAAAAACCCCCTATCCCTTTCTTCCTCCCCCTGCTCACCAACCCACCCACTCCTGTTTCCTCACCCTTGCATTCCTCTACAATGTGGCATAGAGCCTTCACAGGCCCAAGGGCCTTTCCTCCCATTGATGACTAACTAGGCCATCCTCTGCTACATGTGCATCTGGAGCCATGTGTCACACTGTGTGTGTTCATTTTTGGTTGTTTAGTTCCTGGGAGCTCTGGGGGTACTAGTTAGTTCCTATTCTTGTCCCTTCCATGGGGCTACAAACCCCTTTAGCTCCTTGGGTACTTTCTCTAGCTCCTTCATTTATGTCCTTCTTAATGTCCTCTATCATAATCATGAGAAGTTATTTTAGATTTAAATATTTTTTTTTCTTTCCATTTTTTATTAGGTATTTAGCTCATTTACATTTCCAATGCTATACCAAAAGTCCCCCATACCCACCCACCCCCACTCCCCTACCCGCCCACTCCCCCTTTTTGGCCCTGGCGTTCCCCTGTTCTGGGGCATATAAAGTTTGTGTGTCCAATGGGCCTCTCTTTCCAGTGATGGCCGACTAGGCCATCTTTTGATACATATGCAGCTAGAGTCAAGAGCTCCGGGGTACTGGTTAGTTCATAATGTTGATCCACCTATAGGGTTGCAGATCCCTTTAGCTCCTTGGGTACTTTCTCTAGCTCCTCCATTGGGAGCCCTGTGATCCATCCATTAACTGACTGTGGGCATCCACTTCTGTGTTTGCTAGGCCCCGGCATAGTCTCACAAGAGACAGCTACATCTGGGTCCTTTCGATAAAATCTTGCTACTGTATGCAATGGTGTCAGCGTTTGGATGCTGATTATGGGGTGGATCCCTGGAAAAGGCAGTCTCTACATGGTCCACCCTTTAATCTCAGCACCAAACTTTGTCTCTGTAACTCCTTCCAAGGGTGTTTTGTTCCCACTTCTAAGGAGGGGCATAGTGTCCACACTTCAGTCTTCATTTTTCTTGAGTTTCATGTGTTTAGGAAATTGTATCTTATATCTTGGGTATCCTAGGTTTTGGGCTAATATCCACTTATCAGTGAGTACATATTGTGTGAGTTCCTTTGTGAATGTGTTACCTCACTCAGGATGATGCCCTCCAGGTCCATCCATTTGGCTAGGAATTTCATAAATTCATTCTTTTTAATAGCTGAGTAGTACTCCATTGTGTAGATGTACCACATTTTCTGTATCCATTCCTCTGTTGAGGGGCATCTGGGTTCTTTCCAGCTTCTGGCTATTATAAATAAGGCTGCTATGAACATAGTGGAGCATGTGTCCTTCTTACCAGTTGGGGCATCTTCTGGATATATGCCCAGGAGAGGTATTGCTGGATCCTCCGGTAGTACTATGTCCAATTTTCTGAGGAACCGCCAGACGGATTTCCAGAGTGGTTGTACAAGCCTGCAATCCCACCAACAATGGAGGAGTGTTCCTCTTTCTCCACATCCTCGCCAGCATCTGCTGTCACCTGAATTTTTGATCTTAGACATTCTGACTGGTGTGAGGTGGAATCTTAGGGTTGTTTTGATTTGCATTTCCCTGATGATTAAGGATGTTGAACATTTTTTCAGGTGCTTCTCTGCCATTCGGTATTCCTCAGGTGAGAATTCTTTGTTCAGTTCTGAGCCCCATTTTTTAATGGGGTTGTTTGATTTTCTGAAGTCCACCTTCTTGAGTTCTTTATATATGTTGGATATTAGTCCCCTATCTGATTTAGGATAGGTAAAGATCCTTTCCCAATCTGTTGGTGGTCTCTTTGTCTTATTGACGGTGTCTTTTGCCTTGCAGAAACTTTGGAGTTTCATTAGGTCCCATTTGTCAATTCTCGATCTTACAGCACAAGCCATTGCTGTTCTGTTCAGGAATTTTTCCCCTGTGCCCATATCTTCAAGGCTTTTCCCCACTTTCTCCTCTATAAGTTTCAGTGTCTCTGGTTTTATGTGAAGTTCTTTGATCCATTTAGATTTGACCTTAGTACAAGGAGATAAGTATGGATCGATTCGCATTCTTCTACATGATAACAACCAGTTGTGCCAGCACCATTTGTTGAAAATGCTGTCTTTCTTCCACTGGATGGTTTTAGCTCCCTTGTCGAAGATCAAGTGACCATAGGTGTGTGGGTTCATTTCTGGGTCTTCAATTCTATTCCATTGGTCTACTTGTCTGTCTCTATACCAGTACCATGCAGTTTTTACCACAATTGCTCTGTAGTAAAGCTTTAGGTCCGGCATGGTGATTCCACCAGAGGTTCTTTTATCCTTGAGAAGAGTTTTTGCTATCCTAGGTTTTTTGTTATTCCAGATGAATTTGCAAATTGCTCCTTCTAATTCGTTGAAGAATTGAGTTGGAATTTTGATGGGGATTGCATTGAATCTGTAGATTGCTTTTGGCAAGATAGCCATTTTTACAATATTGATCCTGCCAATCCATGAGCATGGGAGATCTTTCCATCTTCTGAGATCTTCTTTAATTTCTTTCTTCAGAGACTTGAAGTTTTTATCATACAGATCTTTCACTTCCTTAGTTAGAGTCACGCCGAGATATTTTATATTATTTGTGACTATTGAGAAGGGTGTTGTTTCCCTAATTTCTTTCTCAGCCTGTTTATTCTTTGTGTAGAGAAAGGCCATTGACTTGTTTGAGTTAATTTTATATCCAGCTACTTCACCGAAGCTGTTTATCAGGTTTAGGAGTTCTCTGGTGGAATTTTTAGGGTCTCTTATATATACTATCATATCATCTGCAAAAAGTGATATTTTGACTTCCTCCTTTCCAATTTGTATCCCCTTGATCTCCTTTTGTTGTCGAATTGCTCTGGCTAATACTTCAAGTACTATGTTGAAAAGGTAGGGAGAAAGTGGGCAGCCTTGTCTAGTCCCTGATTTTAGTGGGATTGCTTCCAGCTTCTCTCCATTTACTTTGATGTTGGCTACTGGTTTGCTGTAGATTGCTTTTATCATGTTTAGGTATGGGCCTTGAATTCCTGATCTTTCCAGAACTTTTATCATGAATGGGTGTTGGATCTTGTCAAATGCTTTTTCTGCATCCAACGAGATGATCATGTGGTTTTTGTCTTTGAGTTTGTTTATATAGTGGATTACATTGATGGATTTTCGTATATTAAACCATCCCTGCATTCCTGGAATAAAACCTACTTGGTCAGGATGGATGATTGCTTTAATATGTTCTTGGATTCGGTTAGCGAGAATTTTATTGAGGATTTTTGCATCGATATTCATAAGAGAAATTGGTCTGAAGTTCTCTATCTTTGTTGGATCTTTCTGTGGTTTAGGTATCAGAGTAATAGTGGCTTCATAAAATGAGTTGGGTAGAGTACTTTCTACTTCTATCTTGTGAAAAAGTTTGTGCAGAACTGGAATTAGATCTTCTTTGAAGGTCTGATAGAACTCTGCACTAAACCCGTCTGGTCCTGGGCTTTTTTTGGCTTGGAGACTATTTATAACTGCTTCTATTTCTTTAGGGGATATGGGACTGTTTAGAAGGTCAACTTGATCCTGATTCAACTTTGGTACCTGGTATCTGTCCAGAAATTTGTCCATTTCGTCCAGGTTTTCCAGTTTTGTTGAGTATAGCCTTTTGTAGAAGGATCTGATGGTGTTTTGGATTTCTTCAGGATCTGTTGTTATGTCTCCCTTTTCAGTTCTGATTTTGTTAATTAGGATTTTGTCTCTGTGCCCTCTAGTGAGTCTAGCTAAGGGTTTATCTATCTTGTTGATTTTCTCAAAGAACCAACTCCTCGTTTGGTTAATTCTTTGAATAGTTCTTCTTGTTTCCACTTGGTTGATTTCACCCCTGAGTTTGATTATTTCCTGCCGTCTACTCCTCTTGGGTGAATTTGCTTCCTTTTTTTCTAGAGCTTTTAGATGTGTTGTCAAGCTGCTAGTATGTGCTCTCTCCCGTTTCTTCATGGAGGCACTCAGAGCTATGAGTTTCCCTCTTAGAAATGCTTTCATTGTGTCCCAAAGGTTTGGGTACGTTGTGGCTTCATTTTCATTAAACTCTAAAAAGTCTTTAATTTCTTTCTTTATTCCTTCCTTGACCAAGGTATCATTGAGAAGAGTGTTGTTCAGTTTCCACGTGAGTGTTGGCTTTCTGTTATTTTTTTTTGTTATTGAAGATCAGCCTTAGTGCATGGTGATCTGATAGGATACATGGGACAATTTCAATATTTTTGAATCTGTTGAGGCCTGTTTTGTGACCTATTATGTGGTCAATTTTGGAGAAGGTACCATGAGGTGCTGAGAAGAAGGTATATCCTTTTGTTTTAGGATAAAATGTTCTGTAGATATCTGTCAGATCCATTTGTTTCATCACTTCTGTTAGTTTCAGTGTGTCCCTGTTTAGTTTCTGTTTCCATGATCTGTCCATTGGTGAAAGTGGTGTGTTGAAGTCTCCCACTATTATTGTGTGAGGTGCAATGTGTGCTTTGAGCTTTACTAAAGTTTCTTTAATGAATGTGGCTGCCCTTGTATTTGGCGCATAGATATTCAGAATTGAGAGTTCCTCTTGGAGGATTTTACCTTTGATGAGAACAAAGTGCCCCTCCTTGTCTTTTTTGATGACTTTGGGTTGGAAGTCAATCTTATCAGATATTAGGATGGCTACTCCAGCTTGTTTCTTCAGTCCATTTGCTTGGAAAATTGTTTTCCAGCCTTTTATTCTGAGGTAGTGTCTATCTTTTTCTCTGAGATGTGTCTCCTGTAAACAGCAAAATGTTGGGTCTTGTTTGTGTAGCCAGTTTGTTAGTCTATGTCTTTTTATTGGGGAGTTGAGACCATTGATGTTAATAGATATTAAGGAAAAGTAATTGTTGCTTCCTGTTATTTTTGTTGTTAAAGTTGGCATTCTGTTCTTGTGGCTGTCTTCTTTTAGGTTTGTAGAGGGATTACCTTCTTGTTTTTTCTAGGGCATTGTTCCCGTTCTTGTATTGGTTTTTTTCTGTTATTACCCTTTGAAGGGCTGGATTCGTGGAGAGATAATGTGAGAATTTGGTTTTGTCGTGGAATACTTTGGTTTCTCCATCTATGGTAATTGAGAGTTTGGCTGGGTATAGTAGCCTGGGCTGGAATTTGTGTTCTTTTAGTGTCTGTATAACATCTGTCCAGGCTCTTCTGGCTTTCATAGTCTCTGGTGAAAAATCTGGTGTAATTCTGATAGGCTTGCCTTTGTATGTTACTTGACCTTTTTCCCTTACCGCTTTTAGTATTCTATCTTTATTTAGTGCATTTGTTGTTCTGATTATTATGTGTCGGGAGGAATTTCTTTTCTGGTCCAGTCTATTTGGAGTTCTGTAGGCTTCTTGTATGTTCATAGGTATCTCTTTCTTTATATTTGGGAAGTTTTCTTCAATAATTTTGTTGAAGATGTTTGCTGGTCCTTTGAGTTGAAAATCTTCATTCTCATCCACTCCTATTATCCGTAGGTTTGGTCTTCTCATTGTGTCCTGGATTTCCTGGATATTTTGAGTTAGGATCTTTTTGCATTTTCCATTTTCTTTGATTGTTGTGCCGATGTTCTCTATGGAATCTTCTGCACCTGAGATTCTCTCTTCCATCTCTTGTATTCTGTTGCTGATGCTCAAATCTATGGTTCCAGATTTCTTTCCTAGGGTTTCTATCTCCAGTGTTGCCTCACTTTGAGTTTTCTTTATTGTTTCTACTTCCCTTTTTAGGTCTAGTATGGTTTTGTTCATTTCCATCACCTGTTTGTATGTTTTTTCCTCTTTTTCTGTAAGGACTTCTACCTGTTTGATTGTGTTTTCCTGTTTTTCTTTAAGGACTTGTAACTCTTTAGCAGTGTTCTCCTGTATTTCTTTAAGTGATTTATTAAAGTCCTTCTTGATGTCCTCTACCATCATCATGAGATATGCTTTTAAATCTAGGTCTAGGTTTTCGGGTGTGTTGGGGTGCCCTGGACTGGGCGAAGTGGGAGTACTGGGTTCTGATGATGGTGAGTGGTCTTGGTTCCTGTTAGTAGGATTCCTACTTTTACCTTTCGCCATCTGGTAATCTCTGGAGTTAGTAGTTATAGTTGACTCTGTTTAGAGATTGTTCTTCTGGTGATTCTGTTACCGTCTCTCAGCAGACCTGGGAGACAGATTCTCTCCTCTGAGTTTCAGTGCTCAGAGCACTCTCTGCTGGCAAGCTCTCTTACAGGGAAGGTGCGCAGATATCTTGTTTTTGGACCTCCTCCTGGTCGAAGAAGAAGGCCCAAAACAGGGCCTCTCTCAGAAGCTGTGTTGCTTTGGCAGTTCCCAGAAGCTGTCAGCTTCTGTGGTGCAGACTCTCACCTGTGCAGACTAAAATCCTAAGTTCCAGGGAGTCCTGGAACCAAGATGGTGACCGCTGCTCCTGAGGCCGAGGCCGTCTCCCGAGCCAGGCGGACACCTGTCCTCTGGTCCGGATGGTGGCCGGTTATCTGCGGCCCGCCCAGGCTGCTGCCTCAGCGGCTCTGTGCTTCTGCCCGTCCCAGAAGCTGTCCGGTTCTCTGGCACACCCTCTAACCTGTTCAGACTAATTTCCTAGGTCCGGCGGAGTCCCGGAACCCAGATGGCGACCGCTGCTGCTGAGGCTGAGGTCGCCTCCCAAGCCAGGCGGACACCTTTCCTCTGGTCCAGATGGTGGCCGGTTATCTGCGGCCCGCCCAGGCTGCTGCCTCAGCAGCTCTGTGCTTCTGCCTGTCCCAGAAGCTGTCCGGTTCTCTGGCGCACCCTCTAACCTGTTCAGACTAATTTCCTAAGTTCTGCTGAGTCCCGGAACCCAGATGGCGACCGCTGCTGCTGAGGCTGAGGCCGCCTCCCAAGCCAGGCGGACACCTGTCCTCTGGTCCGGATGGTGGCCGGTTATCTGCGGCCCGCCCAGGCTGCTGCCTCAGCAGCTCTGTGCTTCTGCCTGTCCCAGAAGCTGTCCGGTTCTCTGACGCACCCTCTAACCTGTTCAGACTAATTTCCTAAGTTCTGCTGAGTCCCGGAACCCAGATGGCGACCGCTGCTGCTGAGGCTGAGGCCGCCTCCCAAGCCAGGCGGACACCTGTCCTCTGGTCCGGATGGTGGCCGGTTATCTGCGGCCCGCCCAGGCTGCTGCCTCAGCAGCTCTGTGCTTCTGCCTGTCCCAGAAGCTGTCCGGTTCTCTGGCGCACCCTCTAACCTGTTCAGACTAATTTCCTAAGTTCTGCTGAGTCCCGGAACCAAGATGGCGACCGCTGCTGCTGAGGCTGAGGCTGCCTCCCAAGCCAGCTAGCCAGGACTTTTATAATGGGACGACCAACTTATAACTGTGGGCTTCCCCACCAATGCCGAAGTTCCTAAAATAACAACTCTGGGACTTAATATTTCATGAATAAATACCTAGGCCAAAAGCTTTGGCTTCTTTCCCAAGTAGTTTATAACTTAACTATTCATTTATTCTATTCTAAGTCACAGCACCAAGCTGGTTACGTCTCCTCAGTTTCATATCATCTGCTTCTCCATTATTAGGGATGAATCTTTTCAAGTGCCGGACTCTATCCCAGAATTTATTTCTCTCTGCCAGAACTCCCACCTGCTATTTCCTGCCTAAGCTAGTAGACCAACAGCCTTTCTTTTTTTTTTTTTTCTTTCCATTTTTTATTAGGTATTTAGCTCATTTACATTTCCAATGCTATACCAAAAGTCCCCCATACCCACCCACCCCCACTCCCCTACCCGCCCACTCCCCCTTTTTGGCCCTGGCGTTCCCCTGTTCTGGGGCATATAAAGTTTGCGTGTCCAATGGGCCTCTCTTTCCAGTGATGGCTGACTAGGCCATCTTTTGATACATATGCAGCTAGAGTCAAGAGCTCCGGGGTACTGGTTAGTTCATAATGTTGATCCACCTATAGGGTTGCAGATCACTTTAGCTCCTTGGGTACTTTCTCTAGCTCCTCCATTGGGAGCCCTGTGATCCATCCATTAGCTGACTGTGAGCATCCACTTCTGTGTTTGCTAGGCCCCAGCATAGTCTCACAAGAGACAACTACATCTGGGTCCTTTCGATAAAATCTTGCTAGTGTATGCAATGGTGTCAGCGTTTGGATGCTGATTATGGGGTGGATCCCTGGATATGGCAGTCTCTACATGGTCCATCCTTTCATCTCAGCAAACACCCTTGGAAGGAGTTACAGAGACAAAGTTTGGACCAACAGCCTTTCTTGACAGGTGATGCTTCCATATATTCCACAGGAGATTCTCTTAAACTAACATTTTTTTTTTCTAGAAACAAAGAAGTACAAAACCAGAGCCTCAGCTGACATTCCATCCATCCACTCACTATTGTCTGTCTATTGGTTGTCATGTTATTGGTTGTGAGTACCTGATTTTATAGGAAATTATAGGTTAAGTGAATGTGTTTATACGACTTCTGTGACATTATTGCCATACTAATGTAGGCCAGAAATGTGAAGCAGATACTTTTGCATCACCTATAATTCTATAAATAACCCATTGGTTAACGTTCTGGAACTAAAAAGAATTGTTACTTTGTTGGCGAATTATAAAAAAGTGAATGTTCATTTGTTCCAGGAAAATTCATACAACACCTTCAGGCATCTATTTTATATATGACTCTATATACTTTATTTGGAAAATGTGCTGCCTTTCAAACACGTAAATTCTTCTTCCATAAATATTTGTTTCCTTCTTTTTGTAATCTCATATCTCTTTTATTACATTCTGATTTAATTGGGAGGAAATTGGTATTTAATCATTTAAGCCCATGCCCAGGTTTTTCAGTAACACTTGGGAAAAAAAGAAAGTACTTTATTCTCTAATTATAAATTTTAAAAAATGGCGTATCAAAAACTTGACAACTAATTTTACCAGGTAATATTTTATTTTCAGATCTTTACTTTGAGTTCCATTCTTCTTAAAAGGATAATGTCATAATATTCTTTGCATAGTAAATAAAATCATTATATAGAAAATCCATAAAAATAATATCAACAGAACTAAATCAGTAAATTTATCTTAAGAACATATATAGTTTATGGACATATTTTCAAATTTTAAACAATTTCCTTGCATTTCTGAGTTTTGCAAAAATAAGTCAGAAAAACATTGTAGCAAATTAAATACTAAGCCCCTTATTTAGTTAAGTAGAAAAAAGCAAAACCAGGGAGAATGCTAAAGTTTTACACATATGACACTGGACATTGCTTTTCATGATTTACAGGTAATCGCAAGATTGTTCTAATGTATCATCAGTTTCCTAGCCTCCAGGCACTATAGATTACATTTGTTATGGTGTAGATGGGGAATGAAATAACTGAAATTGTCGCTAATATACAAGTCAATATCATTTCTGAGTACTGTAGACGAAAATTATGAAGGAACAGTATGCAGTAAACACCTAATAGAGAAAAATCTTCACAAACACCAGTTGATACTCAAGCACTGTTTTACAGCTTTTCCTCACTTCAGTCCTAGTCTTACATGGATGCAAGGTTGTGGAGACAACCGATTCCTAGCTCTTTCTCACAGCACAGTAAATGATTCCTTAACTTATTCTCATTTAATCTGTAACTTCTCAAATGTCCCTTGACTACCTAGACTGACTCAGAAACAAGTGATGTGACAAATGATTACTAGTGATGGAAACCATAACATACTTCGGATCTCAAGCAGAAAATCACTACGTTAATGTTAGGCTCTACAGTACATGAGAGAACACGTAGTCTGTTTTCACAAGAGACAAAGTATTGGACAGATTATATTGCTGTTCCTTAGTGAGATACAATATTGGTAACTTTCTTATTGTATTTTTATGGTTTATAGGTAAAGCTGAAAGTGTCAAAAGGAAAGAAAATATAAAAGTATTGAGAAGAAACAGAAAAATGTATGTCAGTGAAATGAAAATTATTACAAAACAATTAATAAAATTGAATAAATTCACATTCCTGTATCATGTCCACAGGACTGCTGACAGCATCTGAGAATCTACATAATTATCAGATTAATCAAGGTCTTCTACACAAAAACTGTCTTGAAGAAATGGAGATTTTCAAAAATTCCAAATAAAATATAGGATCATGACCCAGTCAAGGAAAAATAAATTTTGAGACTCTAATCTTAAATAAATCCAAACTGCAACATTAATAAACACTACAGAACAGCTGGCTTTAATTTCTTTACTAAAGAAAATACAAACAGAATTAAATAAAAAATCAGGGAAAGACATAGTTCATGGACAAATGAATGTCAGTGAAGACATAGAAAGTTTTTAAAATATCAGACATTCTAAAATGGGAAATTATACCAAATGAACCTAAAAAAAATCACTAGAATAGAAGAAGAGATGATATTATCAGAGAAAGAAATGTGCAAATGTGAAGGTAGATCACTTAAAATTAGTATCAGTGAAGAAAATGAATCTAAAAACCTGAATAATGTTATACAGCATACACACATTGTCAAGTGGGTAAATGTACATGCACTATTGATATTTTGCAGAAGAAATTATAAAGACAAAATGGTAGCAGCATACATAAATAAACAATAATAGAAAATACTCAGTATCAAAGGAAACAGTTGTGTATGTAGTGGGGAAAAAAAAAGTCAAACAGGAGACCTAATAAATACTAAGATAATAAACACTGAACGTTGCAAACTGAGATACACTTTAATCAAACTGTCAACATTGAAAAGAACAGCTAGGGAATATGGAAGTGAACAAGATGGAAACAATTCAATACATATTAAAGATATTTTACAACGATGTGAAACGTTTTTTCAAAAGAAATTGCTGAAAGTAAGAAAATGTTTCACTTAAAGTGATAAAAGAAGCAAAAAGGGGGCTATCATCAAAACTGCTGTTTCCTCATAATGTAATCTCAAACAAACAGAAATGGAGAATTTTTCTGATAACCACAACCTTACTTTTTTGTTATTATGCATTGAACTAGGGTAACAGTATTTGCATATATTTTTGGGAGAAGCAGACACAGGAAGGTTCAAGTAATCCCTGAGCCATTAGGTCAGGCCTTTTTGGCAATGTTTTTCTATAGAATAGTAGCCTGTTAATCTGGTTGAGAGGCTATTTCTACCACAGACTTTTCCCTGATTGAGGACTACTAAGGGCAGGGTAGGACAAGATAGAGTTGAAGCAGGAAGGAAAAGATGAAGGAGACAAGGGGAAAAAGAGGTACAAGAGGAAGAGAGGATAGGGGAAAAAAGAGACCAGAGACAAAGACAAAAGATATTCCCTACACTCACATAAACACACACATACACACACACACAAACACACACACAGAGAGAGAGAGAGAGAGAGAGAGAGAGAGAGAGAGAGAGAGAGAGAGAGAGAGAGAGAGAGACCGAGGGAAGGAGAGAGGGAGGGAGGAAGACAGAGATGGAGACAGAGATGGAAAGAGATAGAGAAACACACTCAAAAGGTGAAAGAAAATGTTTTTAGTTGAAATAAGACATACAAAGAATATCTTACAGCTGTATGAAAATACAAAATCCTTTAGTAGAAATAAACTTGTAAACTTTAAAACCTGTATTATTTTAGTTCATAGTTCTTGTTATTTTTTTTAATTTAAAACTGAGAGCATAACAATATATTTCATATTATAAGGAAGATGGCATGTAAGTATAGTTTGTTACTTCAGCAAAACAAGAGGAGTGCAGAGCTGTGAACAGAGTTTTGGTGTGACATCAAAGAACAACTGCTATCAGCTTAAAGCAGATTATCATAACATTAATATATTTTATGCAATCTCCAATATTCCACAAGGACACTATACAAAATGCATCAAAAAGAAAAAAGAAGAGCCAACCCCAATCATTATAAAAATCAGCTACAAAGGAAGACTGTAGAAAAGAATGTGACAAAAATATTCTAACATTCATGAATCAATTGACAAGCAGGCAGTTGTAGATTTTGTTGTTGTTGTTGTTATGACATGTCATAGGTTGCAGTAAATTTTAGAAGTTTTTTGTTCTTTGGGTGCAATGGGTTCTTGTATATATAGATTTATTTTCTAGACTTAGAAAAATTTTGTGATTTGTAGATTCTTTTTATGGGTATATACTCTCACTGTAAATGTATCAAATTCTGTTATGGTCTAAAAGCAGTCCACAACAAAGCTTTAGTGTGACCTAATTACAGTGCGATGGTTCTGGAGAATGGGCCTTTGGGAGAAATTAGATATTGTAAGGAGAGTTCTTGGGAGTGTAATTCATGGCCTTAGAAATAACACAAAAGCCAGCAGTTCCCTGTTCCTTAAGCAGGCTGTATCTTGGAGCAAGACAGTGAATCCAAACCAGAAGCTCAGTCTGCTACTTACCTGGACTTCTAGTCACAGAAGAGTAAACTTGTATTTTTCATTGCATCAGATTTGTTGGCACTCTCTTAAAAAACTACACTGTGTCTTCTGAAACATTGGAAATCTGCATGGCAAATGGTGGAAGTCCATCATTGCTGTTCACCTCACAGCAAAATCAATTCAAAATTAATAAAAGGCTTGCATAAGTAGTTTAGCTATACAACTCCTAGCAGGAGCAGAGAGGGATTTTGTGGCAATGATTATGGCGGAAAATTGTTCCCTTAGGTCAGCAGCTGCTTTAATTTGCTTCCTTGATCCTGTGACAAAACACTGACCGAACAAAAATATGGGGAAGAAATGATTTACTTGACTTTACACTTCCAGGGCCCAGTCCATCATTAAATTTAGTCAGGGAAGAAACTCAAGCAGAAACTGAAACAGAGACAATTTGAGAATGCTTTGTACTGTCTTGACCTATGATTCATGCTTGAATTTCATACACACCATGCCAAGTAATGGAACCACCTACAATGGGACGGTCTTGCCCACATGACAGGGACTGCTTTGTTATTTTCATATCCTCAAGACCTGCACAACTGCAACTTTTGCAATGTTTGTTAGGGACAGGATCAGCTCTCTTCCTCTCATGCTCCCCAGGGCCAGTCTCCTACAATGCCTAGGGAGGAGGAGCCTATGCATTGTGAGGGATGGACCCAGTTGTGCACTGTTTTCAAAAATCAACATGTGTCACGGTAGCATCCTTGACCAAGGATGTTCTACTGGCCTTTGGTGGTAAGAGAACTTGCTGCTGCAGAACCATGAACCCAGTCATGGCCCTAAGTAGCAGCACAGGCCAGGACCCAACCATGTTTTAGTGGCATCACTGGCTACTCACATCAGGCTGTTCCTCACTTCCCTCCAGTTCTGCCTGTCTTTATTGTGCACAGATCCTTCTGTTTCTGTTTCCCTTCCAATTATCCACCACATACTTGCTCATCTTAGTGGTGACTGGGGTCTCTTGAATGTCCGCAGTTTTCTCAGGAGCAGGCAGATGTTCATAGGTCAACACTGAACATGGACATAGCCTCTCTCTGCTACCTACTGATGATGCACATGTGACACAACAGCCACATCTGTAATGCATCTAGGGGCAGGATTCTGACATTTCTTAAAGGCTAGATATAAAAGCTAACAATTGAAACATTGATTCTGAATATCAGTAGAAAAGATACATTCTTTAAAAAAAATTACCAAGGAATAAAACTTGTTAAAATAAATCTCATCTTTCTTTAGCTATTTCATATAACTTAGATAAATTTGCACATTTTATCTTTCTGCTCAAACTATAAAAGCATTTATACTAATTCATATGCTTTTCTCCTGTTAATATGTTTTAAAGATTCATGTTTTATTTTATATTTATTGGTTTATTACTTATTCACTTAACATCTGGTTTACTGCACTCATCCAGTTCACCCCTTCTCACAATACTTTTCCCATCCCCCTTCCCCTTTTCCTTTGAGGAGATGGGGTCCCTCCTGGGTATCCATAAACCCTGACACACAAGTCTCTGTTAGCCCAGGTACTTTCTCTCACACTGAGGCCAGTCAAGGTAGCCCAGATAGAAGAATATATCCCATAATAGGCAACCACTTTTGGGATAGCCCCTGTTCTAGTTGTTCAGGACCCACATGAAGACCAACCTGTACATCTGGTACCTATGTGTGGAGAAGCCTAGGTCCAGCCCAACTATATTCTTCAGTTGGGGGACAACTAGGTTGTTTCCTATTTATGGCTATTACTAATAAAGCTGCCATGAACATACTTTAGCACAGATCTCTGAGATGGTGGAGCATCTTTTGGGTATATACCCATGAGTAGTATAGCTACAGCTATGCCTTGACATAGAACTAGTCCATTTTCTAATCAACCACCAAATTGACTTCCAAACTGGTTGTACAAGAGTGTACTCCCACTAGAAATGGAGAACTGCTTGCCTTGCTCCACATCCTCGACAGTATGGGATGGTAAACCATGCTAGAAAGCATGGTGGGTAGAGCAGGTCTGAGATCCCGGAAACCTGGTGGGGACACACCTGAGAATGTAGGTGCCTCCCTGCTCCCCGTGAAATTCCTGGCCTGGAACATGTGCTACACTTCTCACATAAGAAAAAGTAACATGTGATCATATAGATCCAGAACATAGTTCTCCATGCTAATGAGGTGCCTACAGGCCCTGAGGTTTAAGCCAATAAACTTTTCTTCCCAGACATTCCCCTTCAAAAAGGTATTTAATCTTATGCCCACCTTGAGAAATTGATATAGTATGCATCCATAGTCCATGATGAACCACTAATAAGCAGTTTAGAACCAAGGACTGTCTCTTTCATCAAGGAACCTTCAGGGGGAACATTTGACTACAGAGCCACTGCCTAAATCTCCTTAGAAGGTCCACCTGCACTCCAGACAACTGCAGCTACCTTCACCAATGAGCTTAGCCAGAGATCCCAGCCCCTGCCCTGGGCTAGATGATGCCTGGAAGATAGGAAATGTTAGCTGCAGCTTTCTTACATCTCAGACTGTGTTTTCCAACACCCACCCCCCCAAAGCAGTGTCTCAGTGCTTTCCTGAAGCCCAGCAGCAGCCCAGCAGCAGCAAGGGATAAGCACAGGAAAACTCTCCCCATTTAGCCTCCTAAATGGCTGTGTCTTGCAGCAGGGCAGAATACAGACCCACATGCCAGCATGTACTATCACTTGCGTTTTGATCTGAGCAATTCTGATAGGTGTAAGATGGAACCTCAGAGTTGTTTTGATTTGCATTTCTCTGAAAACTAAGGACTTTGAACATTTCTTTAAGTGCTTCGCGGCCATTTGAGATTCTTCTGTTGAGAATTCTGTTTAGCTCTGTATACCATTTTTCAATTGGTTTATTTAGGTTGTTGGTGTTTAACTTCTTGAATTCTTAATAAATTTGGGGTACTAGTCTTCTATCAGATATAGAGCTGATGAAGATCCTTTTCTAATCTCTAGGCTGCTGTTTTGCCCATTGACAGTGTTCTCTGCCTAACAGAGGCTTTTCAATTTCCTGAGGTCCAATTTATCAATTATTGATCTTAGGGTCTGAGCCATTGATATTCTGTTCAGGAAGTTTTCTCCTGTACAAATGCTTTGAAGGGAAATTCCATTTCCCACTTCCTTTTCTGTGAGATTTAGTATATCCTGTTTTGTGTGGAGGTCCTTAATCCACTTGGACTTGAGTTTTGTGCATGATGATGAATATGGACATTTTTTTCATTCTTCTACATAGAGACATCCTATTAGAGCAGCACCATTTGTTGAAGATTCTTTCCTATTTCCACTGTATGGTTTTGGCTTCTATATCAAAAATCAATAGACCATAGGTGTGTAGGGTTTTTTTTCTGGGTCTTCAATTTAATTGCCTTGATCAATATGCCTGTTTCTGTATAAATACCATGGAGTTTTTTTTTTTTTTTAATCACTCTACAGTACAGCTTGAAGTTCTGAAGTTCATTTCCTTATGCAGGATTGTTTTGTCTCTCCTGGGTTTTTTGTTTTTCCATATGAGGTTGAGAATTGCTCTCTGAAGGTGTATCAAAAATTGTTTGGGGATTTTGATTGTGATTGCTTTGAATATGTAGATTGCTTTTGGTAAAATGGCAGTTTTCACAATGTTTATCTTACCTATCCATGGGCATGGATGATCTTTCCATCTTCTGACATATTCTTTGATAGTTTTCTTCAGGAACTTGAAGTTATTGTCATACAGATCTTTTACTTGCTTTGTGAGATTTACACCAAGAAATTTTATATTGTTCATGAGTAAAGGGTGCTGTTTTTGTAATTTTTTTCCTAGGCTGGAATATCATTCATATAAAGGAGGGCTACAGATGTCTTTGAGTTAATTTTGTATCCAGACACTTTGCTAAATTTCTTTGTCAGCTGTAAGTGTTCTCTGGTAGAATGTTTGGGTTGTCTAATGTATACTATCATATCCACAAATAGCAATATTTTGACTTCTTGTAATTTTTATACAATTAAACTTCTTTTATTGTCCTATTGCTCTGGCTAGAACTTCAAGTATTATATTGACTAGATAGGGATAGAGTGGACAGCCTTTTCTTGTCCCTGATTTTAGTGTACAAGAAATTGCTTTAAGTTTCTCTCCATTTAGCTTGATGTTGGCTATTGGCTTGCTGTATATTTCTTTGATTATGTTTATGCATTTGCCTTGTATCCCTGATCTCCTTACTACTTTGAACATGAAGGGGTGCTGGATTATTTCAAAGACTTTTATAGCATCTTAGATGATCATATGTTTTTTCCTTTAAGTTTATTTATATAGTGTATTATGTTGATGGAATTTTATATATTGAATCATACCTACATCTTATACACGTTAAGTCTTGCTTTGTGATTGACTATGTGGTCAATTTTGGAGAGGGGCTCACAAAGTACTATGAAAAATGTATTTTCTTTTGTGTTGGGGTAAAATATTATATAAATATTTATTTATTATTTAGTCCATTCCATTCATATCTGTTAGTTTCATTGTTTCTTGGTAGAGTTTTGTTTGGATGACCTGTGAATTGATGAAAGTGTGGTGTTGAAGTCTCCCACTATTAATGTGTGGGGTTAGATGTGTGATTTAAGAAAAATTTCCAAATTTACAAATGAGAGTGCCCTTGTGTTTGAGGCATAAATGTTCAGAATTGAGGTGTCATCTTGTTAGATTTTTCCTTTGATGAGTTTGAAGTGTCCTTCTCTGCTTTTTTTGATTTCTGTGAGTTGAAATTCAATTTTATTAAGGTGTTCCACATTTAAGTAGTGTAGGCACTGTAGTTAATTTCAGTTTTTGCCTGAAGTTGTTATTTGGGTCTTTCAAGTAAGAATTGACTCCTACTTGGCAGAGATGAACATATAGTCTTCAGTAACATGCTTCAGACCCTCTCAAATGGAAGGCTTAGCTTCCAAGCAGTCCAGATACCAAATTTTTCTTTCAGCAACCTTAGAAGTGCTGAAGTAGGCAAAAATGATTTTGTCCCAGTGCTCTTTCACTCCTTTATCGACTCCTCAAAGCAAGACATGATCATCTCACTGAAGGTGGTCATGAGTCCCGAGAGAAGCACAGGAAGTACCCGAGGACACTGCAGGCTCAGTTAGGACTAAAGTAAGCTATCAACTCAAAAATATTTTAAAATGTAAGAAAAGAGGAAGTACCAGGGTCCAGCCCCAGGAGTAATGGAATACAGGACTGACTTGCAATCAGAAATTCTCTTTATTCTTACAAATCTAAAAGTATTTATAATTTCAATATGTATAGATCATGTCGTTTTTGTCCCACTTATTTTTTTCTAGTATGCCTATGGTTACACAGGTAACATTTTATTATCATCAAAGCCTTATCCTCATTCCTAAAATTTCTACAAATTGTTTTAGCTTAATCAAGCAAGCAAGCATGTTATAACCTGTTCTCAGGTTGGTAACACTTTGTGGTTTCAAGATATTTAGATAGGGAATAGATAGAATCCAAGTCAGTCCAAATAAATCATCCTGATTTAAGCAGCATATTATTACTTTTTAATGGTCAGTGATATTATTTACAGATTTGCATAAGCCTCAGGCTTAGGAATCATTGTAGCTGTTGTTTTATAATCTTATAAGAGTCTGTTTAATAGAGGAATTGTTTTACTAGTTAACATTACAACAACCTGGGGTAAACCAATCGTTCCAATAATGGCAAATCTTGGTTCCTTATTCTTCTTACATTCTTTTATACCACCTATACATGCTATTATATCATCTTAGTGTTTCTAGCTCTCGTTGCTGTGTTTTTACTATGGCCTTAATATGTATGATCTTTTATTTTATAGGTTATAATTCTAAGAAACTCTTCAAATACTGTAAAAGAAGTTCTATGCTCAGATCTGTTGTCATTTTTCATGTCTGCTGAACCTTGTCAACCTTCTCTAAATTCAAACAATTTTAATTATTTTGTTTTTGAATTTGCTTAGGGGCAAATAACCATCTCCAAGGCACAGAGGAGACTCCCAAGTAGGGTTAACTAAGGTTACTTCCTTGAGAGTAGGGAGTAGTGCATTCAAGACTCTTTCAGGGGATTACAGAGACAATTTTGTCAAAAAAAGGCATGAACTAATCTTTGTGCTAATAGCCCCCCAGGATTGTAAAACACAGATACTCTAGAATGGCCATTCCAGCTTGCTTCTTGGGTCCATTTGCTTGGAAAACTTATGCAGCACTTTATCTTCAGTAATGATTATTTTTATTGTTGAGGTGTGTTTCTTGCTTGCAGCAGAATGGTGGATCCTGTTTTTAGATCCATTCTGTTAGCCTGTGTCCTTTGACATGGGAATTCAGTCCATTGATGTTGAAAGACATTAATGACTAGTGATTGTTATTTCCTGTTATTTGGATGTTGGTGTTTGTGTGTGTTTGTGTGTGTGTGTGTTTGGGTGTGCTTCCCTTGTTTTTGCTGGTATGGATTTACCTATTTTCCATGTTTTCTTGAATGCAGTTATCTTTTTTGGGTTGGAGTTTTCCTTCTAATATTTTAATAGGGCTGGGATTTTGGATAGATATTACTTAAATTTGGATTTTTCTAGCAATATCATGTTTCTTCCTTCTATGGTGATTGAGTGTTCACCTGTTTTTAGTACTCTAGATTGGCATCTGTGATTTTTTTTAAGAGGTTACAAGATATCTATCTGTCCAGGCCCTTCTAGCTTTTAAGCCTTTTGAGAAGTCCATTGTTATTCTGATAGGTTTGCCTTTCAATGTTACCATCCCCTTTTCTCCTTGCTGCTTTTAATATTCTTTCTTTGTTCTGTAGATTTGGGGTTTTGATCACTATGTTATAGGATGATTTTCTTTCATAATCCAGTCTAACTGATGTTCTGTAAGCTTATTGTATGTTTATAGGCTCTCTCTTTGGGTTTTCTTCTATCATTTTGTTGAACATATTTTCTGGGCCTTGGAACTGGCACTCCTTTCACTCTTAGATTAGGTGTTTTCATGTTATCCCAGATTTCCTGGATGTTTTATGCCAGGAATATTTTAGATTTAATGCTTTGTTTTGTTTTGTTCGTTTGTTTATTTTTGGACTGGTGCATCAATTTCTTCTATTGTATCTTGTATACCCACGATTCTTTTTTCCATCTCCTGTCTGTCATGCTTTCATCTGTTATTCCTGTTTTTTCCCAAGTTTTTTTATCTCAACGATTCCCTCAGTTTGTGCTTTCTTTACTGTTTCTAGTTTCCTGTATATCTTTAAGGGATTTATTTATTTCCTCTTTAAACAACTTCATCTCTTTGATGGTATTTTCCTGTATTTCTTTAAGGGAATTATTCATTTTCCCTTTTAAGCTTCTATCATCTTGATAAGATTTGGCTTAAGGTCATTTTCTTCTGCATTAGTGGTATTAGGATATCCAGGGCTTGCTATAATTGGGTAACTGTGCTTTTGGTGTCATATTTCCCTGCGTTTTGTCGATTTTATTCTTTCCAGGACCTTTAGTCATATGGATGGCTTTAGTTTCTGGATTTTCTTGTTGTAGTGGGTATTTGGAGGAGGATTAACCTTACTTGTCCTAGTTTGGCAGGCCTATAATGGGTATCCTTGCGTTGTATGGTTCCACATCTGCAGGTCTGTATGATCCAAAGCTAAAGATCTGATGAATGTGGGCAGAAAGGTAGTGGGAGAATGCAAATTTCTCAAGGCAGCTTTGCTTGCTCTAGAGAATAATGCAAGCAGGAAAGATGGGTGGGGGAAGGAAAGCTCACCTGTCTGCTTCAGGATCCACAGGTCTGATGAAGGTGGGCAGAGAGGTAGAGGGGGGATGAATCTAAAGATTAGTATTTTAAAACAAATATATATATATATATATATATATATTCCTGTGTTTGGGAATGTTCACCTAAGTACAATTGCTTGCAGAAGACAGAAGATGATGTTATCTTAGAGCTAGAGTTACAGAGGCTGTAAGCTATCCAACTACAGTGCTGTGAAGTGCAGTCTATCTTTCCAGTCTATTTTCTGTTAATCTTTCAGTACAATTATTTTTGCCACACCATTTTTTATTGAAAATAGATTTTTTTCTTCATATAATACATCCCAAACACAAACCTATACCAAGATCCACTTTCATTCCACTTTCTCTTCAGAAAAGAGCAGGCCTCCAAGAGACATCAGCCAGGCAGGGTAAAATGAGATAGGACAATGTAAAGAAAAAGTCATTATCTCTTTCAGTAGGATAAAAAGAATCTCAAGAATCTCAAGAATCAGAGATGAACTTTGTTTTAACCTTTAGGAGTCCAAAAGCACCATGCTAATGACCAGAACATAGTCTCAGAAGATTTGGTGCAGACCTATAAATTTTTGATCATATTATATTGATTTTTGTCCAATGTGATGAAATGGTCTCATTATGTCATCCTAACATATATTCATTCCTTATTATCTTCATGCATCACCCATATGTCCATCTCTCACTAGTGCTTTTCCTCAGATACTCCCCCTTCTACTTTCATGTGTGTACATATAAACACACACTTACACACACACACACACACACACACACACACACACACACACACACATACACACACACACACACACACACACACACACAATTCAGTATTTAAAGGAAACCCTGTAATACCAGTCATTTTTAGTTTTATTATTTCATTTAATATATTAACACTTCCATCTATTTCCCTGTATGTGGTAGAATTTCTTTCTTCATGGCTGAACACAGCTAATTTGTAAATACAGTTTTCTTTATCCATCCATATCTTGATTAATATCTAGGCTGCATGACACTTAGACTTATAAAAAGTCATCTATTTTTATTTATGTGTATGGATGCATTACCTGCTTGAGTATCTACGGATTACTTGCAGAGAGAGTCTGATGCCCTGGAACTGGTGGTACAGACAATTGTTAGGTGCCAAGTGGGTACTTTGAGTAGAAAATTGGTCCTCTGGAAAAGCAGCCAGTGATTTTAACCACTGACTCATCTCTAAGCTCAGACACTTAGACTTTGAATAAATTTGATGTAAATTTAAATATCTTGTGCAGCTTCAGGAAATTAAGAGTACACTCTCAGTTTAGTTTTTCTACACCGCCAGTATTCTTTTAGAGGATATTTTTTAATCTGAATGGGAAATACATAGGTGATTATTTTCTGATTTATAGTTCAAGTGTATGGTTATTTCCACTCTGTACTCATCTGCATGTTTTTCTTCAGTAGTCTGTTAGCAGTTTACCCAAAATTTAGTCCTATTGAGGTTTAAATGTGTGAGAAAGGCGGCTTTGTTACAAATACAAATTCAATAGTTGGCTCTCTGCTCACAAATGTACCATAGAAATTCATTAACTGTCTAAAGATCTTTGGAGTTTACACAGGTTTTCAACCTTGAAAGCATTTTAACTTCTAAGTACATGCTGAAGCTTAGTAACACCTCTGACCACTAGTCCTGCAGTGCCCCATTAATATGCAAATTGTATTAATAATGTAACATATGCATATTGAGTTCAATGTTCTCGAAGGAAGTGTCTTATTAACTCTTCTTATCATTTTATGATCTCTCTATACATGCCATATGTTTTATATGCACATATATATTATATATAACCTGTGTACATCCTGCCTTTATTTGAAACCTAATCTTCATTATGCATGATGAAGGAGTTGGGTGCTTCAAGAATTGAGTAAGTCATGTACATGAATGCGTGCTGTTACACAGTGGCTGAAGAGAGTGGACTAGCCCTTTCTTCCATAAGTAAAGCATTGAGCACTTCTGCAGTGCAAGGGTGTTGTCACAAGGGTATTGTCTGTGAACAGAGCATATACTCTTACTGGATACAAACCTCTGGCACCTTGATCTTGGAAATTATATCCTCCAAAAACAGAAATAATTTTGTTTGCAATTTACAAATTACTCAGATTAAATGTAAGTTTCATTCTCCTGATGTAATTGTCATCTTGGAGGTTAATTGCTGAATAAGCTAATCTCTCTAGGTCTTTCTGAACTCTGGGTGACTGGTTCAACTCAGCTGTTCTGACTCAAACTCCTCAAACACACCGACTGATTCAACCTAGCTTCTGTCATCTTCTGACTAAATTGCGCTGTTTTGACTTCAACTAACTCTACAAATCTGTTCTAATCTGGTTTCTTCTCATTCTTTGGCTCATTATGCCTTTGCCTAGTTAAAATCTAAATAGCTGTTGCCTATCTACCAGCACATTTGTGCTGTTATGAATGTTATGAAGAAACTTTCTCATGTGCTGTTAAAAGAAACTCTCTTGCCAGAGTTGATCAAATATTCTTTTAGTTTCTATGCTTTGGTGTTCTTGAAAACCAATCACAATAAAATTCAGTTATATCTGCTTTGTATAGTCAGCCACAATAAGCTTGGACCTAAACTGACTGCTTAGCAATATTTCCTACCCCTATATATATATATGAGCTTTCATGTTTCTTGTCTTTATAAGCTGCCCTTGGGATGTACCCAAACTTAAGAGAGACAACTACAACAATAGAAGAAACTACTTGGAGTTAAACTTCCCCTTTGACAAGGAGTTGAATAAAGACCTCTCTGGGAATTGATATCCTACTTGAAAGAGACATGTACATCGGGGTTGGAAGTTAGGACATGAATGTTAGGAAAGACAAGTACCCTTCACAGTTGAATAGTGCAACCAATGAGAACAGAATAAAAATACAATGAGAAATGTTTCCAAGGAAATCTCCTGTTCCCAAATCTGATTGGTGGAACAACATGAAACAGATGTTGGTAGATTTCAGGTTTAAAAGCTTTATAGGATTCTGACTGCGGGTGGTAATCAGCTCCTGAGTGTTGACTGTATCTCTGATATATCAGCTCTGGAGTGTGCATTCAATAAATCAGCCTTACTGGGCTGAGATTGGTGCCTGAGTGGTCTGGGTGGTGATTCCCAGACCATAACACCCTGTGTCTAGCTTGTTCTCTCTGATATCTGTCTCTGTAAAACTGTCTCAGGAAACTGCCTCCAAACTCCAGCAACTAAACTGCCACCAACTACACTGCCTGAACAGAACTGACTGACTCTTTCCCTGCACTGCTTTTAAATAGTTTTTCGTTACTGTGCTGTCCTCTTGAGAACTGAGCATATCCTATCTCTGACTCATTCTATCAAACATTTCTCTGAGTCATCATTTGTCGGCTTTTCAATTAGAGCTTGTTGTGGTAAATATCCAATCTAAATATGTCCAGGCAATGAAAACACAACTCATTTAATATGAATACATGCTGTGCACCTAGATTGGGCAGATCTACTACGACAGTACCATCTTCCACATCTATGAGACCCCTTAAAACTTGCAGTTTATCCAGGACATGTACTTCTGTTCTACTTTTCTTCTTCTTCCTCCTCCTCTTCCATTTTCTCCTTCTCCTCTCTCTCCATCTTCCACTCCACCTTCCCTTTTATCTGCCCAATTATTAGCTCTCCTTTATTTTACAGATTAAGGTGGGAAGCAGATTTACATGAAATCACCTGAGTGCTGACTCAGTCCTTGTTCCCAACCACTCATAGGAGAACGAAATTAACATCAAATAAAATTATCCCCAGGGCTATCCACAACAAGACCTCACTTTCAAATATGGCTGCTTCATTCTACAAACTAACCTTACCTTCATTATTTGGGATTAAAGGTCTGTACTAAAGTAGTGTCTGGATTTCAGCCAGAGAAGTCACATTGCTGGATTAAAATTCCCCTACAGCTCAGTATTTGCTTGTTTTTCATTGTTATGTTTGTTTGTTTGTTTGTTTGATGTTTTGTATTGGTGTTAGTATTACAGCATGAGAACTTAAAGAGAACTTAGTTTCTGTAGTTTTACTCCATGCCAAAACATGACATCAATTCTCATGCATGTAGTATACTTAACTGAGCAATTGAAAGTCATGTATAAGATATGGTTCTCTGCCATAGACAGCTTTGAAAGATAGCAACTATTGTCCTATGTATGTGCAAAGAAACATGCATATTTTTTCAATAGTTAATCTTTATCTGAGGGTAACTTATAATCATTGCATTTAAAATGCTTCTTTGATATGATCTTAAATAAACAACAACAACAAAAAAAACCAAACAATCAAGGAAACAAGGACAGTTGTTAACAAAAAAAAAAAAAAAAAAAGAACAGGGAAAGGCTAGAGCACAAGATATTGGTATTCTTCTAAAGCAGATATTTCCTGGTACCCTGCAGTCACTATCACTTGCCTTGGCAAGCGGAGCCACAGGCATCATAATGACCTGAAGAGGAGAGTGTTAGCCAGAGACACAAGACTCTGGGTTCACTTCAAGAATAAAAGAGGTCTGATGGAGTGGAGGTGGGGTATCCTTGTGGAGACAGGGGACGAGGAGGAGGTATGGGATGTGAAGCAGTCAGAGGGTATACCAGGAGGTAAATAAAAACTGGAGTGTAAAAAAAAAAAAAAAAGAAAAGAAAACGAAAAAGAACTAATAATAAAAAAACAATGAATTCTTTTATTATATCTGATGCTCTTTATATATCATTAAAATAGTTACTAGTAATGATATAGTAAGCAGAGGTTGAACAAATAGCATATTTGACCCATATCTTATTTCTTCTGCAGCTTTTCTTTTTGCCTGAAGAACATTCCTCCTGGGTCTTATCTCTTGCCTTACAATGTTCCACAGTCATGAGCTTGTTCAGGGTCTGAGATTGAGTTAGGAACTATAGACCACCTGGGCCCCAAAAGATTGCAAATGAACTCACTTTAAACCGAGACACAATTCATTTTAACAGCATAGGAAAGACTCACAATGCAATCTAGGTATAAATGTTACAGGTCATGTGCTCTTCTCTGCAAAGACAGCTGCTAAAACCTTGGGACTCAAGGACAGATGTACTGCCCATGCATGTATGGCATGCAGTAAATCAACACATGTGAGAACAATACATGTTCCATTTCAATTGGTAAGAATTTCAAAATATTCAAACAGTAAAGCAGAGTGAGTAAATTATTAAAGAAATAACCGGTCATGTATTAAATATTTGACCATTTCAGAACAGGGGAATGATTCAGAAAGAATATGACGTAAGAAATATCTTAGTCAAAAAGTTGAAATAGCACTGAACACATTTTCCAGAAGAAAAGAAATCAAATATAAAAACTTGCAACATTTTATTTCATTAACACTTATTGCTTCATTAATTATCTTGAGGATAAATTAGAACACAAATAACTTCATGTATAGACTATCAACCTCATAGAGAATTTTTGAAGTTTATCTCTAGGTTTGAGGTAGTACTATAATGTTATAATCATCACATTGAGTTTCTAACACCAGAGATTTTTCTACTTCTTTCCCAAATGGTCTCTTAGAAAAGGTGCCCCAGAGGTCAGCTTATTGAGAGAGAAAAAAGAATTAGTATTGTGTGAAAGTGCTCCAGGTATAATTATTCCCTACACCTTTGTTCTCTACACTTAAAACCACATATCCTTGCATCTTTAGAAAGACCCATTTCAAAAGCAACTTTGTTGTTTAGCAGAACAATACTATAATCCATTAATATCCATTAACACACATTCCCATTTTCAATGTTTAATATTGTTCAGGTAAACGAGCTTTACTTTAGAGACATTGAATGTGGAAAAATACATGCCAGAACAGATGTGTATTCATTCAGATGTTACATATTATGTGCCTCCTTGAAAGCAGGGCAATGCTCAAATAACATTGTGACACGATTCAGAATAATTACAGATAGTGTATCAAGGAAAATATAATTTGAAAAAAAAAGAACAAAACATTATCAAATTAGATTTTAAAATACCACTGTATTTAACATTCATTTTTCTTTTATTATTTAATTATTTAATTAATTATTTGTTTGTTTATTTATTTCATTTACATTTCCAATGCTATCCCAAAAGTCCCCCACATGCTCCCCACCACCACCCATTCCCACTTCTTGCCCTGGCTTTCCCCTGTATTGAGGTATATAAAGTTTGCACAACCAATGGGCCTCTTTCCACTGATGGCTGACTAGGCCATCTTCTGATACATATGCAGCTAGAGACACGAGCTCCGAGGGGTACTGGTTATTTCATATTGTTGTTCCACCTATAGGGTTGCAGATCCCTTTAGCTCCTTGGGTACTTTCTCTAGCTCCTCTATTGGGGGCCCTGTGATCCATTCAGTAGCTGACTGTGAGCATCCACTTCTGTGTTTGTTAGGCCCTGGCATAGTCTCACAAGAGACACCTATATCTGGGTCCTTTCAGCAAAATCTTGCTAGTGTATGCAATGGTGTCAGCGTTTGGAAGCTTATTACGGGATGGATCCCCAGATGTGGCAGTCTCTAGATGGTCCATCCTTTCGTCTCAGCTCCAAACTTTGTCTCTGTAACTCCTTCCATGGGTGTTTTGTTCCCAATTCTAAGAAGGGGCAAAGTGTCCACACTTTGGTCTTCATTCTTCTTGAGTTTCCTGTGTTTTGCAAATTGTATCTTATATCTTGGGTATTCTAAGTTTCTGGACTAATATCCACTTATCAGTGATTACATATTGTGTGAGTTCTTTCGTGAATGTGTTACCTCACTCAGGATGATGCCCTCCAGGTCCATCCATTTGCCTAGGAATTTCATAAATTCATTCTTTTTAATAGCTGAGTAGTACTCCATTGTGTAAATGTACCACATTTTCTGCATCCATTCCTCTGTTGAGGGGCATCTGGGTTCTTTCCAACTTCTGCCTATTTTAAATAAGGCTGCTATGAACATAGTGGAGCATGTGTCCTTCTTACCTGAAGGAACATCTTCTGGATAAGGGAAATGCAAATCAAAACAACCCTGAGATTCCACCTCACACCAGTCAGAATGGCTAAGTTTAAAAATTCAGGTGCCAGCAGATGCTGGTGAGGATATGGAGAAAGAGGAACACTCCTCCATTTTTGGTGGGATTGCAAGCTTGTACAACCACTGTGGAAATCAGTCTGGCGTTTCCTCAGAGAATTGGACATAGGACTACCACAGGATCCCGCAATACCTCTCCTGGGCATATAACATTCATTTTTCATAGAACTGTTTTACTTATCATGACTTTGTGTTGCTCTACATGAGCATTAATATATAAATATGAGAGAGTTTATAAACTAATATGTATCTTAAGTTATCTTAATAGTCATGGGATATTGTATATTTACTTGTTAATTAAAGTTTTGAGTACTCTTTTTGACCAAATATTGTTTGCATGGGAATATAGCAAACCCGCACATTCTCCTCTCTCCCTCATCTATTCTTTTCCAACATCAATCCCTTGCACATTATTGGCACATTTATCAACTTGCATTCTTTTGTACTGACAAACTATTACTAAACCAGTTAGGGTCTCTGTCTATTTCAAATGAAAGCTTCCTTGATGAGGTGTGAGAATTACATTTATCTGTGGATAGAAAGACAAATATATAGAATACAGTTAGGCATTTTGTTGAGATAGTAAAATGGTGATTGTATGTTCTCTTCCACAATCCATAACTTCACTGGCCTGGATAGTTATCTAAGAATAAAATACCAGACATTATTTCACTGTTGTTGAGGTGATCTTAAGTCCAAATACAGAGCTATTAGTAAGGTTATGGGATCATTGAGAAAGAGTAGGCAGAGAGATTGAAGGAGCCAGGGGAAAAAGGAGTTTGCTCTTAAACTATGTGTTTCAGAACTTTAAAGAGTTTATATAGATATTAAGTAGGTATTTTCTATGAATGTAAAAAAGATAATAGTTGAACATAGGGTATTTCCATTGCACTAATTTTAGCATTTGAAATTATAATTGATTGGTAAGATATTTTAATGGTATAAAATAATTAGAAAATCAAATGTCTTGAAATTAGATCTTTTAATCAATGAAAATACTGGATATAAAAAGAAGTCACATTTGAGGTTTTTTTGTTTGTTTCTGTTTTGTTTTTTTTTAAGTTACATGTGAATCAGTACTTCTGGTGTTATAAAATTATTCTGAATTTAGTGACGTCCTGATCTGTCCCACTTTCTTGTTGTGTAAAGCTGCGTGACCTGAAACTTGCTATGTAACCAAACTGCTCTTAGACCCACTAATAATCTGCCTCTGCTCTCTGAGGTCTAGAATTACAAGCAAGTGCCATCATCATTACACTTTTTAATGCTGTAGAAATAAGATGTTTCATTTTAATTCTGAAAATAAATTCTTAATACTAACACTGCTTCCTAAAGGCAAGTTTATTCAGAAATTTATCTTCATTTTAGGCAATAAATATATACATATATATGTAAATGTGTAGTGATTTGCTATAGAGTAAACACTAAATTTGTAACAAATAAAGTCTATAGGATATAAGATATGTACATACAATTATATACATTTTCAAATACTAACACATAATAAATAAAGAAATATTTCAGGCAAACCTGGGTTTATGATAATTTATTACATGATAGAGTACAGTGTACAGTGGTGCAAAAAATGTTTCCCACATATTCAGAGGGAGTTTTTCTTCAAATTTTGAAGTTTTGTCTTTTTCCATAAAAGAAATATATTCTATAATTGTTCTTCTTGATGTCCAGTGGCTACAGAGAGGCTGAGCTCTTACTTAGCTTGGTAGTGATGAAGACACTTGATGGTTCATTTGCACGGTATTCTGATGCCAGTATTTCTCTTGCAAATTGATATGCAATTAACTACACTCAGTATTTAACAATAAACTGTAAAGTTCTCTTTGCATTAAAGTAATTTTCTAGTGACAGACTAATGTGCTGTGCACATTTAAGAAATACGTGGCTAAGACATGCTTGTTGATAACATACTAGTACTGAAGAAATGAAGAAATGTTCTAAACTGATTGAGGTTTTATTAAGTTATATTTCCTTCATAAGGCAGAAAACACACATATGTGTGTATGTGTTGGTGTAAATGTGTTTGTGTATGTATGTGTTTGCACTTGCATTGTGTATGTGTAAGCATGTGTGTATGCATATATGTAAGTATATAGACATTTGAAACTACAGAAAGATTTTCTCATTCTATGTGAATGTGGATAAACTGTTTGCATACCAGAAATATTTTCTAGAAATTATATTGTTTGCTTACATGATATTGTAAGCATATTGGCATATTGGGCTTACAAACTCTTGCTCAATCTTCTTTCGATTATGTAGGCTTTTGAATAATCTTCAAAGCTTCTTCCCGGTCTTACTGAAACACACACACACACACACACACACACACACACACACACACACACACACACACACTTTCTTTCTCCCTCTCTCTTTCACTCTTTTCCTTTCTTTCTTCCTTTGAAAAATCAGACAAAAATCGACAAAATAAGCTCATGCTATCTACTTATTGAATACCTTAAGTGTTTTTTACTTCTTTTTAAATGCATTTTTATACTTTTTACAAAGTCATGTGAAGTAGCTGTTATTTCAGCTTTTTTGTTATATTTTGGTATTGGTGCTTACAGAAAAGCTTCAATCAATAACAACAACAACAAAAAAAGTTTAAAAGGGTCTTTCAGAGATTCAGTGTTTTTAAATAACCCCAGTTCCCTTAATGCTACAAACCTACAGCCTGTATTTCCAACCTGAAGTTACAGCTTCTATTGTAATTGAATACCCTCAACCATGACAAGTTTAATCCGAAGCTTCCCACTCTGCTATACAAGGTCTTTCTTAATTTACTTGTAAAGTTTTATGAATTACAGTGCCTTCCAACTGTTAGAGATTTTGTGAATAAAAGTAAATTTGTTTTCCATTTTAATTCAGTGACATGGGTTCAATAATCAAAGTGCTCACAAGAATCATGCTAAGTTTAAATTATGAAACTATGAATAATGTCCTGTGATGTTTTGCTGGTTCTTTATTCATAAATTGATAAATTCGAGAAGTTGATCATCTGGAAAATTAGTTATTAAACACATGGAAAAGAGTCATATAGAACAACTCCATATGCAAATGTATTTAAGAATCTGGTAGGATAAAGCAGGGCATAAAAATATTCATAATAAAAGTCATGATATTTATAAAGACTTCAGTGTCAGTAAAGAGCAAGCCTTACTAGTGAGAGCATTGGCACATTAGTCTGTTGTGTGAGAATATTCTTTCTCCCAACCACTCACAGATTCTTATCTGCTGGTTACCCCAGCTATTTTCCCACTTCTCACTGAAAGCCACCCCTAACTGTGAAAGCCCAGTCCAAAAAGGAGCTTTCTTTCAGAAACAACTGTCTTCACAGTCTTTACCTTCAAGTAATTTCTCAAAGCTGCACATCTAAGTTAAATCAAAGGGAGTCTCAAGGTAATCACACAAACACTTTCATGGAGACACGTATTTCCTTACAGCTTGAGAGGATCTGTAGTGTTTCAACTTTTACAATTCTACTCATATGTGAATTAATGAGTCTTTCTCAATGTCTACATATGGTCCCATTATTTTCCTATCAGTGGAATCAAAGCCTGTGTGCTGGTCTTCTTTTACTTAAAATCATGTTTTCTGAGTGCATTGCGATAGCAGCAGGTGGTAATGTAAACTATTCAGCCAATTTTATAGCCAAGGCATTCTTTAATCAGTAAGACAAAGAACGCCATACAATTTTATTATTTTATGACTAGATGTGTAATGAAAAAAAAAATCAAATCCTGACAATCAAATAAAGAAATGAAGAGTGACCAGGCTGCAGGGGACAGGATAGTACCACGAAGACAGATGAAAACTGTTTGGTATAAGTAGACAATCCTAACAGCACTTTGTATTTGTTAGAGAAGCTGTTAGAACAGCAATTTATTTCTGAGTCTGCATCGATAGCATTATTAATGTTAACCAAAAAACCTGTAATGCTACTCCCTTCATTTCCTTAGAAGCCTCTGGCACAGAGAAGGATTTTTATTAACAAAATGTTATTACTTTATGTAAATCAAGATTTTAGTATTTAATTTTAAATTTGTTCCCAATTCACAAATTCTTTAACTTTGTCTTTATTATCTTGCAGTAGAGATTCACAATTTACAGACAGGGCAGATGAATAATTTCGAGTAGATTTCAGTGGATGGGGAAAGAAAGGGCTGCATCTCACTGATTTTTGTCTAAGTATAAATAATTGTCTAGTTGTTCCAGCCAAATTTACTAATAGACACTTTTTCTTGCATTCAATTACTTTTCTTCATCTAGTAACAATGTATGCATGTCAAATAAGTTTATTGATATATCACCTATTGTTTTATGTCTACTATATATTACAGTTGTTCACCTCTCTGTTCATGCCAATTATTAGATTAATACGACCTTTGAAGCATGAGTCAGGAAAATTCTCTGTGATTCTTCTGTTCTCTAAAAGATATGAGGGAATTTTTATCTTCTGTAATTAATATGATTGGTAGGATCCACCAGTGAAAATACAGGGCCTGGTTTTTGTTAGTTTTTAGCTTTTTCTTTTTCTTTGGGAACATATTTAATTGATTCTACTGAATAGACATAAGTGTATTCAGATTTTCCTTATGGGAGGCTTGATTGTATATTTTTAAAATTAATCTAAGGTATATAGTTCATCAAATTTTTAATAATTAGTCTTTTTGGCCTTTCGTCCCATTTTTCTTTATTTTGCTTAATACTGAGTAAATCCTCTCTTTCTCTTTCTCTAGTAGAGTAAAAGTTGGTTTTGAGGATTTTATTTCTCTGAAATTTATCTTTCTCAACATCATTGATCTGTACTATTTATGGTTCATTTTTATATGTGTGTTTATGTGTGTGTTTGTGTGAAACTATGCCACATGTCTGTGGGTGCTGAAGAAATCAACGCAGGGTGTCTGTTCCCCTGGAGATGGAGTTAGTCAGTTGTGAGTTACCAAGCACAATTACTGAGAACTGAACTTGGGCCTCCAGAATAACTGCAAATACATACAATTTCTGTTCCTTTTAATTGACTTTTTAATGAGCTTCTTAATTTAGATAATTTACTTTTTTATATTTTTAATAACTTAACTAGAATATTGAGTGAAGTACGTTTTCCCACAGAGAATCAGTATTGCCAACTATCACTGTGCAAACATACATCACCTATGAAACATCTGTGGCTGTGCATAAAACTTTCACTGCAGTGTTTTCTTGGTTTTGTGTTTTTTTATTTGTTTGTTTGTTTGGTTGGCTTGTTTGTTTATTTGTTTGTTTTTGTTTTTTCCGGACACGGTTTCTCTGTATAACCCTGGCTGTCCTGGAACTCACTTTGTAGACCAGGCTGGCCTTGAACTCAGAAAACCTGCCTCTCTGCCTCCCAAGTGCTGGGATTAAAGGCGTGCGCCACCACACCTGGCTTCACTGCAGTGTTTTATGATGTCTCTGCTATGCTACTTCTTCCTCCCTTTTCCCATGTTATTATATCTGATAGTTAGTCTCCATTGCATTCATTCCTTCATTGTGCTTTTGTTCTTTGTAGGATAATAGAATATGAGTTATATTTATCTGTATTTCCACAGACAGTTTTGATATCATATTAAATATTTAAAGAGCCCTTTTGGAAAACTGATCAGATTGTGATTAATTTCACTGCTCCATGCAAAATACCAGCTCTCCTGGTGGCTTCCATCATCATCACCATCTCTCCAGCTTCTTTGTGGAAAACACAAACTATGACCATGCAACCCCTTCATAAAAGTATTAATTTGACTTAAAAGTATTTAGAAATAAGCATCTTTACACAATATGGACAAATGCTACTACCCTGTGTTTGCCATCAGCTCTGTTTCATTTTCAAATACTGCTGGTGAGCATATTTTTTTATAAGCATGCTTCTTAAGATAAAAATGGTTGGAAAGTATGAATAGTGTTGGAATTACAACTGTCCCTAAACTCATTAACATTAACATCCATTCACAAATGCACACATGGGATTCTCTCATTCCTGTAAGTGAACATCCTTTGGAAATTGATTCATAAAAAGGTTAGGGCACGTCTGATCACCCCAATTCTCTCGGGGATACTTTGTCCTCAGTTAAGTGAAATACAATGAGTTCAAGTGCTGTGCAATTTTTAATTAATTTAATTGTTGTTTTTAGAGGATATCTCTGTGGGTGACTGATGCTTTGTTGTACTCTCGGTTTTCTTGGAGGCTGGAAATTTTAATTAGTCCTCTGTGCTTAAGATATTCATCTTCTAGAAACTAAATGCATATGTCTCCTGATATCTACTTTAACACCAACTTACTATGCTCTCATACTCATGTTTCTAATTAGTTCACTTATATATCTGTAAAATTAGCCTTCTTCTAATGTGAATTTCAAACTATGAAGCACTTATGGAGGTTTTCTTTTTCTTCTTTTTCTTTTTGTGACAATTTTCTTAGAAAGCATACTTACTGTTATTTCCAAGTTATAATGCTTCACTATTATTTTACTAAATATTAATTCATGTAGCATGTATATCTATATTTTCCTTTTAAGAAAGTTGAAGGTATATATTAACCTATATTTTCTCACATAAAGGACTTTATTTATATGAGTCATTAATTTATTTTGTGTGTTTGTATGTGCAGGGAAATGTGTATGACATGTCCTACAAGTTGAGATCAAAAAAGAAAAAAAAAGAATGAATGAAAAAGAAAACAAACAAACAAAAAAACTATCAGTAGTGAGTTTTGTGTCTTTTCCATGCCATGCAGAATATAAAAACAAACTCACATTCCTAGTCCTGACAGCAATGACCTTCTCCTGCTTGGCCATCATGCCTGCTACAGAAAAGGTTTTTAAAGTATTTTATAAGAAGGGGTCTGCAACCCTATAGGAAGAACAACAATATGAACTAACCAGTAACCCCCAGAGCTTGTGTCTCTAGTTGCATATGTAGCAGAGGATGGCCTAGTCAGCCATCAATGGGAGGAGAGGCCCTTGGTTTTGCAAAGATTATATGCCCCAGTAGAGGGGAATGCCAGAGCCAGGAAGCAGGAGTGGGTGGGTTAGGGAGCAGGGTGGGAGGAGGGTGTAGGGGACATTCGGGATAGCATTTGAAATGTAAATGAAGAAATATCTAATAAAAAGAAGTATTTTTATTAATAACAAACTGAAGAAATATTATATTGAAACATTTAAATCCAAGTTTGGAGTACTAAGTGTGTGATAGAGAACTTTTTTGTTTATAAGAAGGTTCATGATAAAAGAGAGTAAGTTATGCTGTAGCTTTAAGTTTTTCTAGAAATAATAGTAATTCAGGAAGTTCATAAAGTAGGATAGTAAAGTAAAGTAAGGTTTACCACCTTCTGCGTTTGTGTGTGTGTGTGTGTGTGTGTGTGCGCGCACGTGTGCACGTGCGTGTGAGTGCGTGTGTGTGTGTGTGTGCGCACGTGTGCACGTGCGTGTGCGTGTGTGTGTGTGTGTGTGTGTGTGTATCTATGTATGTAAAACAATAATAACTGAAGAAAAGATCTTGAACTTCAGTGGGGCAGGAATAGGAGAAGCTTGTAGATAGAGAAGAAAGATAAAATGATAAAAAACAGAATCCTCATATATGAATTTTGAAATTATATTATAATATCATTACTAAAAAAAGCATAATGGCCCAGAGTGTGCCCCAATATATATATCTATATGTATATCTATATACATATATTTAAAGTAAATAAAATGGACTTAAACTTGTTGTCTTTTTTTAACAGATAACATATGTATATGTTATGCATGCAATTAAAATAATTTTTATCTCACCACAGATACTTTCTACCACATTTACACATCCAACTCTATGCCTTCTTTCTTCCTTTTCTTAGAAAACAAATGAAAAAAAGAAAAATAGAAAGATAAAAACAAAACAGAACAGAACAAAACAAAGTAAAATAAAAACAAGTGAAACACAAACATATGTACACACACACACACACACACACACACACACACACACACACACCAAAAACATCTGAAAACATAATAATTTATTTTTATTTTTCGAGAAGTTGTAAATTGTATTTACCTCCTGAGTTAGGAATGGGAAATCATGTCCAGTTTCTTTTTGAGTCCTTGGTCCCTATATGGCTTACATGTATGGATGTCCTGTGTATGCTGCCACAATCTTTTTTTAATTCATCTGTACATTATTCCTGTTGTGTAAGGAAGACATATTTCTTGGTGTTATTTATCCCCTGGTTTACAATCTTTCCTTCTTTTCAAACCTGAAAAAAGTAACTAAATTAAATTGAGAATAAAAAGAAAAGAAATAAAGGATATATTCAGTCAACTATTTGTGGAAAGTGACTACAAAGCACATCCGCTTCTGTAGGTAACTAACTCTGTATCAGAATGAAGAACTAGTTCCTCAATAAACTATAACTAGTTTAATCAATCTCAAATCTGGAAATTAGTGAAAAATCAGCCAAGAGTTAGCTTTTTAGTAAGCTGAAACTGGAATGATAAGGATTTGAACATCTGAGGCAGGGAGGCTCTAATACACAGACAAAAGTATATGCTGTGTTCTCTTTACACTGACATATGGACCTGTATCTTAATCCAGAGCCTGATAGCTGAGCAATATTTTTTCAGTTACAGACCACTTTTTGGTATGCCTCCAAGCAACCCCCTTTTGCTTAGTAACTTCACATGAAGAGTCTATAAATGACTACATCTGGATTATAACTACAGATATGAAACAGAATGAACAGAGCAACTGAACAGCAAGTACCCTGCCAGAAGATGGAATTCAAAGATACGTCAGAAAGCAATATGATATTTTTCTCCATTTCTGCTGCAAAACCAATAATTCCTCTTCTTGGTTTATATCTTTGACTGGATAATATACAGAATTCTCCATAGAGACAGAGCCAAGGGGATAATACATACAAATAATCTCTATGGTAGCATTCTACAGTCACCCTTAAGGACAGAAAAATAGGGAGACTTAGGACCATTCATAAAAGAGTTTACTACATATTAGAACTTATGCATATCACTTGTAGAGTGCAAAATATACTGTATTATTATACCTCATCCAATGTGAATGCTGTATAAATAATTGTTGTATACAATGTTTAGGAAACATTGATGAAAGTAATTCTGTTTATGTCCAGTAAAGGATAATTCTTTCATAATAACTACCTGCACTTGGTTGTGGTTCAGAATTTGTTAAAGCAGATTAGTTGCTTTATGTATGTGCGGAGTGAAGGATGGGAGGATGGAGAGAGACTTAAGTCAACTCATATCCACCTATTGATTGGCTCATGGGTTTATGTAAATTAGTAAGTCATCAATCTACAAGACACTCTGTCAGAGCAGAGACATCTGGCCAGAAAGTGTTATTATCATGTTGAGGCATAATTCCTCAGGAAAATTCAGCTTTATAATTACTAACTTTCAACTGATTGGATGAAGCCAGGATTGTAGAAAGTAATCTACTTAAAGTCAATTGATTATAGGTGTTATCCACATCTAGAAAATGCCTTCACAGCAGCACCAAGATTAGTGCTTAATCAAACGACTGAGTATTATAGCTTACCTAAGCTGACACATTAAGCCCCTGTTACAGTTTTTTTCATTAACAACTTTGTACCCATAAGTAACAACTTGATTTATGAATTGTTTCTTACAGTACTCCTGATTAAACCAGGGGTTTTCTGAACACTAGACAAACACTCTATTACTGAGCTACAAATATAACCCTCTCTCTACTTTGTGTTTCAAGCCAAAGTCTCACTATATTACTCAGGTTGGTTTTTACCTCACTCAATAGTACAAAGCCTTAAACTGATTATCCCCTGCCTTAATCTGCTAAGGAATTTAGATAAAAATTTTAAACATCCATTTAATATATAACTTTCTTATTCAACTGAACATTTTCTATCTCCTATCTCTGAAAGTATGAATGGATTATGAAAATAATTTTTCTCCTTAATAATTATGCATTTTAAATAATGAAACATAAACTCTTGCATTATAATGTTTTATAGTTTAGACTGTAAGGAAATAGAATAAATGTTTAATAATGTAATGAATACATCATCTATTTCTAAAGAAAAAGAAAGAGTATTTCACTGCAATCATGGTGTTGTCTGGGAACCTGAAGGAGTTATTATTTGTATTTAATATTAAAAGGGGGCAGGATTAGGTATTGGAAGGGACAGGAGAGAAGTATAGAGGATCAGGAAATCAAATAGAAATATGTAGTGATGGGGGATGGGAAACTAGGGGTGGCTACTAGAAAGTTCCAGACAACAGGGAAGCTAGAGGCTCTCAGGACCCAATGAGGATGACTTTAGCAGAAATATACAACAAAGGGGAGAAAGACGCTGCAGAGACTACATCCAGTAGGTAGGTACAGCTCTCAATTTAGAGATGGGACCACCCACCCATCTCAAAATTGGTAAGCCAGAAATATTCCTGTCCAAAGGAAAGATAGGGACAAAAAATGGAACAGAGACTTAAGGAAAGGGCATCCAAAGACTGTCCCATTTAGGAATCTATCCCATCTGCAGACACCAAACACCCATGCTATTGTTAATGCCAAGTAGGAGCCTTGCTGACAGGAGCCTGGTGTGGCTGTTTCCTGGGAGGTTCTACCAGCACCTGACCAACAAAGATGCGGATACTCACAGCCAACTATTGCACTGATCCTGGGGACACCAATGGAAGAGCTAGGGGAAGGACTGAAGAAGCTGAAGGGGATTCCTACCCCATAGGAAGAACAATATCAACTAAACGGACCACCAAATGCTCCCAGAGACTAAAACACCAATCAAAGAGTATACACGGAGGGATCCATGGCTCCAGATATATATGTAGCAGAGGATGGCCTTTTCTGACATCGATGGGAGGGGTGGCTCTTGCTCCTGTGGAGGCTTGATGCCTCAGTGAAAAGGGATACAAGAGCCATGAAGCAGAAGTGGGTGAGTGGGTGAAGGAGCACCCTCATAGAGACCAAGGGGAGTGGGAAGAGGGAGATAGGATGGGTGGTTGTGGAGGGCTAACCAGGAAGGGGGATACCATTTGAAATATACATGAATAAAATGATTAATAAAAGTGACTAATTTTCTATGTTAACTTTCTCATCAACCAACATTTCAGTTCTTGTGTAATCTTTCCCCTTGAATAAAGAAATACTTGAGATAAATGTTGCAGACTGTCCTTTCAAAGTGACTCAGATCATCTAAACCTCATATAACAGCTAAGCTGGTCTCGACTCTTTAATGCAGCTAGTCAGCTAGTTGGTTTGGTGTCAAAGTCTTCTTTGCAACCTGACATATCTGAGATTTTCTTTGAAACATAGATCCTCTAAGAGTGACTCTTAGCAATATTTATTGTTTACTCTTGGTACAGAGGAGCCTGCTCTATTTCAGGTACTTATCCAACATATTTTGACTTGTTTCCTTTCTTGCTTAAGAAATTTCTCTGCAGAGTTGAATGTTTAAATTTGGAGGGACACTACTATGTAACACTAATGCATCAGTATATTGGTGTAATAATAAACATGATTATATCTCTAATTTTAATACATTAATCTGAGTATTTCTACCCATTACTGTTAGAAATTTCTTTCTTTTCTTTTCTTTTTTTTTTTTTAGAAATTTCTTAATGAATGAGAACCATACATTCCACTATCTTAAGGTCATTCATCTTACTGTTCAGTTCAGGTATAGATGCATATAATTTTCAGAATTCCTAGCTTGGAAATTTGTGAGAGATGAGTCACACATATTCTCCAACTGTTCTGATCACCTTAAGTTCTACAGTTTTTTTTTCATTATGAACAACTCTTTCATGTTCCATCAAAATACATGTAAGTTTCATAATTTCTTAGTTGTTACATATAATTTTATTAATTTTTTCCTCATTCTGTATTATATTTTTGTCATTTTGACTTTTTAAAATATATAATTTATGTGTATATGTTAAAATTTCTTCTTAATATTGTAAGACAATATTAATGAATTCTCCAAATAATGGGTAAAACAGAGTTCCCACTGGCTGTTTCCTGTTAACAAATGGACCTTCCAGTACTGAGACAGGGTTACATCCAATTGAGCCATTAGCCAAAGTTTTCCCATGGAAATACCAAAGCAACGAAGGCCAAGGTAATAAGTTGCTTTTCACAAATGGATAGTGAAGCCCCATTGCTAGAGACAGCATCCTCATTACTCACTGAATATGAAGCAGACAAACTATTGCATACATAGGACCTTCAACCCTATTTTCTAGTCTTTAGCATGGTAACTTATACAACAACACAGCTACATTCTTTTTAATATACAATGTTGTCCAGCCTGCAAGATACGCTAATGGAATGGAGACACAAAATGTGTGTGAGAGGATAGCCAATCAACATCTGATTTGAGTTAAGACACACTTCATGAGACTGAACCCAAACCTGGCAGTGCTTGGGTAACCAGGAACCTGAAACTAGATAGCCCAGGGAACAATGATAAAACAAAATTCTACTGGCCTTAAAACAAACAAACAAAAAAGGTGTTATAAAATGATTACTAACAGTAATCTGCTACTCTTGTAGGTCTTGCTTTATTCAGTCATCACCAGAATAGCTTCCTCATTCAGCAGATAAGAACACATCCTGAAACCCACAGCTAGACATTACACACAGAGAGATAGCTCTAGATGGAGTGTCTTCATAAAATCACTCCCCACAGAGCTGAATGACCCCTGAAGAAGAGAAGGAAGAAAGAATATTAGAGCCAAGGGTTGGGTTAAATTTTTTGAGATGGGTAAGTGGACCAATCCCTCAACAGGGGCCCATTCCTATTTATTGCATATGGTGTCTACAGGTTCTCTATCCGCTTTATTAGGTGTTTCTCCTAATGTCATTCCTGATGGGTCCTAGGAACCTCTTGCTTCCCTCACATCTGGGACTTTCTTTTTTTTTTTTTTTTTGTAGAGGTTTTTATTTTTATTTTTTTAATTAGGTGTTTTCCTCGTTTACATTTTCAATGCTATCCCAAAGGTCCCCCATACCCACCCCCCCCAATCCCCTACCCACCCACTGCCCCTTTTTGGCCCTGGCATTCCCCTGTACTGGGGCATATAAAGTTTACAAGTCCAACGGGCCTCTCTTTCCAGTGATGGCCGACTAGGCCATCTTTTGATACATATGCAGCTAGAGTCAAGAGCTCCAGGGTACTGGTTAGTTCATATTGTTGTTCCACCTATAGGGTTGCAGTTCCCTTTAGCTCCTTGGGTAATTTCTCTAGCTCCTCCATTAGGGGCCGTGTGACCCATCCAATAGCTGACTGTGATCATCCACTTCTGTGTTTGCTAGGCCCCGGCATAGTCTCACAAGAGAGAGCTATATCTGGGTCCTTTCAGCAAAATCTTGTTAGTGTATGCAATGCTGTCAGCATTTGGAAGCTGATTATGGGATGGATCCCTGCATATGGCAATCACTAGATGGTCCATCCTTTCGTCACAGCTTCAAATTTTGTCTCTGTAACTCCTTCCATGGGTGTTTTTTTCCCATTTCTAAGAAGGGGTAAAGTGTCCACACTTTGGTCTTCGTTCTTCTTGAATTTCATGTGTTTGGCAAGTTGTATCTTATATCTTGGGTATCCTAAGTTTCTGGGCTAATATCCACTTATCAGTGAGTACATATTGTGTGAGTTCCTTTGTGATTGGGTTACTTCACTCAGGATGATACCCTCCAGGTCCATCCATTTGCCTAGGAATTTCATAAATTCATTTTTTTAATAGCTGAGTAGCATTCCATTGTGTAAATGTACCACATTTTCTGTATCCATTCCTCTGTTGAGGGGCATCTGGGTTCTTTCCAGCTTCTGGCTATTATAAATAAGGCTGCTATGAACATAGTGGAGCATGTGTTCTTCTTACCCGTTGGGATATCTTCTGGATATATGCCCAGGAGAGGTATTGCGGGATCCTCCGGTAGTACTATGTCCAATTTTCTGAGGAACCGCCAGACTGATTTTCAGAGTGGTTGTACAAGCTTGCAATCCCAGCAACAATGGAGGAGTGTTCCCATCTGGGACTTTCTACTGCTACCACCAGTTCACCATCCCTCATTGCTACATATTTCTGTTCAATTGACCCTCTGTACTTCTCTTCTGTTTCTTCCCACACCTGATCCTGACCTCCCCACTTTTTCCCTCCTCCATCACTCTCTCTCCCAAATACCTCTGTCCCTCTATTTCCCACGATTATTTATTTAATTTCCCTTCTAAGTAGAATTAAAACATCCCCCACTTTGGTCTTCCTGTTTATTAAACTGTATATGGTCTATGAGTTGTATTGTGGGCATTCTGAGCGTTGGTGCTAATATTCACATATCAGTGTGTTCTTTTGTGTCTCAGTTACCTCACCCATGTTGATCTTTTTCTAGTTCATCCATTTCTTTTTAAATCATGAAGTCATTGTTTTTAATAACTGATTAATACTCCCAAGGAACTGCAGATACAAAATAAATGGAGGAAAGATTGAAAGAAAGGCCATGCAGAGACTGCCCCACCTAGGGATACATCCTACCTGCAGACACCAAACCCTGACACTATGCCTGATAGCAAGAAGTGATTGCTGACAGGAGCCTGGTATAGCTGCCTGCTGAGAGGACCTGCCAGAGCTTGACCAATATGGATGTGGATGATCACAGCCAACCATCTAACTGAGCCTGGAGAACACAATGGAAGAGTTAGGAGAAGGACTGAAAGCTGAAGGGGACTGTAACCCCATAGGAAAAACAAAAATATCAACTAACCTGACCACCAAGAGATCCCAGGGACTAAATCACCATCCAAAGAGTACAGATGGGGAGACCCATGGCTCCAGCTGCATTTGTAGCAGAGGATGGACTTGTCTGGTATCAGTGAGAGGGTAAACCCTTGGTCCTGTGGAGACTTGATACCTCAGTATTGGGTTGCTAGAGAGGTGAGGTACGAATTGGGGCAAAGGGGAGAGAACATGTGATGGTAGGTTAAGGAGGGGAAACTGAGAATGGGGGCATCGTTTGAAATGTAAATAAATAAAATAACCAATTAAAAAAAAAGCCAGGGGTTGGAGAAAATCAGGAGAACAGGGCTCTGTAAATTAGCTGAGCAAATCAAATATGAACTCAAAGAGACTGAAGTAATGTGCTTTATTTTATTTTCAATAAATTCCAAAAGATTAGTAAATATGTGCTGAATTGTGGGCATGAGCAATTACTGTTGTTCTAAAAAAGGCAATGCATAAAGAATTTGTAATTTCAATTGGAAATGAAGATTTAAAAATGTGTTTATGTGTGAGAGTCTCTGCTATGTGTATGAGTAACTATGGGAACAAGAAATGTATGTAAAATCCCCTGGAGCTGTAGTTACAGGAGGCTGTGAGCAGGGAACCTAGAGCAGGTCCTATAGTAAAGTACTACTCCTAGTTTGTAAGCCACTGCTCCAGCCAGGAAGTGTTTACAGACTCTGAATATTGATCTTCATCCTTTGTCATTTAAACATCAGGTCTCTCAGTCTTTGCACTGTCATTTTATTGTATTTTATCTAATGGTTATTGTTTACATGAGAAATGGTTACTTCATATTAGTATTTTAAGATTTTCATTCTATATTAATGGCCTTTATTACATTTATTATTTTAATTAAAAACATATACCAAAAATAAATATTTAATGATTTACCATATAATTCCATACTATATTACTATTAAGTATATTTTATGTATTTACATTATTCTTCTTAATGTAATAGGAACTGTGTAATCCAAACTGTGTTTCCATATTTTTTAAAATATGAGAAATTGAAAATATACAGGTGGTACTGAATTTTATAAACTGAGAATATAATGTTTCTATTCAGATTCCTTACAAATTCATATATATATGTATATGTGTGAATAGCTGTCAAATAGTTGAATGAAAATTTAAATGTAAAGATTCTGTAGTCAAATTGACGAAACTTCAGAAATACTATTTTCAAATTGTTTCCAATTAAAATCTTTTGCACAAGGTGAACTTATTTCACCTATCATTTTGAATGGTTTTTAGTAAATTTTCTGTAAAAGATTAATTCTGATATGTACAGATATAGTAAACAAGTATTATGTCAAAATAATATAAGAGAAGTCTTTGGTACAAAATTAGAATAGTGTATGACCATAGTTATTATACTATGTTTAAAAGCCACATAATTTTATGTGTAAGGATTACACTACTATAGAGTTCTAGGCATACTTGTTTGTACCTGACCAAAACCTTCAAACTCATACTTTTTATTTCATATTCACACACTTCATAGATTTGCTCTGTGTGTATGATTAAGGGACATGAAAATGAAAGGTGAGAGACTTCTAGTAAATATAATTACTGGGCTTGAGACGCCTTGAAGAGCTCAACAGTGACACGGGGTTGTAACCTCGAGTAATAATTCTGATATCACAAATGTCTCCTGTGAGTCAGCAAGAGAGTGAAGGCTTCTATCTAGAAATTACAGGAAGTAATTGAAGGCTGAGCTGAACTCTTGGCTGGAGTGATAACAGCCTTTGCTGGTGATTTTTCTCATGCTTCAATCACTTACATTTCAATTATACTCTCTCTAATACCAACTCTCCTCATCCTGTTAAACACACTCAATAGCTGTCTTTTTCTTATTAACCATGTATTAAAAAAGAAAAGAAAAGCAAATGGCTCTCTCTCAGGCCAGAGTAGCTAAGAGGACTGATAGTAGACTCAAGTGATGCTTGTATTTATGAGAGTTTCAAACCAGCCACTCACATATAGGCTGAATAGATATTCCTGGCTAGGGTAATATCCTTTGGGAAATTTTAAGAGAAAGGTTCAATGTGTTTGAAATTGGCACATATCTGCTGAAAGTGTGTTACTGTGAAGAGCAGATTTAAATAACTCTAGAGATTCTATAAGAATGATCAGAAAATATCAAGAAACAAAGCTAAAAATTTCCATTTCCATTTCTACTTATTCTTGGTGTATATTTTTCATTATGTTAATTTTTAAAGTATAAGATGATGCATGATTACTACAGCTGTGATCTATGAGTTTGTATCATACACTTATAAGCACATATTCTGCCTGTTATTTGTTAGAAAATATTTCTATATAAGGCTGGATTTATATTACCTTGGAGACTATTTATTTATTCATTTATATTTCAAATGTTATCCCCTTTCTCAGTTTCCTCTTTACAAACCCTCTATACCCTTGACTCATCCACTGCATCTATGAGGGTGCTCTACCACCACCACCCGTACTGCTGCCTCAGCGCTCTAGCATCCCCCTATACATCAAGCCTACACAGGATTGGCTGCCCTCCCACTGATGCCATAAAAGGCAATCCTCTGCTACATATCCATCTGGAGCCATGGGTCTTGTCATGTGTACTCTATGAATGGTGGTTTAGACCCTGGGAGCTTTGAGGGGCTCTTGTTAGTTGATATTGTTGTTCTTCCTCTGGGGTTACAAACCCCTTCAGTTCCTTCAGTCCTTAACCTAACTCCTCCTTTGGGGTCCTCGCCCTCAGTCCTATGTTTGGCTGCGTGCATCTGCCTCTGTATTGGCCAGCTCTGGCAGAGCTGGCAAGAATGTGGAGAAAGAAGAACACTCCTCCATTGCTGGAGGAACTGCATGCTGGTGCAATCTCTCTCGAAATCAGTCTGACAGTTTCTCAGAAAATTGGAAATAGTTCTACCTGAGGACAGAACCCAGCTATACCCCTACTGGGCATATACTCAAAAGATGCTCCAACATATAACAAGTACACATGCTCCATATATTCATAGCTGCCTTATTTATTATATTCAGAACCTGGAAACAGTCCAGATGTTCCTCAACAGAGGAATGAATACAGAAAATGTAGTATATTAACACAATGGAGTACTACTCAGCTATTAAAAACAATGACTTCATGAAATTCTCAGGCAAATGGATGGAACTTGAAAATACTATCCTGAGTGAGGTAGCCCACTCACAAAAGAACATACATGATATGTACTCACTGATAAGTGAGTATTATTAAAAAAAAAAAAAAAGCCCAGAATGTCCCGTCCATCAAGACTCAGTTATTCGTGGGTGCGAGGGGGACTGAAAACCTGGGAGAAAATGGGAGGGAGAGAAAGGAGAAGCAGAGACCAAGTACAGAGTTCCTATCAAGGTCTCAGTTTATTAGGCTGAAACGCCAGGTTTTCAAGCATACATCGAGGGGAATAGGGAGAGGTTGAGGGGGAATTAACAAAGAACAAAGAAGTGGGCATCAGGGAACATGTAGGCAGAAGTCAGGCTCCTGGTGGCGGGCACTCTGCATCTTATCTCCAGAATTTAGATCCTCCTTAACAGCCTTGGGTATCAGGTCGGGCTCAACACATAACTCATGTCCTTGGATGTCATGGGAGTCAGGAAGAGATAAGGAAGAGGGGACTATAATTCAGCTTTTACAGCCTCAGGTGCCAGCAAGGGAACAGGGAGAAGGGAGTGATGACCTGCTCCTTAGCACAAGGCCATTTGGCTTGTCAGGGTGGGAGACTGTGAAAGGCTTGACGGTATGGTCTCCAACACCAGAATGCCCAAGATACAACTCACAGAGCATATGAAACCCTAGAAGGAAGACCAGACCAAAGTGTGAATGCTAAAGTACTACTCAGGAGGGAGAAGAAAATAATCTCAGGAGGCAGAGGGAGAGAGGGATCTGGAAGGGAAATAGGAGGGTGTAGGAAAAGCAGGGCCTAGTTCAGATATGGGAGGAGATGGGGAAGAAGTACAGGGGATCAGGAATTTGAAAGGAGGTGTGTAGCTGTTGGGGAGGGAGCTGGGGTTAACCACTAAAAAGTCCCAGATGACAGGGACCCAAAGTTGCCCAGGTCCTAACAGAGAGGATATTGGCCCAAATACCCAAGAAAGATGAAATAGAACCTTTAGAGACCATATCCAGAACACAGGTACTTTGCCAGGTTGAGGGATGGGACAACCCACCCACCTCAAAAATAACGATCCAGAATTTCTCCTGTCAAAGGAAAGGCAGGGACAAAGAGTGGAATAAAGTCTTATGGAAAGGCTACCTAGAGAGTGCCCCACCTAGGGATTCATCCAATCTGCTGACACCAAACCCAGACTCTATTTCTGATGCAAAGAAGAGTTTGCTGACAGGAATCTAGTACAGTTGTCCCCTGAGAGGCTCTGCCAGAGCCTATCTTGGAGAATTTTAGCACATGCATGTGCGCACACATGTGTGTGGGTGTGTACACACACACACAAGAAAAATTAAAACAAACAAACAAACAAACAAACAAAAAAGCTGCTGTACATTCAATGGACCACCGAGTTTCTGAGGGTAGGCCAATTTCATAACCATTTGAACACAATAATACAATATAAAGCTTGGAAGTCATTCTGCACAATCAGCATTGTCATTATATCTTTAGACCTAAACCTAAATAACTATTGAGATTTTTACAAATGTCAACTCAAAGTTAATCCATTTAATTCTATTTCAAATGTAACTGAAGAAAGTCAAAGTTAAAGTATCAAATGTTCATTTGGTCAGTATTACTGTGACATTACTCATGATTGTTAAGTTGGTCAGTATTATTGTGAAATTACTCATGATTGTTAAGTATGATGACTTGGCATGTTTGTAATACACTACTTCATACTGTGCTTAATTCATTGTCATAATGATCAGCAAAAAGATAAAGCAACTTCCTAGCACTTATGTTAGTTATGAAACCAAGTCCACAGAAAGCAACACTCTGAAAAAAAAAAAAAAACTTCTAAAATATATAGACTTTAAAATAAACCAAAACTAGTTTGATATTTAAAAGCTCAGTATATATAATCAGTGTAATAAACCAATTTGAAGAAAGAATAATAGGGCTAAAATGTAAAGCAGATGAAGTAATACATTTAGAAATAATAAAGAAAATAGTTGATAATTATGATCACAATATTCAGGAGAATATGTCTGAGACATCAGAAAGCAAAATTAAAAATTATGTAAGAGATGATAGGGAGGCTTGGACTAAGGTATTAATAAAAGCATTCAATGAAACAATTGTCAAAGTATTACAGATCTAAGAAAAGAGATGAATTTCTATGGATAGAAAACATTTTAAATTCCGTGTGTGTGTGTGTTTGTGTGTGTGTATAATTGAAAAGTCACTTACTGAAAATCCCATCAGAGCAATAAAAGATTTCTCAATAAAATTCCAGATGGAGGGAGAGCATAGAATATATTTCCAGTTTTGATAAAATAAATATTGTTTTAAAGCTGGGCAGTGGTGGTACATGCCTTACCAAGACAAACTATTTTGTCAGAAGTTCAGTATAACTATTTCTATTTGACTTCTGTATTCTTGTGGACAGAAAGTGGATTCTCACTAGTTGTAATAGTTTTAACCTGTAAAGTTATAAAGACTTTCTTGTATTCACTAAGACTTATTCAGTGAATAACACACACATACAGAGAGAGAGAGAGACAGAGACGGAGAGAGACAGAGAGAGACAGAGAGAGAGACAGAGAGGCAGAGAGAGGTTTGTGTGAATGTGTGTGTATGAGTGTGTGTGTGCGTGTTTGCATGTGTGTCTCTGTGTGTGTGTGTGTCTGGATCTGATCTGTTCAAAGAGCCCTTTGAGTTGCACCACCAAAAATAGAAAATAACAAAGCTATAGAGCACTCCAACTATATTTCTTAAATTTTTTAATCCTGGTACTTAGTTATCAAAACTTGGAACTCTATAGGAATGGATGAGATATGTAAACTGAAAAGATAAAGTTGTAAGAAAATTTTGTTTTTGAGTTCTTAGCACTGAGCCCCGATGAGTTAAACCAGTTAGACTGGTTTCTCATGCTTTTAGATAATAATTATTGAGGACAAAGCATTAGATTTAACCAAATTCCTGATTCTGTTAATTGTATATTATAATTAACCAGTAATTTTCAGAAATTTATTAGTGCTCGTGAAAGAGGCTTGATTATAGAATATAATACCTATAAATTAAAAGAATTTTGAAGGTGATTATGAACAATAGTGAGAGATTGACTTAGTATTACTAGTTGATGCTGGCTCCAATTTGCTACCCAATTTTCTACCTAAAACTGCGCAAAATTAATTAAAAATAATTAGCATAATTTACTTTCTATGATACCTGAGTTAAAATCTACTATAAAAATTATAGTCTTGTTTTGACATTAAATCATAGTGAGTTTAGAAGTAAATTAGTGCATCCATGTACCTCCAAAGGGCATAGAGATGTTTGTGTAATATGTTTAATATAGAATATATTTATGACAACAATTTATGCTAAGGACAGATTTTATGGCAAATGCAAAGGAAATGCATAGAAATGACTAGTAATGTGCAACTCACAATAGCCTATCTTTCCAAAATTTAAGTTTGTGATTGATCCTATTTTTAAAATGTTTAAAAATGCAGTGGAACTGACACAGTGTGCATTGCTGATACTTAGTCCTTAATGGGTTCATACAATAAGTTGAAGACATCTGAAGAAAGAAGTCAGGTTCTTTAAAACTTTCATCTACTTCAGTATTTTTATCTTGTCCACAAAATTACTAAAATCCCTATCAATGCCTTTGATGTATAAATAAGGAAAATCGTCAAGTGGGGCGTTAAACTAATTAGTAAAGGTCACCCAGATGTAACTCCATTGAGACTGAAATCTAGTCAAGTAATTCCTCAGAAAGCAGTCACTAAATTATAGGAAAGCGCATGGGACATGTATTAGCAAGCATCCATAAATGCTAATAAGGATCACTTAAGTATTAAAGGACATAATTTTGCTTTTGAATAGCAGCTAAAGAGACTGGTAAAAAATGTGTAAAACCTTGTTACCTTGATGAGAGTTGGACTAGAAAGAATTGTATCATAGTACTAAGGATGTGGCAAAAGCTAAATTATTCAGATGACACATTATAGAAATTCTCAGTGGTAACTAGTGTGGAAGTATTTTGATATAGACATTAATGTACATAACATATATGAAAATAACTGCCTGAAAATGTCCCTGGTAATCTTAATATCGATAATATTCAAGAAATCAGTAAGCTGTGTATAACCACACCAGGGAATCTCTTAATTTCATTCAGAGTTTTCCTCTAATGTCATCTGATCCACAGACATACCTCCCCAAACACACATACTTTCCAAATATAAGATTACAATATTTTATAATGAGTAAAGATATTTTTCTGTGCTTTAAATTACTTATTACTTTTTATTATGTAGAATTGCAGGAATGAAAATCAATTTCTAGATATTGTCTGCCTTAGAACATAGAATGCTATAAATTGCCTTCTTTTGCAAAGAAAATAGAAATGTTTCTAATTATTGTCTAAATATTATAAACTAATGGCTAATTGCTTCATGAAGACTGTAGTCTACAAAGCTGATATGTAACAACTTAGGCTAAACTCTAAACATGATTATTATAGTCAGGATTTCTATTAGAGAAAAAATAATTTTTAGGATGTTATGCATCCTGCATTAAATAGTTTTGTTATTAAGCACTTGAATTAGATGTTGTTTACAAATCTGAACATTTGCCATCAGAAATACTAAGATTCCAAAGAGATCTTGTTTCTCAGTTAAGGCTAGGGAGTTATGGGATGGATTCCAGGGTAGGGAAGTCTCTGGATGGTCTGTCCTTCTGTCTCATCTCCGAACTTTGTCTCTGTAACTCCTTCCATGGGTATTTTTCCTCGTTCTAGGAAGGAACGAAGTATCCACACTCATAAACAACCACCAAACCCAGACACTATAGCATATGCCAGCAAGATTTTGCTGACAGGACGCTGATATAGCTGTCTCTTCTGAGGCTATGTCAGAGCCTGGAAAATACAGAAGTGGATGTTCACAGTCATCTTTTAGATGGAACACAGGGTCCCCAATTAAGGAGCTAGAGAAAGTACCCAAGGAGCTAAAGGGGTCTGCAACCCTATAGGAGGAGAAACAATATGAACTATCCAGTACCCCCCAGAGTTTTTGTCTCTAGTTGCATATGTAGCAGAGGATGGCCTAGTAGGCCATCAATGGGAGGAGAGGCCCTTGGTCTTAACAAGGTTCTATGCCCCAGTATAGGGGAATACCAGGGCCAGGAAGCAGGAGTGGGTAGGTTGGGGAGCAGGGAACAGGGAGGGTATAGGGGACTTTCTGAGAGGAAACTGGGAAAGGGAAAAGCATTTGAAATGTAAATGAAGAAAATATCTAATAAAAAGAAAAGGTTAGGTAGTTAACTCTCACCACTTACAAAAAAATTACTCCAAATTAACTTGCAACTATTGTTTTAAGCTTACTGACATTTGTAAAGTTGGGACAACTTTATACTGATTTTATTGGCTTTTGGATGTGTCTACCCTGCTGTTCATGTTCTGCCTTGAAAGAGTATTTCTCTGTCTCCAGTTATATTTCATCTCTGCATATTAGTGATTTTTTTTTCTCCTGGTCTCCTGTTGTAATATTTGTGCTTATTTTTTACTCAGGGAATAGTCCTATCTACTTAACTGACTTAGGTGAAAACATCTAAGTATTAGTATTAGTATTACAAACATTTTTAAATTTACCATAATGCAACTTTTGGCTTCTTTACATAATGAGAATAGATAAAGTATAAGAGGAAAACAGCGCCATCTTTGGTCAGTCTCTGCCAGCACACGTTGTTTACAACGGAGGCAATAAGCCTTATGCCCTGCTAATGCAGCTGGAGAGTCTGTTTACATTTATTCCACAGAGTAATGAAGAGCCTTACCATGGTGAGAGCTTTCTATTTTCCAAATTGGTTGCCAGGGTGAAATTAGAAATGCAGTTTCTACTCTAGGAAATGCAAGTGTGGATGAGTTGTTCTTTGATGCAGAGGCAGTTTCTATCTCAATGTCTCCTTTTTGATGTCTGAACCTGTACTAGCTTTAAAATAAAACCAGGAAGATGCTTGCCTGACAAAGAAAGAAGACTAAGAATCAGGTTCACCTCTAAAAGGACCTACTGAAGTGCTTATTCTGGGTTTTGAACGGAGCTGTAAGCCTCTGCTTCTAGTAACTCCTTGTAGAATGACCTTCATGGCAGAATTTCAGGGGTGTTGAGAACATCACTCTGGTACTATAATCATTAAATTCTTCCTCAGGAGTGCACTTCATTTGAAGGATATTCAAGTGTAGGACAGACTTTCTATTCCTAATGACTTTGAAGTTGCAGCTTTATATTTTCGGATAAGATGAAATAGAGCCAGGCAGAAGTAAACAAGAGTTTACTATGCACAGGAAGGCTCTGACTTTGCTCAAGGCTATTTCCTTGTGAGAGGGAAATACCAGAAGACAAAATCCATCTTATATAATATGGTGATAGGACTAATTTATATTTTTAACATATATATGTCCTACAATTATTTGACTGGATAGGTTCTAAAAAGTCCCACAGGCTGCAAGTGGGGTGAAATGAAGTCTACCTGGCATTTCACTGTACCCTTGCACAGGATACTATTACTCACTTCAGAAGGCACCCAGGAGCCTCAGGTGTGCTAAGTGTAATGCACAGACTCTTCATTATTCTACAAAATTTCTTAAACTTTTATTCTATGGTTTTTCACATTATTTCCTATTTGTTATACGGTACTGAAAATTGGCCCCAGGGTCTGCTGCATGTTAATCAAATGCCTCATCATTGAGCTGTACTAGTCTACTCTGTCTTCCATTAATTTCTGACATTTTACATGTGGCTATAAGATGTGATATTGGCTAGTAAATTGCTATGTCATCCCATAAGGTACACTACTCCTGTCACTTTAAATCATTATCCTGGTAAGGAATTTTTATGTAATAAGAACAATGAGGCTATCTGGTTTTTACACAGAACACTTTCTAGTGGCTGTCAGTTGTTATATGTGTGTAATTTCTGTTACTATCCAAACAAATCTGTTATGTTAGATATTACTAATCCCTGTTAACACATAGAGTTTGTGAAAATAAAAAACTGAAAATATTTAATAAGGTTTGAAGTTTTTTTTTTTTTTTTAATTCAGGAAAATTTTGAAAAAAAATGCTACTACTAGAAGCTAAAATTTGGTTTTGTGTTTATTTTATAGATAAGGACATCAAAATTTGGAAATTTTCCCACTAACGACAGAAATAAGGTTTATGTGCTAATCTATCTGACTCTAAAAGAGGTGTTTTATTTTCTTAATTTTGCATCTCTGCATATAAATTATACATTAAACTACATTGAACTATTTAGATCATTTATCAAAACTCAATTGTGAAGATATATCTATACTGTCGACTTGACTGGTTTTGAAATCGCCTAGAGGAAATATCTCTGTGCGAAACTATAAGCACATTCCAGAGGTGAACTATAAGCACATTCCAGAGGTGTTAAACATTTAGAGAAGGTGTAGACAGGCAGCTCAGGGAAATAAAAATAGAAAATAGGACAGAAAACATGGTGGTGCATCTAGATTTATCCCCTTGGACATATGATTCTTCCAGAAGTAACTAAGCCAGGATCACCAAAGCCACAGGACAGGACTCTAACCACCATGCCCTCCCACTGTGATGAACTGCACCTTAAAACAGGAGGCAAAAGAAACCCTCCTTAGGGCCAAAAAGTGGGAGTGGGTGGGTAGGGGAGTGGGGGGAGGGTATGGGGGACTTTTGGGATAGCATTGGAAATATAAATGAGGAAAATACCTAATAAAAATATTAAAAAAAAAAAAAAGAAACCCTCCTTAAATTCTTTCGTCTGGTATTTCATCACAGCATCAAACAAAATAGCCAATACAGCCGAAGACCTATCTTCCATTATTCATTCTGTCTAAAATGCCCTGAAAAGAAGTTGGACAATCAAAACCATGCTGGAAAAATTAGAATATATGAACTGCAAAATAAACCATCAATTGCTCTTGTGATTAAATTAAATCAACTGAAGATTTGATTCCATTTGTCATAATAAAACAGGTTATTATAGCACCAGAATAAAATTAAAGGACAAAAAAGTCAAGTTGATGGCCACTCAGAGATATAATCCTGGTTGTTTTGAAGCATATTTCAGTACATTTTCCTCCATTTTCTGCATTTTCTGACAATTATCTTTCTTATTGCATCATTGGAATGAACCATATTTCTTTTTATTGCCATGACATAAATTTCCTAAATGAGCAATTGAGTTGACTTGCTGGTTTAACTCTTTTGCTAAATGATGACAACTGGCAAATTACATGCAGTGATGCAGCAGCAAAACACCTTGTGTCTTCATTTCTAGCTGAAAACATAAAGTTATATATTTGTCAGAAAATTAGTAAAGCATAGTGCTTTGAGGATGCATACCTTTCTGGTCTACACATTTAAGCTTTCATCCACTTTTTAAAAATTTGTACCACAAACATCTTTGAAAATAGAAGATGAGATGAACAGTATCTTGTCCACTGAAATTGGTACAACTTCTGAAGACTGTCAGTGTAAAAGTTAAATGGCATAAATCATTCCATTTTGTAATAACAGATTACTCCATAGTTTCAAATACATACGCAGGGAACAGTGAGTCAGGTGACATTCTGTCAACCCAAACTTCTTTTAAGTGGCAAGGATGTAATTTTCTTGTATTATGTATTATTTCAATGCATCATATCAGAACTTAAATGAAAAACCCAGAACATTAGATGACCCTAGAATGCATTAATCAAAATTCAATAAAAATTGAAATTGTATTTTGCAACGTTGAACAGTTAAATAGGTTTTCCTGCAACTGTTATTGAAAGTGAAATATTATTTCTTCTCATAATGGAATAATCCTTCCTCTGATATCACAATCTATCACTTAGTTAAAGGTAGTGCTGGAGAGGAGGCATGTCTTTTTGCATCTTCACTAGACCTAGTATAGTGGGTTTGGCCTAATGGCCTAATGTTACTTGTATTCTAATGTTAATTTGGGTCCTCAAAATTGTTTGCAGGAGAGAGTCCCCATTGAGATGCTGAGGGACCCTGCCCCCAGTTGGTTCTGACTGGTAAATAAAGATGCCATCAGCTAATGGCTGGGCAGGGCAAACAGCGGTGGGACATTAGCATTCCTGGGTTTCAGACAGGGAGGAGGAAGAAGGAGAAGGGAGAAGAGTGTAGGAGAGAGTAGCATGGTCTCCATGTGAAGGAGAAGGGAGAGCATGGCTCAGAGCATAGGCAAGTTGGGAAGTCCTCTGTGTCCAGAGCAGCCAAGATAGAACACAGAATTTAGTAAGTAATAATTTGGAATTAGCAGTGTAGAGTTTAGGCAGTGGCCCAGCTATTTAGCTCCTTAAGGCATATTTAAACACAAATCCTGTGTGTATGTGTGTGTGTGTGTGTGTGTTTCACTTGGGAACACAAACCATTAAGGTGCAGAGTAAAACCAATAACCACTAGGATTTATTAGTTAGATAATTAATAATCTAATTAGATTAGAATACAAATAAGTCAACAATCTAGTAAAGTCAAGATACATGACTAATGATTTATGACATCGTGCTGCGATATGTCAAATACAGCTGTAATACATTAACACCTTTACAGCGTGCTCACTATCTGTTCTTCATAAACTACTTCTAAAAAATCCCCTTTTGATCCCTGAGACAAAATGTGGGCGTTGTATGATGAAAAACTTATAATCAGAAAATATTGTATGAGACTAATCTATTTTCAAAAAAATGTTAATATATACATATATGCATATATATTCTTTAAAACGTAGGTGAGCTCTTTCTCTTATGTCATATTTACTATACTCAAATTTATTCCAGACCTTGGTTGACTAAAATCTTTGAATGTGAAATCAAGGATAAGGAGAATGACATCACTATTCAAACACACACACAGTCTGTCTCTCTGTCTCTGTCTCTTTCTCTCTCTATCTCTCTGTCTCTCTGACTCTCTCTCTCTTCAAAATGTCTGAAGCTTTATATATGGAAACTCTTAGGCTTTCTCCCTTAGTTCCTAGGAGCATCACTCTTCTGTGAATTCTGTTTCAATGTGTTTGTCCTGGCACTTATATCTCTGACCAACATTCAATAAACATATGAAAAAGGAATATTCTTATTATTTTCACTTCATAATTGGGCAATTGTGATGATATATCCAATAATTTTAGTCTTGATATTTCTTAAGATAGCCCAAGATTATTGTTATGTTTCATTATATTTGCCAACATTGTACTGAACTGTGAAATATTATTTTGACATTTTTCTTCATTATGCATACATTTCATGATTCTAAAGACTTCCTGAATTAGCATTTTTCTCTATCGGTTTATTTTTTAACAAGTTAAGTGAAGCTTTGCCATGTGTGCATTCAACACTTTAAGCTAGACTTCTTTCTAAAGAATATACTTATGGCTTTTAGGATATCAATCCTTTGATTAAAATTTGTAAAATGCTTTGCAAATATACAAGTCTACTACTTAGAATAAACACACAGAGATGATCTACTGCAATATACTAATTGTACAAACTGAATATACTTCTGGGATTGGAACATATAAAAGCATTGAAGATGAATGATTAAGTTCATGGAATTATTTTATATTATGCTGAACTGATTATATTTTCATAAAGTATTGGGGAATAATAAAGATATATACTGTAGAAGATATATGAATAGATACAAAGCTTAGAAAGTTTACATTAAATGCCAAAGAAAGTGTATCAAAAAACCAAGAAGAACGATAAAGTTAATTAATACACTTCGGTTAAAAAATAAGAGAAAGGAAAAATTAAGAAAATACTGGAATGGAAGTGGAAGAATGAAATGGCAGGGACCTGTGATGGTTACCTGAAACAAATAAAAGAATAGTACCTATTTTACAGGAGAGGTTACAAATGGAGCCTGAGATGTAGGGTGACAGTATAAGCACAGATCACAGGATAGAAAATCGAAGGTGGATTCTGAGCAGGCATCCAAAGATTGAAAACATCTGTGTGAGAGTCAGCTGCAATTAGACATTTGAAACTCATAATTACTTAAGGGCACACTGTTATTCTCAGGCATCACTCTTTTCAGGATTCACTTGTGGCATGTAAATAGAAACACTAGTTCCAGTTTGGCAATTTTTTATAAGAAATGAATACAAATATTCTTAGTTTAAGATTCATAAAAAATTAAATGATCGGCTATGTACAACTCTAGGTACATTAAACAACTAAATTTCACTATGATATTTTTAGAAAGGCAGTTTTATTCAAATTGACATTGTGTAGATTTTTTAAAAAAAGAGACCAAAAGACATAAATTTCACAGATACACTGAAAAACAGAGCTGAAAAGTGATTTCAAATGATCTGACATTGAATCCAGTCCTCATTCATTATTATTAATTGACTTTTATAATCACTGATTCTGAATTTATGATATGTATTATGAATGTAGTGGTTAGCTTCAAAGTGATTGTGTGAAGTCTAAAGTTGAGAAAGGTAGTATATATTTAATTAGGATAATTTAATGAAGGTCAAACAAAATGATCACTAATCATCCATATATCCTTATGTTTCATCCTGATCCTATAACACAATTTGTTAAAAGTTGCAGGATTTTACGATGGAAAATATATTTTTCCTTTATGAAAAATTTCTATGTATTTGTTTTAAATATAGAAAAGAAAACAGCAGAACCAAATTGTAGCACATAAATTGCAATTTGTAATTTTGATCAATATAAAATCTAGAAAGTGAATTAAAGAGGTGTTTTTTGAGTATTTACTATGTCTTCTTCAATCAGAGAATCTTCTACATCCACTCCAGTATTGACCTGCCTGACAGGCCAAAAAGCCTGGATGCTGTGCCGAGGTGAAAAGTTCATGGAAATGTAGTCTCCTGGAACCATGGCATCCTGTATAACGAATACTCCAATGTCCTTGCTTTAGTTGGTAAACGAATCTGTGTTCTTTCCCTTAATATTGCTTTATTATAAGTACCTCTAAGAATTGGTCTTTGACATATAGCTAAGTTAGATTCCTCACCAGTCCTAGGCGGTCCTTGAGCTTACCATGGTCTTTGAATTCAGTAAGAATGTTGCCTATTCGGTGACATTCATATTTGCCTCTAGTATTGTAAGAGAGATAATGAAAGAAAACAGGCATTACTATCTACTACACAGAGTTAGAAATCTCAGGGCAAGCTACTCCCATATGCAGGAATTTACCATTATCTAGGAAGAAGGAAGGTTGTGGTCTAAGGAGGAATCAGAGTAGATAAAACTCTAGATAGCTGAGTTACACCCATATAGAGGAATTTACAATGGCCTAGGGGGAATGTGGACTATACAATAGACTAGAATAGGAACTATGACAAGGGCACGAAGCCCTTGCCCCTGACTTGTAAGATTAAGCTGACCTTAGGTGGGGCTGCTTTTGATCCCAGTTGTTAACATTGAATTTAATCCAGTTGGTTCCTGCCAGTCCTTTGTAGGCATTTCACTGTTTTGTGTAAAATTCACTTATAAGACTGGTGCTCACTTTGATACAATTACATTCAGATCCACGCTCCCTTGTGTCGCATCTGTCTGTCACCCCCTGCTCTCTGAATCCTTGCCCACCTGTAACTGAACCCGAGTTTCGCCCGTGTATTGAGGACCCAAGTGAGGTTCTTCTGCAGCAAGCATCATTGGACTTGAAGATGTAACAAGGACATACTGAAGCCTTATCCCAGGTATTATGTAGGTAGGCATTCAGAATACTAAGAATCATAAAAAGATACTAAAAATATATCCCACTATACTCATAAATTCCTTTCTATATTCTTGGTGTTGTGACTGCTGTTACTATTTATGTACCACACAACTATACATTTTCAACTTTTCTTTTTTTAAAAGAAATATGGCATGTTAAAATCATGTGTTTAGCTTTTGCTCTTTTTATTAAAGAAATATTTTGCTTTCATGAGTCTAAACTACAATCATGCAGAATATTTCCTTTGGTCTTACAGAAATGTTATAGTATGCTTTTTGTACTTTACTTTTTTATATTTTGTTATCATCACCTAAATTACAACATTCAACATTAGCAGCAACACATTTTTGTTTGGTGGGAAAGAAACTATCCCATTGTAGTCACATCCATTAAACTTTATTCAAAGGATTTGAATTAGCCGACATTACATTTCCACCTTCTATTTGATGACTTATTAACCCACAGCATCTAGCCTTCACCAGAAATATCAATGTCATGGGATAAATTAATTACCATTTTATGAATGTTAGTATGTATTGTTTATACTTTCATAGTATCATTAAATAATATTTGGGAACAAAGAAAGAAATTGGAAAGCTTTGACCGTCTTGGATAGCAAAAAATGTTTAAATTTATAGATTAAAAATAATAAAACTTTATTTTCAGAAGACCTCAAATTTCAGAATAGCCTGGCAAATAGTTGGTTTACAATATATTGTTAAATATATTAAACAAAATATATTTATTGAATAGCCATAAATGATTTTCTATTTATTTTTGATAAGATTCAAATATAATAAGAACATTTTATTCAAATAATTTTCTGCATTATCTTCCCAAAGATTAAAAAAAATAGGAATTTCAAATTACATGATTGATTTGGAAGTATTGGAAGCATATTTATGGATTTAACTACTAAGTATATTTCCCACACAGTTTACTGACACTCATACAAGGCTGAAGTGTTTGCCTCTACTTCTCTACAAGGAATGAAAAGTCGTCCTGGTTTTCTTGTCTCCTGTTTGCACTGCTTAACATTTAGTGTGTCATGTGTTTTCATGACTACAGTGGCAGGGACTTTGGGTACTGTATTTGCTGCTGCATGAAAATAAGAGCACAAACTTAGTACTTTAAATCATTTGGTCCTCCTCTATATGGAGCATGCAGATGTGAGTTAGTTCAGGTTCCTGCAAGGCTGTGGCCCCTTGGACAAAGATGGAAGTATATGCTTTCTTCTGTCCTACAGGTGGTTGAAAGCAAACAATCTTTTACTAGTTGTCATGAAGTGGACACTGGGATGTTCTTCTCTATGCAGGGTTTCTACTTTGGCATTCTCAAGGTCCATATTCAATAAGCAATGCATCACAAATGAAATTGCATGAAAGTACAATTTCATTTTATTTCTATGGTGCTTAGTTACTGATTTTTATATTAAATCATTCAAAAAATTAGACCCTGGTTTATATATTTTACCATGAAAATTTTAATTTAATTATGACAACATGATAATTAAAAAAATAGCTGCTGTGTGCTTTCATTAAGATAGTTAAAAAACAATTGCTATGTGCAAAATCTAATAAAATAATTGTCTTTAAAATATTATTTACACTCTTGAAACGTTTACTTATGATACTTACTCAAGGTGTATGAGTGTAGTTTTTAGAAAACATTTTCTTACTTGTTAAGGCATGGATGTTTGGGGATAAAATAATTTCATACTAAAGGACTCAGTAATACTATACTCTTGGGGTCAGTGAGTTGTCCTAGACAATGTACAAAGAGCTATCTCAGAGAAGGTGGTTCATTGAACACATTCTCTAATATTGCTTCCATCAGGGTTGTAGCTGAAGCTACAGTGAGGGACATCTTTCTCTATCAACTTATAAAAAAGAATAGCAAAAAACGAAAAATAAAACAAACAAAATAAAACAACAAAAACCACAGTGAACTCACATGCAGGTGCAGGAAGTGCTGCCTGGCTGTGGGCTCTGACTCTAGTCATTGTTTTGTATTTACCTTTAATTTCATGGATGCTACATAGAGCTTTATGGGATTTCTTAAGATTAACAAACCTTGCAACATACAGAACATAATAGGATATTTGATCAGCATGAATTTGGTCAGAGTCAAGTTATTTTTTTGTGTCAATGACTAGTAGACATATTACATCAACAATATGAAAGAGCTGGCTGACACGGAACAAAATGACTACAGCTATCCTGGTGGTCAGAGGTAAATCTTAGCTCTATCAAATGCAGTATCTTTTAAGTAAAATGCATATTTATCATGGCTACAATACACATCACATATGTAAATGTTTAAATAAAAACCAGACATCCCAAAGCTCCCAGGGACTAAACCACCAACCAAAGAGTACACAGTGGATACCCATGGCTCCAGCTGGATATATAGCAGAGGATTGTATTATCTGGCATCACTGGAAGAGGAGCCCCTTGGTCCTGTCGAGGCTTGAAGACCCAGGATAAGGGAATGCTAGGCTGCTAAGGTAGGAGTGTGTGAGTAGATGGAGGATCACCCTCATAGAGGCAGAGGGAGGGAGGAGGAAATAGGGGCTTGTGGAGGGGATAACATTTGAAATGTAAATAAATAAATTGACCAATAAAAATCAAAAAATCTTCTCGATTTGTGAAGATATCATATTTTTATTTAAGTTGATCTATACTCTCGATTCTTATAATTTAGACTTTGTTATTGACTTTATAAATAATATTCAGGTTGTAATTCATAGTGCTCTATACAATTACCTGGAATTTTGTAGACATACACTATTACTTCAATTCAATATGAACACACTTTGTCAATACCATCTTATCTAATAAGTGTTTGTTTTAATGGGTTTATCTTTAATGGTATTTCCCTCTTCCTTGCCACCATTATCTTAGCCATGCTATTCTTCTTATATTAAAAATTTGATGGTTTGTTTTATAATGCAATATATCATAATTACATTTTCCTCAATTGTTATTCCTACCTGTTTCTCTTCATTTTCTCTCTCATTTGGAGTTACTGCATTTCTGTTTTCCATTTTAAAAAATGGGCATTTAAAGAGTAGGAATAAAGTTTAATAAGATAAACAACAAAAACAACAAAAATCACAATAGGATTAAAAAAAACAGATGGAAAGTGTCCCCGCCCCCTCCCCACTCCCCCTCCCCCCAAAAAACAACTAACAAACCAAACCAAAAACAAAGGCTCAAGGAATAGATAGAACAGAGATCCAATAGTTTGCACATTTAGTAATTCTATAAAAATACAGAATAAAAAACCCAGAAGATATCATATAGATGTAATAAAAAAAAAATGAGGTGAGGGAGGGAAGGAAGGTGCAAGAAATATAAACATAAAAAGAAAGAAAGAAAGAGAGAGAGAAATAGAGAGAGAGAGAGAGAGAGAGAGAGAGACAGACAGACAGACAGACAGACAGACAGAAAGAAAGAAAGAAAGAAAGAAAGAAAGGAAGGAAGGAAGAAAGAGAAAGAAAGAAAGGGAAAAAGAAAAGAAGGAAGTAGCTTCTTCTTCCCCTTCTTCCTCTTTTTCTTCCTCCTCCTCATCCTCTTCTTCTTCTTCATCCTCTCCCTTTCCCCTCCCTCTCCTGAACTATGAGAGGAGGAATTTGATGGAGGCATTCTGTTTAGAATTGAATGTTACAAAGTCTTACAGAAGTTTTGCAATTTTATGTAGTCCCAATTGTCAATTCTTGATCTAAGAGCATAAGCTATTGGTGTTTCTCACCCACTGTTTATCAATATCATTTAAAATATGGGGTTATTAATGCACCTTCAAAATTTTTGACGCATAATTGTTCCTTCTCTAAAGAACATGAAGCGGCAAAAAATGGTACAGAGACTGAAGTAAAGGCCATGCAGGGCCCAGCCCAATGTGGGAAGGCACCAAACACTGACACCATTACTGATGCTCATTTATATTTACAGACAGGAACCTAGCATGGGTACTCTCTGAGAGGTTCTCGCAGCAGCTGACAGAGACAAATGCATATACTTATTGCCAACCATTTGACTTAGTTCAAGGGCCTCTATGGATGAGTGGGGATGGGTGATGTGTGGGTGGAGGGCACCCTTTCACAAGTAGAGTAGAGGAGGTTGGGTTGAAAACTCTGGGAGAGGATCAACATCTGGAGTGTGTATAAACAAAATAATTTAAAAAATGTAAAATATGATAAATATTCTTTGTGTATGGATATATTTTATGAAAATTCTATAGTATTAGGTTTCCATACTACCTCTCCAAAGCCCTTTATCCAGTGTTTCATCCTGTTATACTTTCCATGTCACAACTTGATCCTGCAGTTTCAATCACATCTTTTCATAAATATTTATCCTATTTTCCTTTCCAAATGAGATTCATTTTCCCCCTAGTTCCTCACTCTGTACCTATCCTCTATGTTTTATGGATTGTGACTTTTATACTATTGATTTAACGGCTAATATAAGTATCTTTCTGGACCTGGGTCACTATACTTAGGTTTTTTTTTTTCTTCCTTTTATTTTATTTTGTTCTTTAATTTAATTTGTAGTTCATATTTTACATTCCATAATCCATTACCCACCCCTCCCCATCTACCCTCAGACTGCTCCACATTCCACAGTTCCTCCTCACCCCCATCCTGCCTCCACGTGGATATCCCCACCCCCTCTTCACCCCTCCTGACATCTAAACTCCCTGAGGCCTCCAGTCTCTTGAAGGTTAGGTGCATCATCTCTGAATGAACACAGAACTGAAGTCTTCTACTGTATGTGTGTTGGGGGCCTCATATCAGCTGCTATATGCTGTCTCTTTGATGGTCCAGTGTTTGAAAGATATCAGGGGTCCAGAATAATTAAGACTGCTGATCCTCCTACAGAATCGCCCTTCTCCTCAGCTTCTTTCAGCCTTCCCTAATTCAACAACAGGGTTCAGCTGCTTCTGTCCACGGTTGGATGCAAATATCTGCATCTGACTTTATCAGCTGCTTTTTGGGTCTTTCAGAGGGCAGTCATTATAGATCCCTTTTTGTGAGTGTTCCATAGCTTCAGTAATAGTGTCAGGCCTTGGGACTTCCCCTTGAGCTGGATCCCACTTGGGGCCTGTTGCTGGACCTTCTTTTCCTCAGGCTCCTCTCCCTTTTCATTCCTGTAATTCTTTCAGACAGAAATAATTATGGGTCAGAGGTGTGCCTGTGGGATAGCAACCCTATTCTTCAATTGACGTCCTGTCTTCCTGCTGGAGGTGGGCTCTATAAGTTCTCTTTCCCTATTTTGGTCATTTCATCAAAGGTCCTTCCCTATGAGTCCTGAGAGTCTCTAACCTCCCAGGTCTCTGGTGCATACTTGTGGGGAAGTTGCCTCCAACCTCCTATTTCCTGAGGTTGCCTGTTTGCATTCTTTCTGCTGGCCCTCAGGGCTTCAGTCAGGTTTATTTTTTTCTAGATCAATTCATTTACCTGAAAATTTTATGATTTAATCTTTTGAAGACTGAGTATTTTTCCATTGTGTAAATGTACCACACTTTCTTTATATTCATTCCTCTATTGAGGGATACCAAGTTTGTTTCCATGTTCTGTCTACTCTGATTTAAGCAGCAATATACTTGGTTGTACAAGTGTCTATGTTGTACGATGAAGATTAAAGTATCTTCTGAGTATGTGCCCTAGAGTGGTAGAGCTGGATCTTGAATTACATTAATTCCCATCTTCCTGAAAAACTGCCATAGTGAATTTCAAAGTTTGCACTCCCACCAACAATCCGTGAGTGTTTCCCTTGCTGTACATATTACCTGGGATAATCTGTCAATTGTTGTATTGATTTTAGTCAAACTAGCTACAAATGAAACCGCAAAGTTTTGATTCACAGTTTCTTGATAATTATAGATGTTGAACACTTCTTTATGTGTTCTCAGCCATCTGAGTTCTCTCTTGAGAATTCTGTTTACATATCTATCTTACTTGTTTCAGTTATTTTCTGATATCAAGTTATAAAGTTCTTTACAAATTTTGAATATTAGGCCTCTGTGAGATGTAAAAATACTTTCAGATTATGTAAGCTGCTTTTGTGTCTAAACGATGTACTTTGCTATACAGGGCCTTTTCAGTTTCGTGAGGTCTCATTAAATAATTGTTGATCTCATTGCCCATGATAACTGTTTTCTGTTAAGAAAGTCACTTACCCTGACAATGAGTTCCAAGCTAGACCCCACTTTCTCTTTTATCAGGTTCAGTTTATGTATGTTTTGTTAGTGTCTTTGATCCATTTTGAGTTAAGTTTAGTACAGGGTGATAAGTATAGATATGTTTGCATTCTTCTACATACAAATATCCAATTTGACCATTTGTGGAAGATGCCTATCTTTGACCCAGTGTCTATTTCTGGCTTCTTAATAAATAAATCAGGCATCCATAGGTGTATATTTATGTTCTTCTCTTAAATTGATTCTGATGATTGATGTTTTTGGTTTGCTTCTTTGTTGTTTGTTTTTTTGTAAAAATAGCATGCTGTTTTCATTGCTATAGCTCTGAAGTATAATTTGAGGTTGGGGATGGTAGTACCTACAGCAGTTTTTTAATGTTCAGAGTTGTTTTAGCTACTCTAGACATTTTGTACTTCAATAGAATCTGAAAACTGTTCTTTCTTAGTTTTAATTTTATTTAGTGTTTTTTTTAACAGTCCAGATTTTATTCTCCTCCTAGACCACCTTCTGACTGTTCCCCATCTCATACTTCCTCCCCACCCCACCCCACCCCACCCCCATCGCAGTAAGGATGTTCTGAAACCTGACCACACCTCTAAACTCCCTGGGGCCTCCAATCTCTTGAGGATTAGGTTCACCTTCTCTGACTGAACCCAAACCTGGCAGTCCTCTGTTGTAAATGTGTTGGTGGTCCACTGAGAGATCTCAGGGGTGGAGGATAAACGAGACTGTTGGTCTTCCTACAGGGTCACCCTCTTTCTCAGCTTCTTTCAGCCTTCCCTAATTCAACAACAGGGGTCAGCTGCTTCTGTCCATTGGTTGGGTACAAATATCTGCATCTTACTCTTTCAGCTGTTTGTTGGATCTTTCAGAGGGCAGTCATAATGAGTCCTTTGTTTTTTGTTTTGTTTTGTTTTTTTTGTTTTTTTGGTTTTTTTTGTTTTTTTTTTGAATGCTCCATAGCCTCCATAATTGTGTCAGGTCTTGGGGCCTCCCCTTGAGTTGGATCACACTTTTTGGACCTGAGGATAGACCTTCTTTTCCTCAGGCTCCTCCCCCTTTCCATCCCTGCAGTTCTTTCAGACAGGAACAATTATAGGTCAGAGCCTGACTGTGGATGGCAACGCTATCCCTCACTACATTCCCTGTCTTTCTGCTAGAGGTGGCTCTACAAATTTCCTCTCCTCACTGTAGGGCATTTCATTTAATGTCCCTTCTTTTGAGTCCTGAGAGTCTCTCCCCTACCAGGGCTCTGGTACATTCTGGAGGGTCCTACAAAACTCCTATTTCCTGAAGTTGCCTGTTTCCATTATTTCTGCTGGCCCTCATGGCTTCAGTCCTTTTCCCACACCCAATACCAGATCATATTCCCCTCTTTTCCCCACTCCTGTCCCCTTTCCCTACCAAGTCCCCCCCACCCCCCACCTTGTGATTTTTCTTTCAAAAATCTTTTAAGAATTACATTGGGCTGTTTATGGCAATTTCATTGAAACCATTGTGTGTGTGTGTGTGTGTGTGTGTGTGTGTAGGATTGCTATACGTACTATTATAATTTCTTTCTTCAAAAATTGAATTTTTTAATCATATATCTTTTATTTGTTTGTTTGTTATTAGGCAATTATTCTAAACTGGTTTATACTATTTGAAGTCACTGTGAAAGGATTTGTTTCCCTGATTTATTTCTCAGTTCATTTGTATATAGGTGGGCTACTACTTTGCTGAAACTGTTTACCAACTATAGACATTTCTAGGTAGAAATTTTAGGGTCACTTTTATGTACTATCACTTCTTCCTCAAATAAATATACTTTGATTTCTTCCTTTTCTAATTTGTATCCCCTTGATCTCCTTCAGTAATCATATTGCTCTAAAAACTTCAAATACTATATTGAGAAGATATGGAGATAACCAAGAAACCATATTATGTTCCTAATTTTTGTCTGCTTACATTGATGTTGGCAATGGGCTTGCTTTAAACTGTGTTTATAATGTTGAGATATTCCCTTAATATCCCTAATCTCCCCAACACTTTTATCATGAAAGAGTGTTGGATTTTATGTTCTATATTTTTAGCAGAAACTTAAAATATTCTGCCAAATATTTCATACATTTTGGTAATTTATTTTATGAATCATAAATTTAAAAATAAAAATTGATTTATACATTTTTGAAAATCTTAAAAATTATAAAAACACATTCATCTTATAGATCGGCTATTACTGAAAATAAAGCCCATGTTAAAATAAAAAATGTTGCATATTAAATGAATTAATTTTAGCATAGATTCAAATTTATATGTAATTCATTTATAAAGCTTCAACCTAATTTATTTCATTACATCAAAACTAAATTTCCACTTGTCATTTAAAATATAATTGGTTCATATAAATTAGTTTTAATGATACAGAAATTCTAAGTATTTGAAAATTCATGTCATGTTTGTTCAATGTTAAGAAGTTATATACAAAAAGAGAAAACACTTTTCTATTTCAAATTTTAACTTTTATTTCCTTGAAGTTGTAACTTTGTTTCCAGCTTGCAAGACAGATGCATGTTGAAAGCACAAAAGCCATTAATGCCAAGTGTAATTGGTTTTCAAGCAGGATTTACCTGCTGTATTTTTATAATGAGCTGAGTTAGCATCTGAGCTTTTCCTAACAAATAACTGGTTTCTTTTCTTCCCCTTTGTGAGTCTTTTCTATGTCTGAAACCTAGAAATTACTAGGCTGTTTATTTATTTTATCTTACTTCTTTTGCAAAATGTGGTAGAGAGCACATGAAGCCAAATAATGTATATAAGAAAATTCATAGAACATCATCACCTTCAGATATTAAATATACAAAACACAACATTACTTTAGATAATAATCTAAAGTGAATATTAAAGGAAGAAATTTGCATTCGAGTTTTATAAAAAAGTAACCTTCATTTTATTTTTACTTTCCTCTTTCAGACAGGAAATGCCTAACATTGTGTAGGTGATCTTCAAAATTGCAAGTCATGTACAAATTCTTCATTTAATTCTATATTTAATATGCCATAAATAGTCTGTCACCAAACATTTTGATAAGATTCATTACCTTGTTTAACAACTTTCCCTAAAGAGGAAGAATTCTACCATCCCAAGTCTATAAACTTTCTCTGTCAATAACCTTTCCCTTTCTTTGTAGTTTTGATGCTCCTTTAAAATGAAGTTAATTAATGACTTATATAGGACACAGAGGATTTTGAACAGGTTGTATTTCCCGGTGGTAATATTGTAAACAATATGAAACACCTTGCACTCATTACAGAGCTATCATGTTTGCAATTATTGACAGGAGAAAGTAGAAGGGTTGACTGCCCCAGAAGGGCCGCTTAATGAAATAAAGAAGTTCTATGTGGAACCTGTACAGCTAAACAATTTAGAAATTAATGTAGTATCAGAATTTTAAATTGTTTTATATCAGAGTAAGTCTGTGCAATTGCATACCTACGAGTTTGTACATGTTCCTGTACTAGCAAGAAGATTACAAGTCACCTCTCACAGAATGCACAGGTAATTATAGGTATATGGTTTGTCATTGATGTAAGGATAAAGAGAAAGAATAGTTAGATCAGCATAGTATCTTCTGATAGAGTAATAGTAGGGTACATGGAGATCATGTGTAACAACACTGACTAAAAAGCAAGATGGTTGGAGTATTACCTAGATTTTAAAAAATTGAATATTTTCTTTATTTACATTTCAAATGTTAGCTCCTTTCCTGGTTTTCCCTCTGGAACCCCCCTATCCTATCCTCCCACCCCTTGCTTCAACAAGGGTGCTCCCACACACAACCACCCACTCCCACATCACCACCCTGGCATTTCCCTACACAGAGGCATCGAGCCTTCACAGAACCAAGGAACTCTTCTCCCATTGATGCCAGAAATGGCCATCCTCTGCTACATATGCAGCTAGAGCCATGGGTCCCTCTATGTGCACTCTTTGGTTGGTGGTTTAATCCCTTGGAACTCTCGGGGGTCTGGGTGGTTGATATTGTTGTTCTTCCGATGGGGTTCAAACCCTTTAAGTTCCTTCAGCCCTTTCTCTAACTCCCCCATTGGGGCCCCATGCTTAATCCAATGGTTGCCTGAGAGCATCCACCTCTGTATTTGTCAGACTCTGGCAGAGCCTCTCAAGAGACAGCTATATCAGGCTCCTGTCAGCAATCAGTTCTTGGCATCTGCAAGAGAGTCTGGGTTTGCTGTCTATATATGGGGTGGATCCCTAGGTGAGGCCTTTTCTTCAGTCTCTGCTCCACACTTTCTCCAAGTATTTACTTTAGTCAGGAGCAATTCTGGGTTAAAAGTTGGAGATGAGTGGGCAGACCCATCCCCCAAATGGGAGCTGTGCCTTACCTCTGGTTATGATTCCTACACATTTTTACCAAGGGAAATAAATAATAAAGTAACAGCAATGTAAATAGAAAACAGAGGGGAAATTCAGAATATTTGGGGAATGGGGGAGTCAAGCAACTGTTTTGAATATAATGAGATTAAGATATACTTTGTTTGAAATAAGTTCAGTTGCTGACTTAAGATACAGAAGCAATAATGAACTCAATTACATCACTTCTCACGTTACAAACCACAGGTCCTCTCTGTATAAATGTATACTGTGAAAAATGATGGTTTTCTTTAGAAATATTGTCTATAATTATTTATGAGAACAATGTGTCAATTATAATTAAACATGCACATTTAGTTTCAAGAGCAGAGTGTGTTAGGACTGGCAAGATGGTTTCATAGGTGAAGGTGCTTGCTTTGGACATCTGGTGATCCAGTTTAATCTTTGCAACTTATATAAAGGTAGGAAAAGAGAACTCATTCACTACACAAAGTAATCCCCTGACCTACAAATGTTTTCTATGGAATGTATACTCAGGGAACCTGAGCAAACACACACATACACACACACACACTCACACATCACAGTTATGATAATAAATACATTAAACTTTAAAATCAACTATTTTAGAAGTAGATATGATTTATGAAACATGAAATAAGCATTCTGTTTTAGGAGCAAAAAAGTATTTGAATTTACCTTTTCTTATAAGAGGTGGTCACTTTAGCTTCATTTTTGCTTTTATAACCTCCTAGCATTGTTAATTTTATACTTTGAGCACAGTAGTAATAAAACAGAATATAGTTGGACACTTCAAGGACATGGTATGTGTAACTGCTTGGAGGACTATGGAGTGGCTTATGGTAGAAAGGCTTACAGTATGACACAGTGAACAACGATGATCCCTCTCTCTGTAGCAGGCAAGGTAGGAAGCTTAAGATACTAAGCAATTCAATATTTATGAGCTGTTTACATCTAAAGTTTGCCATCTAAAATTTTTATGATAGAGAGTATCTGAAAATTCTACAGAACATGAAATAGGGTGATATATTTCTAGTTACAAATGGTTTTTTAAAAAGTCATAAAGTAATTTGATTCTCTCTGGGTTTTTCAAAAACTCTTTATGTTCTTTAACTGCTCATCTCACTTTTAGTAATAAACACTGTTCACAGAAAATATATATGTATATATGTATGTGTATATGTATATATGTATGTGTGTATATATATATATATGTGTGTGTGTGTGTGTGTGTGTGTTTGTGTGTGTGTGTGTGTGTGTGTGTGTGTGTATGTGTGTGTGTGTGTATCATGATGAGTTTTGTTTCTTCTTGTTTTTCATGTGACATTTATATGCTATAGCCTAGGCTGGTTTGTAACTCACTTTGTAGCCCAGTATAGGCTTGGGCATATGATAGATTACACCATTGTTGCTCTGTTACCTGAATGTTGATTGTTAGACACAAACAGTAGTGCATAGCCTCAGTAATTGATTTGTCAATTCTTTAGATGAATATCCATTCAGAACTTTGTTATTATCTTTAAACCATGAAAAGGGATGGGGGGGGTTGACCTTTTCTTTTGTAGTGATTACCATATATGAAAATGGAAGAGTATTATTTGCCTGCAGCTGAAGAGCATCTTCTCAATTTAGGTTCCCTTCACTCAACGATTCTTTTTACAATTATTATTATTATTATTATTATTTTTTTTTACTGAACATTCCATTTGTTTACATATCAAATGATATCTCACTTCCCAATTATCCCTTCAAAAGCTTCTCATCCCACAACCTCCCTCTCTTCCCTCTCTTTTACCTTTCTGAGAGTACTCCCTCACCCACCCACTTTCTTCTGCCCCACCCCTCCAGCATCCCCCTACACCAGGGCATCAAATCTCCACAGGACTAAAGGTCTTCCCTCCCATTGATGTCAGACAAGGCCATTCTCTGCCACCTATGTATCTGGAGCCATAGATCCCTCCTGGTACACTCCTTGGTTGGTGGTCTAGTCTCTGGAAGCACTGGGTGGTACGGCCAGTTGTTGTTTTTCCTATAGGGGTGCAATCACCCTCAGCTGCTCCATTCCTTCAGCCAGCTCCTCCACCAGGGTCACTGAGTTCAGTTTGATGGTTGGCTCCAAGCATCCACAGCTGCATTGGTCAGTTGTTGGCTGAACCTCCCAAGTAGCAGCCATACCAGGTTCCTGTCAGCAAGTGGCTCTTGGTGATTCTTACCCAACATATGCAGAGCTAACCCTGACCACTTCACATGCAGAGCTAAGCCTGATTATTTATTATTCCTTTTTAAACTTAGAATTTATTAACGTATTTTATTATCAGTTATTGAGTTATTGAGTTATTAATATAATTAAATTAAAGGCATATACTTGCCAATTTGCAAATATTTGAATGAGAGACAAGAGATGTCAGGTGAATGAGTTCTAACATGAAACTGTTTACACAGAAGGTCAAGTGAGAGGTCAGTGGAAGACCTGGAGACATCAGCTTTTCACAAAGAACCATTCACAGCATTCAACAAAGGCATGCTGAGGACTGGAGAAGTGCTCTGTCTTCTCCATGGGAAAGCATACGGGTTACTTATCTAAAACCAAGCTTTAAGTCCTGGAGACATGTATAAAAGTAACAAATATATTTATATGCATAAATCTGTATGATTGTATCAACAATTAAAGAAGAAAGAGGCCCTGGATTTGAAAGAGCAAAAAGTTGCATGGAAAGATTTCGAGAAAGGAAAGGTAATGGGGAAATGATAGAATGATGCTATAATTCAAAAGTAAATGAATAAATGAATGAGTATATGAATAAAGGACTAAAAAGGGAGGTTTTTTTGTGCTAATCCATTTGATTGTAAAAATAAACATAGAGCATATAGATGTGCAGGATACTCTCTGGAAACCATGTATTTTAGTAGACTCCATCAATTTAAAAATGTTTTTTTTTCCCATTTTTTATTAGGTATTTAGCTCATTTACATTTACAATGCTATACCAAAAGTCCCCCATACCCACCCACCCCCACTCCCCTACCCACCCACTCCCCCTTTTTGGCCCTGGCGTTCCCCTGTACTGGGGCATACAAAGTTTGCGTGTCCAATGTTTTTTAAATATTGTATGTATCATATTTAGAGTATGTTTGATTCTCTGTTAAAAGCTAAATTTTGACAAATCAGATTTAATGAATACCTGTGAGCAAAAAGTGAATCAGGAGCTTGGCATTGCTAACAATCACCAGAATTCATACTCAATAAACATCAGAATCAGCATAGATCCAGTGAGCTGCACTGAGGAGTGTACTTTAAGAATCCTAAGGCAAATAAAATAAAGTCAAACAAAAATAACATGTTGACTACAAGTAGACCTTTTCTTGTTTTGGGGCTTGTGATTGATTTGTGATCAACTGTTAGTAAGTAATTGGTTGAAACTCAGCAGATTAATGCAAAGATACACTTCTAATAGGCATTTGTATTTAAGTCATAGTTTTTAGCTTAGGCTCTTGGGTGTAGTATCTTTCAGATTTACATGTTCCATTGAATTATGTATCCCTAAAATGAGGATGTTTTCTCATACAATGAAACATCTAATAGCTTTGTATTCAGGAGAAAAGGACTTAGTATATGTGCCTTCCTTCAGCTTTCTTTTTCCACTCATCATTAATAAAATTTAGATTGGAGTAAATCAAATATTCGTATGGGTTCCTTATGATAATTGTTCTTTATGGTTCTACAAGTAGTAAGAGGCAAACAACAAGTAGTTTATGCCAGAAGAGATTTTATCCAAAATAACAAAAATAAGAATAATTCATTTTTTGAAATGGTCAAGATACAAAATATATGGACTTAAGTCATCAATCCAGAAACGTTCTGATGATTAATATAAATGGCCGATCAAAAGGTTTCTATGAGAAGATTGAAGATTGTAAAGATACTGCTCCTTAGTAAGTTATTTAAAGATTAATGGGATTCCAAATAATCTCTCTGCCAGTTATTTTTAACTTTAAATAGTGACTAGTGCATACAAAGAGAAAAGTCAGAAGAAGTATATGTTAAAGAAATATAGAAAAGTAATTCACCCTGAACTGTCCCATGTTTGCCTGTAGTGGTTATTCAATGTAGCCTCCAGTTGACTCATATTAGTAGAAGCACTTATTTTGGTGATTAAATGATGAAATTCAAAAAGAAAACTAAATTTACAGATCTAAGTACAAATTTAAAAAAATAACTTCAAGGACCCGACATGACTCATATGGTAGAAGTCTTAACCAGTAAGCAGGAAGCCATGAGCTTGATCCCCAGTGTTCCATAAACTGAATGCATCAGAAAGTAGAGATAGAATTATGACATGTTCAAGGTTATATTTGGCTGCATTACATAATAACTTAGAGGTCAGCATAGAAAAAAATATCTGTAAATGTATTCCTTGGGGGGAAAGTGAAAAACTGCTATATTCGCTTGCAGAAACAATTTTGCAGATTTTTTCATTTCTGTATACTTAAGGTTGAATATTAGGTTATTGTTTCCTTAGCATAACGATTCAATGTAGTAAAAATTCATACATACAAACACAGTTATTGGCTATTTTAAAACACTCATTCTTGAAAACATAAAACTTGATTTATTTTGCCCTAATGAATATGTACTGGTTTTGCATGTGTCAGGCACTGATATCTATTTTGTATCCCTATAAAATATTCTATCCCTTAGGGAAGCTGGGTTATTCTTTTAAATTTTTGTTTTCATTAATATGAGTAGAAACTCATGTCCAACTCTATCTCTCAGAAGTGGGACATTGTCTGGCTTGAAACTGTGTAGTGTATAAACACTAATTTGCTGATAAAGTTGTACTTTGTTAAACAAATGCATAGATAGATATGCAGTAAAAGAAACCAATATATCACTTTGGTAGTAAATGTTACATAAGCATATTATCATTAAAATAAAATATATTGTTGTCATATTTTGCACTTTAGAAACCATATTAATTAACTGTTCAAGTTTACTTCTGCTCCAATCCTATGGACTTCTGTTTGTTGGAATTTACTATTCTATTAAAAGTCTAAATTCGCTAAACAGGATTTCAAATATAGACTAAAACACAACTCAAAAGATATAAGACATTAAAACTCATATAAGGCTAGACATGAAAATAAGTACTTATTAAATCACATTGGAAACACTGACTTAAAAATATTTAGCAATATAGCCAGCATGATGACTTAGCAAGTAAAAGGACTTGTCTCTAAAACTCCCTATCTAAATGGACCTGAATTCTGTCTCCTGAAACCCATATTTTGGAAAAAGAGAACTGCATTCCATAAGTTGTCCTTTGACCTCAACACTCATGCTGTACCACATATCCACTTCCCCACAGTGAATAAATAAATAAAAAAAATCCTGAAGTTGAAAATTAGATTGAATAATTATCTGCACATTTCCCTACAAAACAATGAGTCTATGCTTTGAGCATTCAGAACTTTGCCTCCATGATTTACTTGACTTTCATTTAAATTTGTATTCAATATCTTGGGCAGTTTGTCTCCAAAATGATTCTAGACAAGTCTAGATGATCAAATCATAAGAATTAAATGTCAGATCCCAACTTTTCTACTTTGCCGATTCTTTTAGTTGGTTTAGTAACATAAAGAAAAGGAAAATAAAGGATTTAATAATCCAGCATCTCTTGGTGAAGTCTGTACTTACCATGCAAGCCTGAAGACTTGAGTTTGAGCCTCAAAAAAAGCATAAAATTTTATTCTAACCCTATGTAATCCTAGCATAACTTTATAAGGAGAAGGGAAGAGTAGGCACTAGAACTTCCAGGAGGTGACAGACCAGCTAACTTAGTAATTTAGTAGCAAAACACTGTGCTAAACAAGGTAGAAAGGTCAGGAGTTTAAAAACTTGATGATTATCCTCTGCAGATGCATGTCCAGTCCCTCCATCAGACACACCATCATCAATGGCATGTGCGTGGATATACTTACACCTATGAATAAGGACAGACACATAAAGTCACACTGCACACATACATATATGTAAAAAAATCAAATGAAGGTTAAGAAAGAAAACAGGTATATGCAAAACAAGACAGAAATAAAATTCAAGAAAAATGTGAATTAATCAGAAAAGAAGATAAATATAAATGTATTGAGACTGACGATAGAACACTATCTGTATTTGGAATAGTAGTGGTGTCTAGTGAGAATCTGTACGATATCATTTTTGGTTTGTTTGGGGAAATACAAGTAGAATGAGAGAAATATTATCAATATTTCCCAAGTGTCTTTCTAAATACTATTCAGATATCTTGAATGTTGTGATAACTAGATGAATGAGACAGAGACATTCTCCCTGAAAACCAGCAGATACTGTTGTTATCGGCTCGTTTATCATCTGAAGTTCTTATAAACAGCCAAAGCAGAAAATCTATTTCTCTCTTGTGAGAACCACATTCTTTTTTCTGCTGTCTTGCTTTCGGCGGAAGTCTCTACAAATTCATTTGAAAAATTGGTTTGTCAGTATTACACTTCAGTTCTGTGGGCTGCTGCTATAAACAGACAGGTAATTTGCCCAGGGAAATGGTGGGCTGTGTGGCAGTGTTTGCCAGACTAAAAACTAATTGAGGAAGCCGTAAGTCATTCAACACACAACTCTCTGTTGCAGGTCAGCATTAGCAGTCAGTGAAATAGGAAAAACACACCAGAGTTGGCTGGTATTGTTATTCTGAATGGAATGGCTTTCACAAGCTTTGCATAGCACCCTGGGTAACATTCTCTGGGGAATGTCCAGAGCTGGACTTCAAGGCTCAATATTTAGTAAGAACTTTCCCCCTTATGTAATATATGTGAGCTCCAATGTTAAAGGACTTAACAGAGCGATAAATAGAACTCTGAAGTGCTGACACGAGTGACCTCAGTAGTACTAGATTTGGGATGGCCTTTGAAAGTTTCTCCTCTTCATGAAATTTCCAGGCTTTCTTATATAGAGTACAGACCAGTTTACAACGTAGGCAACTTCTGACATGGATGTGTGCTGACATCTAAGGCATGGTAACAGTTTTCATGAGTAGAAATGGTGAAATGAGAATACCAAAACCACAAAAAAGAATGTCTGAAATATATCAGTTAACTGACTTAAGAACACACTTGTGACTCAGATCTATTTTCTTTGTTAGGGAGTTCTGAAAACATTGGCTCTGGTATTCCATGTGGTCTGTAATCTTTCATAAACCTACATGAGAAAACATAATGGGACCAAGTAACCCACACATCATCAACCACTTTAACATTCTCTTAACAACTGTCTAGCATTTGTGGTTGCTAGGTTACATCTTTGACCAGATGTGACAGACTTCAGTCTTAAAGCCCCAGGAACCCTGCTTAGAGGAGCCCTGTTAGCTTACCATTGTTACTCACTCATGTTCCATCAAAATGAGACAATTGTGACAAAGAAAAGAGAATTCTTTCTCTGACACGGTTGGATAATAGCAACTGACTTGTTAGGACAATTAAATGGATAATTATATTCACCAACTGGACTGCCATAAGAAGAGTGTGTGTGTGTGTGTGTGTGTGTGTGTGTGTGTGTGTGTGTGTGTATGTGTGTGTTTTATATCATACAGATTTATATAAATATATATTTCTGTATATCTATGCATATGGAAAATATTGAATATAATTGTGAGGGTGTGTGTGGGATATATTAACATCTGAATCATTTTGTTGAGTTCTGTAAGTCCTATATTTGCTTTCACAAACCTGAGCTACCCTCTGCTAATACTTGAATGACCCATCCATAGTAAAGAGCTAGGAAAAACAAAATGTTCTTTATCTGAGTGAGTGCTTTCATTAAACATTGGTGTTCATTTTAGACTCTCCAATATATGGAACATATACACTTGTGTGTCAATCCCTATATATTTGCAAAATATCTGTATTCCTTTAAGGTTGAACTGAAATTCCTTGGTGGCTAAGCCTTCAGACTGACACTGAATTCATTATTTGACTAGCAATTCAAGATCTCCTGCTCTGCAGACATAATTTTGTGAGATTTCTCACCCTCCACAATCATATGCATCAACTCACAATATAAATATATCAGATCCTGTTTACCAGCTATCACTTACCTGCACGCACGCACACAAACACACACACACACACACACACACACACACACACACAATCATGTTTCATTCATCAATCTGTGTTTTTGTCACTCATTTTGTCAGCTTTCAATTTAATTAATCCCCCCCTTATTTTTGGTTCTATTTCTCTGCAGACTATTATAAGGACTACATTATTCCTGAATTGTTATGAATTGTACCAGTTTAAAGCTATCAGAACTGTTCTTGTTCTTGGTGGAAAAATTTGCATTTGGAAAAGGTAATAGCAAGGATTTGTATATAAATAAATAAATAAATAAATAAATAAATAAATAGTAAATATTTCCATTTTTCAAAGAGGGAACTAGTCAAATTGAATTAGATTTCACATTACCTGATTTTTGTTTTATTGCCAAAACTTTTGGTCACAATTCCCTGATTTTGAGTTTCAAAAATTCACAGTTTCAAAAAATATTTGTAGCTTGTCTTCTAGAGAAAGATATTGTAATTTATATTATCTTATACAATTAAATGTTTTCTGGTAGGATAAAGACTTTCCACCAGGAAGGAGAATGTTAGTAGATCTAAATCTATGAGCTGCTTGTACCGACACATGCCATGAAATTCAGATATTTTTTTCACAATAACAAAATTGCTATTGATGACAAACTTTGTATTCATTGATAGTGTCAAAATATTTTATTGGAAAAACTCTACTGTTACCTTTTTCTTCCTAAACCAAAAAACTGATGTAAGGTTATAATAACGGCCAATATATCTATTTCCTTGTAATCTTTGGAAACTTTACATCTACAGGCACATTGCTGAGTTCCAACTAAGACAATCCTCCACTGATTTCCTGTTTCTCTTATTTTTCCAATCTCTATTAAAGTAAGTGAAAATACTTTAAGACCATGGTTACTGACATTTTGAGTTCTGTACCAAATACAACTTGAAATTTCTGGGCCTATTTCTACTTGTTACTGAATGACTAACTAACTATATTTTGGAGTCATTACAAAGTAATAGATTAAAATACCTTACAATGTTTCATTTTTCTTTCTGATAATACATTTCATGACACTAAGAGTATCCAGTTATTTACACTACACAAATACAAACATACTCCTCTGTTAATGTAACAGCCTTCAACCCCCTCAGAAATACAGAAAATGTGGTAAATTTACACAATGGAATACTTCCCAGCTATTAAAAAAAAAATGACTTCATGAAATTCGAGGCAAATGAATGGAACTAGAAAATATCATCCTGATTGAGGGAACCCAGTCACAAAAGAACACACATGGTCTGCACTCACTGATAAGTGGATATTAGCCCAAAATCTTGGAATACTCAACATACCACTCACAGACCACATGAAGCCCAAAAAGAAGGAAGACCAAAGTGTGGATGCTTAGGTCCTTCTTAGAAGGGGGAACAAAATGCTCACAGAGGAAATACAGAGACCACATGTGAAGCAGAGACTGAAGGGAAGACAACCCAGAAACTCACCAACCTGGGGATCCATCCCATATACAGACAACAAACCCAGACACTATTGCAGGTGCCAAGAAGTGCTTACTGACCAGAGCCTGATATAGCCTCTCCTGAGAGGCTCTGCCAGAGCCTGACAAATACAGAGGCAGATGCTCACAGCAATCCATTAGACTGAGAATGGGATTCCCAGTAGATGAAGTAGAAAAAGAACTGAGGAGCTGAAAGGGTTTGCAACCCTGTAGGAAGAACTATAATACCAATCAACCAGACCTGCTCCAGAGCTCCCAGGGACAAAACCACCAACCTAAGAATACACATGGAGTGACCCATGGCTCTAGCCGCATGGGTAGTAGAGGATGACATTGTTAGACACCAGTGGGAGGAGAGGCCCTTGGTCCTGTGAACGTTCTATGCCTCAGTGCAGGGGAATGCCGGGCAAGAAGGCAGGAGTGAATGGGTGGGTGGGGAGATGGGGGAGCAGGGGGAGGGGAGATGGGATAGAGAATTTCCAAGGGGGAACTGGGAAAGAGAATAACATTTGAAATGTAAATAAATAAAATATCCATTTTAATTTTTTAATTTTTTTAACTTTTTTATTGTTTTATTAGATATTTATTTCATTTACATTTCCAATGCTATCCCAAAAGTCCCCCACCCACTCCCCCACCCACTCCCCCACCTACCCACTCCCACTTCTTGGCCCTGGCATTCCCCTGTACTGAGGCATATAAAGTTTGCACCAAAAATGGGCCTCTCTTTCCACTGATGGCCGACTAGGCCATCTTCCGATTCATATGCAGCTAGAGACATGAGCTCCAAGCAGCCCCCTTTTCAGGCTACAGACATCGGGGCACCTTCCCTGCCAGAGGATACCCGGCCCAGGAGGGCTTTGCCTGAGCATCTGCGGGAGACATCTTGTATCCTGGACTCCACTGAGACTAGTCTGCACAGGTGAGAGTGCGGACTACAGAAGCTAACAGCTTCTGGGATAGGTCCTGTTTTGGACCTTCATCTTCTGCCAGGAGGCAAGTCTGAATGCCAGATATCTGTGCACCTTCCCTGAAAGAGGAGAGCCTGCCTGCAGAGAGTGCTCTGACCACTGAAACTGAGGAGAGAGCTAGTCTCCCAGGTCTGCTGATAGAGAATAACAGAATCACGAGAGGAACAAGCTTTAACCAGAGACAACTATAACAACTGACTCCAGAGTTTACCAAATGGCGAAAGGCAGACGTAAAAATCTTATACTAACAAAAACCAAGACCACTCACCATCATAAGAACCCAGTACTCGCACCTCAGCCAGTCCAGGGCACCCCAACACACCCGAAAACCTAGACCCAGATTTAAAGGCATATCTCATGATGATGGTAGAAGACATCAAGAAGGTCTTTAATAACTCACTTAAAGAAATACAGGAGAAAATTGCTAAAGAGTTGCAAGTCCTTATAGAAAAACAGGAAAACACATCCAAACAGATGATGGAAATGAACAAAACCATACTAGATCTAAAAAGGGGAGTAGACACAATAAAGAAAATCCAAAGTGAGGCAACGCTGGAGATAGAAACCCTAGGAAAGAAATCTGGAATCAAAGATTCGAGCATCAGCAACAGAATACAAGAGATGGAAGAGAGAATCTCAGTTGCAGAAGATTCCATAGAGAACATCGGCACAACAATCAAAGAAAATACAAAATGCAAAAAGATCCTAACTCAAAACATCCAAGAAATCCAGGATACAATGAGAAGACCAAACCTATGGATAATAGGAGTAGATGAGAATGAAGATTTTCAACTCAAAGGGTCAGCAAATATCTTTAACAAAATTATAGAAGAAAACTTCCCAAACCTAAAGAAAGAGATGCCCATGAACATACAAGAAACCTATAGAACTCCAAATAGACTGGACCAGAAAAGAAATTCCTCCCGACACATAATAATCAGAACAACAAATGCACTAAATAAAGATAGAATATTAAAAGCAGCAAGGGAAAAAGGTCAAGTAACATATAAAGGCAAGCCTACCAGAATTACACCAGATTTTTCACCAGAGACTATGAAAGCCAGAAGAGCCTGAACAGATGCTATATAGACACTAAAAGAACACAAATGCCAGCCCAGGCTACTATACCCAGGCAAACTTTCAATTACTGTAGATGGAGATACCAAAGTATTCTACGACCGAATGAAATTTACATATTATCTTTCCAGGAATCCAGCCCTTCAAAGGATAATAACAGAAAAACAAAACAAAACAAAACAAAACAAACAAACAAACAAAAATACAAGGACAGAAACCATGTCCTAGATAAAATAAGAAAGTAATCCTTCAACTAACCTAAAAGAAGACAGCCACAAGAACTGAATGCCAACGTTAACAACAAAAATGATAGGAAGCAACAATTTTCCTTAATATCTCTTAATATCAATGGACTCAACTCCCCAATAAAAAGACATAGACTAACAGACTGGCTACACAAACAGGACCCAACATTTTTCTGCTTACAGGAAACCCATCTCAGGGAAAAAGACACTACCTCAGAATGAAAGGCTGGAAAAAATATCCATTTTTTTTAAAAGGACATTTAGAATTCAGTTATCCTTTTATACCATAGTGGATACTAGGAGTCTAAATTCATATGGTGTAGTGGCTATTCCTGGTTGTCAACTTGACAATATTTGGAATGAACTACAATCCAGAATTGGAAGGCTCACCAGTGACCCTTATCTGGAGGCTTGGAGATCCTTATCTGGATCTTGGTTTGGAGATCTTGAGCCATAGTGGCTATGGATTCCAGAAGATTGAATCTCCGAGTTTAAGGAACACACCTTTAATCTGGGCTACACCTTTCATCTGGGATTAAAGGTGTGATGGAACACACCTTTAATCTGGGCTACACCTTCTGCTGGAGACAATATAAGGACATTGGAAGAAGGGAGTCTAGCTCTTGCTCTTGCTCCTTCGCCTGCTTGCCGTGTGAGACTGAGTAACTGCTAGATCCTTGGACTTCCATTCACAGCTGCGACTGAACAATTGTTGGGAATTGGGCTGCCGACTGTAAGTCATCAATAAATTCCTTTACTATCTAGAGACTATCCATAAGTTCTGTGACTCTAGAGAACCCTGAATAATACATATGGCAAGACATGACAGTCAGCACATTTCCTCACCAACCCCTTTTGTTTTCTTTTGACACATAATTTTGAACAACTATATCATCACTTTTTTGTCTACTTTGATTCTAAAGATGTTGTATTGACCTAGTGATCTTCATATTTCTATATAGCTCATGCTTTTTCAACTGCTACTTTGGTTTCATCATGGGTATTTATAAAAATTACACTTTTTTCTGAACAATTAATTATTCCTAATTAGATACAATGATGTTGACATTCTGTATATAATCTATAGCTATCAGAAACTGCAGATATGTAGCACCATCTCCTACTGTTTTATAAACCATGTTTTATAAATCACATGATGTTGAGCTTCTTGGTGATTTTAAGCATCTCAGCAAGGCTTCCGTAGTCACAACTCATCTCCCTGTAGTAAGATAAGCTACAAACATGCATTACTGTATCCACTTTTTTTGTGGCCTGGGAATTGAACTTAGGTCATCATGTGTGAGAGGCAGGCACTTAACTTACTGAGGCATATTCTACCCCTGACTCTATTATCTCCATCTCCGTCACAGATCATTGATTATATATTTGTAAACAGCTGACTTCAGAATTCTTCTACCCTGTATACATATTGACCATTCTCTGGTATATATAGTACATTTGATCCATAAAAGTATTCATGGAAATTTTTAAGTAAACCAAAATAGTGCTGAGTATATTGTCTAAACACATTTGTGTAAAGTTTGAAATTAGTAGCAGAAGGTAAATTGGAAAATTCACAAATATGTGGAAATTAAACAACATTCTCTTAAACAAGTAGGGAAGAAATTTAAAGTCTAAACAGAATGCATTTTGAGAAAAATGAAATAGAAATGGGCTATACTAAAACTTATGGGATGTAACAAAAGCAGTTCTGCAAAGGATGCTTTTGGTGAGAAATGGCTTTTATCCAAAAGAATAGTTTCAAGTAAAACACCTCTTCTAGCATCCCAAGGCTTTAGAAAAAAGGGAACTAAACATAATCTTAGAAAACAAATAATAAAGTTATAGAAGGGATAAATGTTATAGGGACAAAATTACAAAATCATTTAAAAAATAACTGACTTTTGACAAGGCAATATTACTAATGCTAGTGTGCTGTCTGGGTTTTGTCAATTTGACATATCCTAAACTAATTTGGTTAGAGGAAACCTCAAATGATTATATATCTCAAACACTAGATTGACCTGTTAGCAGACATGTTCTATAGTTTTTAAACTATTGATTAATATGGAAAGATCCAGCCTATTATGGACAGTATCACCTCTGGGCAGGTAGTCCTGAAGTATATAAGAAAACGGCTTAAACAAAAACTGGGATCAAACCAAAAAGCAGTACTAGTCTATGGCCTTTTAATCAGCTTATGCCTCCAGGTTCCTGGTTTGGGTTCCTGTTCTAACTTCTCTCAGTGATAGACTAGTGTAGAATTATAAGCTTAAATAAGGCTTTTCCTCCCCAAGCTGCCTTTGGGTCTGGTGTTGACACAATGTTTCATCACAATAAAAACATCAAATAAGATACCTAGACACCAGAAAGGAAGGAAGGGAAGAAGAAAGAAAGAAAGGCAGGACGGAAGAAGTGAAGGAAGAAAGGAAAGAAGGAAGAAAGGAAGGAAGGAAGGCAGGGAGGGAGGGAGGGAGGGAGGGAGGGAAGAAAATGAAAAATAGAACTGTCATATTAATAACTTCAGAAATGAGAAAGGACATTATAAGTGGTATCAAAGGAAGAAAATTAAATAAGCAAAGATTTTAATTATTAATCAATGACTACGTACATCAGAAGAAATGGATAATTTTTACCTTTTCAATCCACTGAGGCTGGTTACTAAATAACTGTACATCTGAATATATCACTGACCTATAAAGGGACTGAAAAATAATAAAATTATCAAATCCTATGCTGTCTGGTTATGGTGTTACTATGAGACATAAAACAATATAGAATAAATTCAAGCAAATGTCTCTTTAAAGAAATTCATTATTTCTCTAGATCAGCAGTTCACATTTTGTGGATCGTGACTCCTTGGGGTCAAAAAACCCTTTCACAGGTGTCACCTAAGACAATTGGAAAACATGGATATTTATATTACAATTCAAAACAGTAGCAAATTGTAGTTATGAAGAAACATCAAAAATGATTTTATGATTAATGGTCACTAGAACATGACAAACTGAATTTAAGGTTCACAGCATTAGGAAGGTGGAAAACCACTGTTCTTAACACTGTGGAAAGAAGACTAAGGACAAAGCTCTTCAGTGTCCAGTGTGGACAAAATATGAAGTTATCATTATCTGCTAACAAAGAAAATCTGAGAATTTAGTGGCATTACTCATGAATTTCAATATTGATACAGAGAAAATGAAACAAAGCCCATCAGTCCGTTTCCAAATCACAAAATGAGAACTAAAGCAAGACACACACATTAAGTTTGTGGCCCGATTACCACAAGGAATAAAGCTAGCTACAAAGGACACACTTACATTCAACTACTGCTTACACACTTGAGCTTGCACATTTTTTCCCAAAGGCACAACAAAACTCACTGAATTTCAACTGACAGGCCTCCTACTAAATAAAAACACTAAGTCACAAGCGTTCACTTTCATAACCGTCCTACTTGTGTTCACTGTAAGTATTCAAAGTTCTTTTCCAGTGGTAATTTTTACAATGCCCCAATTATATTGTGGCACATCCTTCCTACTAGAACCTTCTTGTCAGTTGTCTAACTCTGGATCCAACTATAAAGTTCTATTGGCTTTGGTGTCTTCAAATTGCTCCTAGTTTATTTTTCACAGGAAAGTAAGTTAGAAAATGAATTTTGAGTCAGAAACAAAAGTAATAATAAACAATCTTCAACAGACAGTGTAGAACTGTCTCACCATTGCCTTGAAAAATTACCCAAAACAATGAAAATTAACCCATAAGAATGAATTTTTTCTATCATGTTTATGAAAATATATGGAGAGGAAAAGTCCTAAGTATATTCAAAAGAACTAAGTTAAGTTGCTTCAGTATTTGGAGAACAAAATCACTTTTTCTCTTTTGCTAACCTTGAGTCTATTTTATTCCTGGGTCTTGTCCTCTCAGTCAATAATAAGTGCAAAGACAAATCTGCAGATGGTTGCCCTGCTTCTGTGATGACCTTGCTCTGCATGCTCATGTGCTTCTTGTATCTTTCACACTTGTTATTAACCTCAGATCATGATATCAGTATGCTATACATTTCCAAAGCTATAATTTGATTTTGCCGTGTGTGGATCACTGGAGCTTTACAAGTTTTAGAGATCTAACAGGTGAACATCTTTGTTGGGCCAGCATTCAATGCCAGAGTGGTGCAAACCTTTATATCTGTTTTCTTCAAATATAAGACATGAGGACATTCTTTTTTTAATTTTTTTATTAGGTATTTTCCTCATTTACATTTCCAATGCTATCCCAAAAGTCCCCCATACCCACATCCACCCCCTACTTACCCACTGCCACTTTTTGGCCCTGGCGTTCCCCTGTACTGGGGTATATAAAGTTTGCAAGTCCAATGGGCCTCTCTTTCCAGTGATGGCCGACCAGGCCATCTTTTGATACATATGCAGCTAGAGTCAAGGGTACTGGTTAGTTCATAATGTTGAGGACATTTTTAATGAATAGTTTCTGTGACATTTCTAACATTCATGGATATTCCTGAAAAAATGGCTGTTTTTGTAACTTCACCAACGTTTTCTTATAGTTAATATACTAATAAATCAGAAAGGTTTTGTGTTAGTGATGTGATTATTTAGTCATGTATTATTTAGTTACATTTATTACAGTTTCATAAAATTGTTTTTGAACTATTTAGGAAATTCCTTGTTTTCAAATGAGAGTTTGGACTTAATTTATTTTTTCCTCTTTTAGAGTATAGAACAATAAAAACATTTATGCTTATTTTCTAGATGAAAATTGTGAAGCAAATCTAACTAAAAATTAAAGTTAAATAAAGTGAAATAAAAAATGTTTAGATTGTGTATTTGTTTTGCATTTGTTTATAAGCAAGAGTACACAACAGTGATAACCACACAAGCCTTTACTTGGTCTTGATTTCAATTATGATATATTACAACTACTACATTTAGAAAAGATTGTCAAATAATATCCAAAGTTATGGAAAGTTAATTTTAAGGGGTTTCTGAAGTATGAGCACTATTTTTCATGGTCATTCTCTGTTCAGAACATTAAGAGATGAGATAATAGATTCTCTATGTTGAGTGACCCATGAAAGACCACATTATCCTTGTGATGTGCTTCAGTGATATATGCAAAAATCTACTCCCTGCTGAGATCTATGCAGAGCAGTGGACTCTATGATACATAAATTCCATAGATGTCTCCAATACTGCTGTCAAAATGAGAAAGACAAAGGCATTTAATGAACTTTCATAACTGTGTTCAAAGGTTTAATTGTTTAACCCTTAATTTCTAATTTTCACAACCTGGGAAAAAAATTCATTTTCCTGGCACTCTAGTTAAAACTGAGGTCAAACTTAATAATATTCAAAGACATGTCACAGAATATCAAAAGTGTTCATCCTTATAAGAGTCCATATGGAATAAAGTCTACATACCAGAAAAATATTTTATAGAATTAATTAATAGAGATTATTTAATACATATTTACAGCTTATTTTTATTTTCCATGAACAAACATGGATTAATTTTAAACTGTAAATAAATATCTGAATTTAAATGCATATACGGTTCAATAGTCAATCTTTAAAACAAAGAAAAATTCAAAAATAACTTTAACAAATTTAAACCAATGATAAAAAATTTAAATACAATGTTAAATTTTCAAATTGCTACAGTTATGTATAATAGAGAATTCACATTTCAATTTCTTTTGCACAAAATTTCCAACTAAGCTTTCATTTATTTGTTTTTAGTTATATAGTGAAGGTATAAAATGGCTTTAATGCAATCCCCATCAAAATTCCAACTCAATTCTTCATAGCTAGAAATAGCAATTTGAAAATTTATTTGGAATAAGTAAAAAACCCAGGATAGCGAAAACTATGCTCCATAATAAAAGAACTTCTGGGGGGAACCACCATTCCTGACCTCAAGCTGTACTACAGAGCAATAGTGATAAAAACTGCATGGTACTGGTACAGAGACAAGCAGGTAGATCAATGGAATAGAATTGAAGATCCAGAAATGAACCCACACATTTATGGTCACTTGATCTTTGACAAAGAACCAAAACCATCATTAGAAAAAAAGCATTTCCAACAAGTGTTGCTGGTTCAACTGGTAATCAGCATGCAGAAAAATGCAAATTGATCTATTCTTATCTCCTTATACAGAGCTCAAGTCCGACATTTTATTGTTTAATAATTTAAGAAATTGGATAGTAACTCAGTAGATTCAGTAAGCATGAGAGTCATAGAGAAGGACTAGAGGTCCTGTGGAACATTCTAAATCAATATGTTAGCAGTCCAATTACACTGCTGACAATATGTGAAAAAATTAACATAATTCTTATGTTTCTAGTAGAGAGAAATTGTTTTATATACAGGATGATACATTTTTAAAAACTTTTATAATGTCTTTTATCAATTAGTTAGATCAAAATATTTAATTTTTGAAAAAAAATTTGGACATCTTTACTTGTATTTTATTTTTCCAATGAATATAATCAAAATTGACTATCTAGGAAGATATTCCAGTTTTTTTAATACATTGAAAATATTTGTTTATTTTCAGGGAATCTAATTTCCTCTGATAATTTTAATGTGATTAAGCTCAGAAGAACATGTTAATAGTAAAATAAACAATATTCTTCAGTGGGAATAATTTTGTTGTTTATAATCTTAGGATTTTACTGATGTAAAGCCAAAATTAATGGTCTACATTTTTAAAAATTGCAATGGAATTACAAAAGATAGACGTTTAAAAGTAAGTATAATTCAGACTACTCATTCTAGCTTGTAAAAGAATATTATCAGTTACTTCTGAACAAAATTTTAAAAAGATTGAATTATTACTTGTACACTCCCTGCGCAACAGATACCATAATGTTTGTAAGAATCTTGAGACAGCATAGAGAAGAAGGCTCTGTATGCTCCAAATCTTAGCTGCAAGTTAAGAACATAAAAATCTGTCTGGATTTATTAAGTCAAGATCTTCAATATGTTTTTGTATTTTGTTTTTTGTTTATTAGTTTTGCTCTTTGTTTTGTTTGTTTGTTCATTTCTTTTATTGTCCTCTGAAAACAATCAAATTCTAAAGTTCTTCCTATTTAGGACAAGAAAAGAAATAAACCATAGTAATACATTAATGAAAGTTACTTCTAATGGGTAATAACATAAATTTTGTACATATTGAGCACTTAATACTAGAGAAATTTTAATAAGCCTAATCCCATCAAGAAGGTTATTATACAAAATTATGTATGAACAGAAGATAATCAAGGACATATCTTTCCATAATTGAAACTATGTTATTCAAACAGTATGGAAAATATATGGAAGACCTCATTTTAGCAAGGCAGGAGTTGATGCAGATCCAAATGCATGTTAAGAAAATGTTTAGGCCCTTGGTCCTGTGAATGTTCTATGCCCCAGTATAGGAGAATGCCAGGGCCAGGAAGTACGAGTGGGTGGGTTGGTGAGCAGAGGGACAGGAGAGGGAATGGGGGGGGGGTTAGAGGGAAAACTAGGAAATGGGATAACATTTGATATATATAAATAAAAAAGCTAATAAAAAAAGAAAATGGGTAAATTATACTATTACAATAATCACTCCACCAGAATCTAATTCCTCATATTTATATCCCCATATGCCTATATTAAACAAAACCAAGTATTTTTACCTTGTGTATTGCATGGACAGGAAATGCCTTCTTCCATTTTTTAAAAAAATAAATATAAATTTTTATAGGGACTGTTATAGAATATAATTTCAGGCTTGCAAAGAGATCCCACAGTGGTTGTACTTTCACTCCCTAAGGTTTGGAAATGGGGATGAACTTTTATGATCTCACTCTCTTCTTCTACCACTTCATTCTGTCTGCAAGTATTAACCAAACGCTAGTATGAAGCAGGTAGTTACAGTCTGCATTCTGCAATCCACAGACTTTAGCTGGAAAAATATAAAGAGTAAATCTAGGGTGCAAAAGTCATGTTATTCAGTTGAAAGTGGCATCTTTATTCTCAAGGAAGCAAAGATCTAATCTTTGAACCATTCCAGCCATCTACGTCTTTTACCTAGAAAATATTGAAGTCCAAGTTGACTCCAGTTTTCAGGGAAAGAAAAGTAAATCATTGATGATTTTCAGTTTAACTCTGGTAGCTGTGTAAAGAAATAGCAATTCCTGGTCAAAAAAGAGTGACATATTTATGAGTTTTAGTGCTATTTAATGTCCTACAGCTGCCTTGGCTATGGAGCATTATTTATGAAAGTATGTAGATAAAGAATTTACACTTAAGATAAATTCATCTGGTTTTCTTTGTTGTTCAGTCTGTGAGGTTTAGGTATCTTTTGATGTAATTTATTACCCAACATTTTCATAATGTGTAATCCTGAGATGCAAGATATTACAGATGCTGGCGTGGATGTGGAGAAAGAGGAACACTCCTCCATTGTTGGTGGGATTTCAGGCTTGTACAACCACTCTGGAAATCAGTCTGGCGGTTCCTCAGAAAATTGAACATAGTACTACCGGAGGATCCAGCAATACCTCTCCTGGTCATATATCCAGAAGATGCCCCAACTGGTAAGAAGGACACATGCTCCACTATGTTCATAGCAGCCTTATTTATAATAGCCAGAAGCTGGAAAGAACCCAGATGCCCCTCAACAGAGGAATGGATACAGAAAATGTGGTACATCTACACAATGGAGTACTACTCAGCTATTAAAAAGAATGAATTTATGAAATTCCTAGCCAAATGGATGGACCTGGAGGGCAACATCCTGAGTGAGGTAACACATTCACAAAGGAACTCACACAATATGTACTCACTGATAAGTGGATATTACCCCAAAACCTAGGATACCCAAGATATAAGATACAATTTCCTAAACACATGAAACTCAAGAAAAATGAAGACTGAAGTGTGGACACTATGCCCCTCCTTAGAAGTGGGAACAAAACACCCTTGGAAGGAGTTACAGAGACAAAGTTTGGAGCTGAGATGAAAGGATGGACCATGTAGAGACTGCCATATCCAGGGATCCACCCCATAATCAGCATCCAAACACTGACGCCATTGCATACACTAGCAAGATTTTATTGAAAGGACACAGATATAGCTGTCTCTTGTGAGACTATGCCGGGGCCTAGCAAACACAGAAGTGGATGCTCACAGTCAGCTAATGGATGGATCACAGGGCTCCCAATGGAGGAGCTAGAGAAAGTACCCAAGGAGCTAAAGGGATCTGCAACCCTATAGGTGGAACAACATTATGAACTAACCAGTACCCCGGAGCTCTTGACTCTAGCTGCATATGTATCAAAAGATGGCCTAGTCGGCCATCACTGGAAAGAGAGGCCCATTGGACACGCAAACTTTATATGCCCCAGAACAGGGGAACGCCAGGGCCAAAAAGGGGGAGTGGGTGGGTAGGGGAGTGGGGGTGGGTGGGTATGGGGGACTTTTGGTATAGCATTGGAAATGTAAATGAGCTAAATACCTAATAAAAATGGAAAAAAAAAAGAACAATTCATTTCAATGCAAAAAAAAAAAAAAAAAAAAAAAACACAATTCAGTATCCATAATTGACTATAACCATGTGCTATGACTTTATGGAGAATAAAGAAATGGTATCTTTATGATATACAGAATATAAAGAATTGAACAACTCCATGTTATTAAATGAGAACACACAATGTTAACAAGGGAATTCTTACTATAAGTTTGATAAGTGGATTAGTATTTATGTACTATTTAGAAGAAGTAAGACCTTCATCTCACACTGAGCAACTGATTCTGTGGTAGGTATTGACATTTTTTTTATTAAAACCACAATATAAATATAGAAAAATTATTACTTGTGAGTCCTTACACATTATCCTGGGCAGCTTCACTACTAAACTCAAAGTAGAAATATAGGGTGTCAACTTTTTTTTTAAGGAAAAAAAAACCCATCATATCAGATTTTTCCAAATTTTTTAAATATTTGGGTAACCTATGTTTTTCAAGACAACTATCTAAAGCATTTATCATGTAATAATTTCTTTTTATTTTAACTTTAAATGTTTTAGTTCACCTTAATATTCTTCATGCAAAAAAAAAAAAAACCCAAATAATCAATCAATCAAACAAACAAACAAAAAACCCACTCCAGCTATTGAGGAGAGCACTTCCCCCATGGACAGAAGATAGGACAATTCCAAAGGAAAGAAGCCAGGATCTGTGCTTTATTTGAGCCTCTGTAAGCTGTATCAGGAATTTTTCATACTTCTCTTAAGTTACCAGGAGAAGTAGAACAGATTTTTAAATAGTCTGTCTCCAACTGTCTCTGTGTTTAGGCCCCTAGATGGTATCTCTATATGAAATTGTCTTTTATCTTTTTTTTTTTTCCAGGAGAAAAGTTGATTTGGAGGTTTCATTTTTCGAATGGAGCTAGCTAAAATATAAGCTCTGAAATAAAGCTTCAAATCTTTTTGAAGGAGGCTGGCTGACCACAGCTGCTCAGCTGTAGAGCACACATGGAGGGTCTGCCTCCCACCACTTGAAGAAAGACCACATGCCAATTAAGAAGCAGGAAGCCAGGCAGTATAGAGGCAAACAAGGAATACCTATCCACTGTACCATTCCAAATAAATACAGCTTACAATGAGTCATGTCACATAAGGCACTGGTCTTTACATTCAGAAGTTGTCAGCAGATATTAGGCTATAGCTAAACACAGGTGGTCAACCTGGCCTGTGTTACTTTGGGAACACTAGACCTTTAACAAACTGAACTATACTAGTAATTGAACAGAAATAAAAGATTCTACCAGCTTACCAGTATATGCAGTTTTTCCTTCTTTCATGAAGCTATATTTTGTCAAATTAATGTAAACTCCCATTCACAAAAGGGCCAAAGGAATAGATGTGGTCTAATAATTTCATACCTAATTTTCACTTAGTTTGCAATACAATCAAAAACAAATAGCCCATGTGTAAAGATTAAAGAATATTTTATTAACATTATGAATTTTCTTTTTAAAAGTATGTAAAATCTATATAAAGCAAATGCAGTGTAGAATTAAATGTAGTTACTCTGTATCCTGGCCCTATTTGCATATATATCAATGAACCACTTAAATACATTTCCTTTCTCCTTTTATTTCCTTGTCTCTCCTCATGTGTGTGTATGTGTGTGTGTGTGCGTGTGTGTGTTTGTGTGTATGTGTGTGTGTGTTTGTGTTTGTGTGTGCATGTGCACGTGCCAGTGTCTGTGTTATGTTAGCAAGTAGCAGGGGTAAAAATAAAAAGCAAGCATTTCATATTTTCTTTTAGTAGAGATAATTTTTAATACTGACACAAGCACATAAAATCATGTGAGCTCTATATCTGATAAGAATAATTATGTGAAGATACTACTGAATTGCATATAGAATTCATGAAAACTAACATTCCTAATGAAATGTAAAAAAACAAAAACAAAAAAAAAACAAAAACAAAAACAAAAAAACAAAACAAAACAAAACCACAGAGTGTCTTATAAATTCTTAAGGAGAAAATGTTTACTATGAGGATAAGAAGACATGCTGTTTTGATCAGTAATGGTACCATGCTCCGTGAGAGGTGCCATTCCACAGCAGTCAGCATTCAAGGTAATACCTCAGGGACATGGACCAAGCTGTTTGCTCCACCCAGGTGACATCAGCTTGTCCAGGATGACAAAATGTAACCAGTACAACTGATTCGGTTTCTGAATCAGAAATATAAAATCACACCTTCCTTAGTCTTACCTGTACATTTAGCCCATACTCTGCTGGTAGAATACTTGCTGTTTTATGGTTATTCATACCATAACTAGAAATAATAAAAAGCTGTCTTATAGAGTCTGCAAAACAAAAATGACTGTTCTGTTACGCTTCTCTGTGGCAGAGTCAAATATTTTCATTCTCATAAATCTCTTGGGAGACAATATATTTCTTTAAATTTCACCTAGAAATGGATGTGACTTGTCATTTATCTTTCCTTCTAAACAAATTTTATTTGTAAAAGAAAGTGAGATTTTTCTAAAAGCCTTAAAGGAAGCAAAATCCTAAAGGCAGCCCAGGGTCTGAGTAGATGTTGGGAAGATGAAGAAGGCATGGAAGGAAAATGGAAAAAATTTTCCCAGGAGACAAACTACTCTCAAATGGCTGGCCTGAGGATTAGTAGATCTGGTGTTCAAAAGATGACAGTAAACATCAAGCTGTACATACCATGTTCTGGGGGGGGGGATCCTTGTTAAATTACTCGACATAATATTTGTATGGATCAAATTGCAAGACAGACTTGACATAATGCTTTTATCAAATAATAATCATCTATCACTTCTTTTTCCTTACAAGGTAATGTAATGAGTACAAGAAGTATAGATGATTAGTTTTGCAAATGACAACTTGTTAGAACAGCTCCGGCCTGTCACATTTACAATAATCCCCATGGTATTGTCACCCATGTTATTAATTTACCTTTCAAAAAGACAAAGATTTCACATATACTAAACACAAAACTAAAGTGACAGTGTCCTTTCTGAAACTCAAATAAATATATCAATGTCATTTAGCAATTGAATGTGTTCAGGTGAATATTTTCCAGCAAGACTCAAGGTAAAGTAAGGTAGAAATAGAGAGCTCATTGACTTGCCATTCATATATCTATACCACTTTAATCTTATACATAAAAGGTCAAGCATAAAATTATGTGCTTGGAGGAGCTGTCTGCAGAGATTTGAATTAACATAGAAGGAAAGTACCACAGGGGGAAAAAAGTTAATTTTATCTTAATTGGATTAAGCCATGTCCCATCTATATTACAGGAATGAGGTTACAAAAGACTAGAAACTGCTGGGTTGACAGAAAAAAGGATTAATTTGTGGGCTAGTGTCAAGCTGTTGACTAATAACATATTGATCGGATTATAAAATATGCAGTGTGTCTGTCAGGATGAGACACACTTTGGAATTGAAGATCACTAGCATAACTGACATGATCAGAGTTAGATTAATATTATTAAGATCCTGCAAGAGAGCTGCATATTATTGTAGCAATCACCAAGATTTCCCACGTGTCTGGGATTGACCAGCATAAGCAGAAGAGCTACCTTGTTGGTTAGAGGCAAGTGATTGATCTGTGTAGCTGCCTCTCCCTCCACCCCTCTTTGCTTTAATGTGTTCCAGCAGACATATTGAACTACCACAGTTTAATCCCACTGGAGCCTGCAGGTGGTATTGTCCTTGCATTGGGGAGTTATTAAATTTTTAAGGTCACCATAAAAAAGGTTCTATTAAATTGAGTTAATAAAAACATTGGGCAAAGGTTTGCAAAGAGCATAGATGTCAAAGCCTTGGGAATCAGAATGTCTCTCATGATATCAGACTAAAAGAATAATTTAAAACCACCATAGTATAAAGATAACGTTCTGTTCTTTAAGAAAATGTATTTTTTAACCTAATACACCCGTGTATATGTGAACACTTATATAAGACATTTATTAGATTACATTTTTCAAGTAAGACTGGCTTAGCCTATTTAAAGCCCAAGATGTCTAGAAGTCCAGAAAATAGAATAAAGGTGAATTTTGGAAAATTTACAAGTAAAGAGTATTTTTTTTTCTATTTTCAGGAAAACAACAAAAGTAGACACTTGACATTCTATTTGCAATAACTTTAATACTCGACTGAAATGTGTCTATGGAACTGAATTTTGCCTTTAGTATTTTATAAGATTAGAGATGTTATTAAGATTCATCATGATGTGGGTTATACATTGAGATTTACTAAGATTAGAAGTAGTGAATCCATTTGGAAGCCTGTACCTCCCTTATGAGAGTCTATTTCAGTACCTATCCCCCTGGCAGTAGAGGTGGGACTCATTACTGTGGAAGCATTGTCATGAATGTGCTAGAAACTGATTTGTGTCTAATCTAACCACTGAATGACTTAATTAATTACTTAATTGGTTTATTTTGCACTGCTGATGGTCAAAAGCTGAGCCGGGTATAATCTAGACAAGCATTCTAACTATTGAGCTACAATTTCAGCCAAATTACTGAAATTTAATGAGAGAAAATGAAACTAGCAATCTTGAGTTCAATATGGGAAAATACTTATCAGTATGTTCAATTTTTTTTCCCTCACATATGCTTACAAAGTCCTAAGTATGCTATTCAGGCTTTTCTCTACTGTGACCAAATACATATGAGAAATAAAGGAGAAAAGATTTATTTTGATTTACAGTTTTAGTAAATGCAGTCCATGATAATCTGGCTGTATTGCTTGGCAGACTCTATTAAAAATATTGGGGGAACAACAATATGAACTAACCAGTACCCTCCAGAGCTGTGTCTCTAGTTGCATATGTAGCAGAGGATGGCCTAGTCAGCCATCAATGGGAGGAGAAGCCCTTGATATTGTAAAGATCATATACCCCAGTACAGGGGAATGCCAGGGCCAGGAAACAGGAGAGGGTGGGTTGGGGAGCAGGGAAGGGGGAGGGTACAGGGGGCTTTGGGGATAGCATTTGAAATGTACATAAAGAAAATATCTAATAAAAATACTTTTTAAAAAAGGGAACATAATGGCAGCAACATGCCTTACAACAGAGCCATACTTCATGACAGCCAGAAAACAGGAAAGGCAGAACAAGATGCTGGATATCAAGTATTCAACCATTGTCTGAGTCTATTCAGGCATTTTACATTCAAGTCATGATGCCAATATTAATTGCCAAGTACTAATATGCATATATTACTATCTTATTAATTTATGTGTATACTACCAATGATAATGTATATGCAATGAATACTGTCATATAGTTTTCAGTCAAGACACAAATTAGTTAATTTACAGAGTGTAAAGCCAAACAATAGCAGAAGAAACAATCTAGTTCTGTAATATTTCAGCAATAAATAATCACGGCTGTGCATTTTTTGAATTTTGTGTTCTAGCTGAGTTTCACACTTCGATAATTGTTGGTAGCTGTGTGGTTTAAAAAATAGTGGTTTTGCTAAGCCACAGCAGCAGCGGTCGCCATCTTGGTCCGGGACCCGCCGAACTTAGGAAATTAGTCTGAACAGGTGAGAGGGTGCGCCAGAGAACCTGACAGCTTCTGGAACAGGCGGAAGCACAGAGGCGCTGAGGCAGCACCCTGTGTGGGCCGGGGACAGCCGGCCACCTTCCGGACCGGAGGACAGGTGCCCACCCGGCTGGGGAGGCGGCCTAAGCCACAGCAGCAGCGGTCGCCATCTTGGTCCCGGGACTCCAAGGAACTTAGGAATTTAGTCTGCTTAGGTGAGAGTCTGTACCACCTGGGAACTGCCAAAGCAACACAGTGTCTGAGAAAGGTCCTGTTTTGGGCCTTCTTCTTCGGCCAGGAGGAGGTCCAAATACAAGATATCTGAGCACCTTCCCTGTAAGAGAGCTTGCCAGCAGAGAGTGCTCTGAGCACTGAAACTCAGAGGAGAGAATCTGTCTCCCAGGTCTGCTGATAGACGGTAACAGAATCACCAGAAGAACAATCTCTAAACAGAGTCAACTATAACTACTAACTCCAGAGATTACCAGATGGCGAAAGGTAAACGGAGGAATCTTACTAACAGGAACCAAGACCACTCACCATCACCAGAACCCAGCACACCCACTTCGCCCAGTCCAGGGAACCCCAACACACCTGAGAACCTAGACCTAGATTTAAAAGCATATCTCATGATGATGGTAGAGGACATCAAGAAGGACTTTAATAAATCACTTAAAGAAATACAGGAGAACACTGCTAAAGAGTTACAAGTCCTTAAAGAAAAACAGGAAAACACAATCAAACAGGTAGAAGTCCTTACAGGAAAAGAGGAAAAAACATACAAACAGGTGATGGAAATGAACAAAACCATACTAGACCTAAAAAGGGAAGTAGACACAATAAAGAAAACTCAAAGCGAGGCAACACTAGAGATAGAAACCCTAGGAAAGAAATCTGGAACCATAGATTTGAGCATCAGCAACAGAATACAAGAGATGGAAGAGAGAATCTCAGGTGCAGAAGATTTCATAGAGAACATCGGCACAACAATCAAAGAAAATGGAAAATGCAAAAAGATCCTAACTCAAAATATCCAGGAAATCCAGGACACAATAAGAAGACCAAACGTACGGATAATAGGAGTGGATGAGAATGAAGATTTTCAACTCAAAGGTCCAGCAAACATCTTCAACAAAATTATTGAAGAAAACTTCCCAAATCTAAAGAATGAGATGCATATGAACATACAAGAAGCCTACAGAACTCCAAATAGACTGGACCAGAAAAGAAATTCCTCCCGACACATAATAATCAGAACATCAAATGCACTAAATAAAGATAGAATACTAAAAGCAGTAAGGGAAAAAGGTCAAGTAACATATAAAGGCAAGCCTATCAGAATTACACCAGATTTTTCACCAGAGACTATGAAAGCCAGAAGAGCCTGGACAGATGTTATACAGACACTAAGAGAACACAAACTGCAGCCCAGGCTACTATACCCAGCCAAACTCTCAATTATCATAGAGGGAGAAACCAAAGTATTCCACGACAAAACCAAATTCACGCATTATCTCTCCACGAATCCAGCCCTTCAAAGGATAATAACAGAAAAAAACCAATACAAGAACGGGAACAACGCCCTAGAAAAAACAAGAAGGTAATCCCTCAACAAACCTAAAAGAAGACAGCCACAAGAACAGAATGCCACCTTTAACAACTAAAATAACAGGAGGCAACAATTACTTTTCCTTAATATCTCTTAACATCAATGGTCTCAACTCGCCAATAAAAAGACATAGACTAACAAACTGGCTACACAAACAAGACCCAACATTTTGCTGCTTACAGGAAACTCATCTCAGAGAAAAAGATAGACACTACCTCAGAATGAAAGGCTGGAAAACAATTTTCCAAGCAAATGGTATGAAGAAACAAGCAGGAGTAGCCATCCTAATATCTGATAAGATTGACTTCCAACCCAAAGTCATCAAAAAAGACAAGGAGGGACACTTCATTCTCATCAAAGGTAAAATCCTCCAAGAGGAACTCTCAATTCTGAATATCTATGCTCCAAATACAAGAGCAGCCACATTCACTAAAGAAACTTTAGTAAAGCTCAAAGCACACATTGCGCCTCACACAATAATAGTGGGAGACTTCAACACACCACTTTCACCAATGGACAGATCATGGAAACAGAAACTAAACAGGGACACACTGAAACTAACAGAAGTGATGAAACAAATGGATCTGACAGATATCTACAGAACATTTTATCCTAAAACAAAAGGATATACCTTCTTCTCAGCACCTCATGGTACCTTCTCCAAAATTGACCACATAATAGGTCACAAATCAGGCCTCAACAGATTCAAAAATATTGAAATTGTCCCATGTATCCTATCAGATCACCATGCACTAAGGCTGATCTTCAATAACAAAATAAATAACAGAAAGCCAACATTCACATGGAAACTGAACAACACTCTTCTCAATGATACCTTGGTCAAGGAAGGAATAAAGAAAGAAATTAAAGACTTTTTAGAGTTTAATGAAAATGAAGCCACAACGTACCCAAACCTTTGGGACACAATGAAAGCATTTCTAAGAGGGAAACTCATAGCTATGAGTGCCTTCAAGAAAAAACGGGAGAGAGCACATACTAGCAGCTTGACAACACATCTAAAAGCTCTAGAAAAAAAGGAAGCAAATTCACCCAAGAGGAGTAGACGGCAGGAAATAATCAAACTCAGGGGTGAAATCAACCAAGTGGAAACAAGAAGAACTATTCAAAGAATTAACCAAACGAGGAGTTGGTTCTTTGAGAAAATCAACAAGATAGATAAACCCTTAGCTAGACTCACTAAAGGGCACAGGGACAAAATCCTAATTAACAAAATCAGAAATGAAAAGGGAGACATAACAACAGATCCTGAAGAAATCCAAAACACCATCAGATCCTTCTACAAAAGGCTATACTCAACAAAACTGGAAAACCTGGACGAAATGGACAAATTTCTGGACAGATACCAGGTACCAAAGTTGAATCAGGATCAAGTTGACCTTCTAAACAGTCCCATATCCCCTAAAGAAATAGAAGCAGTTATTAATAGTCTCCCAGCCAAAAAAAGCCCAGGACCAGACGGGTTTAGTGCAGAGTTCTATCAGACCTTCAAAGAAGATCTAACTCCAGTTCTGCACAAACTTTTTCACAAGATAGAAGTAGAAGGTATTCTACCCAACTCATTTTATGAAGCCACTATTACTCTGATACCTAAACCACAGAAAGATCCAACAAAGATAGAGAACTTCAGACCAATTTCTCTTATGAACATCGATGCAAAAATCCTTAATAAAATTCTCGCTAACCGAATCCAAGAACACATTAAAGCAATCATCCATCCTGACCAAGTAGGTTTTATTCCAGGGATGCAGGGATGGTTTAATATACGAAAATCCATCAATGTAATCCATTATATAAACAAACTCAAAGACAAAAACCACATGATCATCTCGTTAGATGCAGAAAAAGCATTTGACAAGATCCAACACCCATTCATGATAAAAGTTCTGGAAAGATCAGGAATTCAAGGCCAATACCTAAACATGATAAAAGCAATCTACAGCAAACCAGTAGCCAACATCAAAGTAAATGGTGAGAAGCTGGAAGAAATCCCACTAAAATCAGGGACTAGACAAGGCTCTCCACTTTCTCCCTACCTTTTCAACATAGTACTTGAAGTATTAGCCAGAGCAATTCGACAACAAAAGGAGATCAAGGGGATACAAATTGGAAAAGAGGAAGTCAAAATATCACTTTTTGCAGATGATATGATAGTATATATAAGTGACCCTAAAAATTCCAACAGAGAACTCCTAAACCTGATAAACAGCTTCGGTGAAGTAGCTGGATATAAAATTAACTCAAACAAGTCAATGGCCTTTCTCTACACAAAGAATAAACAGGCTGAGAAAGAAATTAGGGAAACAACACCCTTCTCAATAGCCACAAATAATATAAAATATCTCGGCGTGACTCTAACTAAGGAAGTGAAAGATCTGTATGATAAAAACTTCAAGTCCCTGAAGAAAGAAATTAAAGAAGAACTCAGAAGATGGAAAGATCTCCCATGCTCATGGATTGGCAGGACCAACATTGTAAAAATGGCTATCTTGCCAAAAGCAATCTACAGATTCAATGCAATCCCCATTAAAATTCCAACTCAATTCTTCAACGAATTAGAAGGAGCAATTTGCAAATTAATCTGGAATAACAAAAAACCGAGGATAGCAAAAACTCTTCTCAAGGATAAAAGAACCTCTGGTGGAATCACCATGCCTGACCTAAAGCTTTACTACAGAGCAATTGTGATAAAAACTGCATGGTACTGGTATAGAGACAGACAAGTGGACCAATGGAATAGAATTGAAGACCCAGAAATGAACCCACACACCTATGGTCACTTGATCTTCGACAAGGGAGCCAAAACCATCCAGTGGAAGAAAGACAGCATTTTCAACAATTGGTGCTGGCACAACTGGTTGTTATCATGTAGAAGAATGCGAATCGATCCATACTTATCTCCTTGTACTAAGGTCAAATGTAAGTGGATCAAGGAACTTCACATAAAACCAGAGACACTGAAACTTATAGAGGAGAAAGTGGGGAAAAGCCTTGAAGATATGGGCACAGGGGAAAAATTCCTGAACAGAACAGCAATGGCTTGTGCTGTAAGATCGAGAATTGACAAATGGGACCTAATGAAACTCCAAAGTTTCTGCAAGGCAAAAGACACCGTCAATAAGACAAAAAGACCACCAACAGATTGGGAAAGGATCTTTACCTATCCTAAATCAGATAGGGGACTAATATCCAACATATATAAAGAACTCAAGAAGGTGGACCTCAGAAAATCAAATAACCCCCTTAAAAAATGGGGCTCAGAACTGAACAAAGAATTCTCACCTGAGGAATACCGAATGGCAGAGAAGCACCTGAAAAAATGTTCACCATCCTTAATCATCAGGGAAATGCAAATCAAAACAACCCTGAGATTCCACCTCACACCAGTGAGAATGGCTAAGATCAAAAATTCAGGTGACAGCAGATGCTGGCGAGGATGTGGAGAAAGAGGAACACTCCTCCATTGTTGGTGGGATTGCAGGCTTGTACAACCACTCTGGAAATCAGTCTGGCGGTTCCTCAGAAAATTGGACATAGTACTACCGGAGGATCCAGCAATACCTCTCCTGGGCATAAATCCAGAAGAAGCCCCAACTGGTAAGAAGGACACATGCTCCACTATGTTCATAGCAGCCTTATTTATAATAGCCAGAAACTGGAAAGAACCCAGATGCCCCTCAACAGAGGAATGGATACAGAAAATGTGGTACATCTACACAATGGAGTACTACTCAGCTATTAAAAAGAATGAATTTATGAAATTCCTAGCCAAATGGATGGACCTGGAGAGCATCATCCTGAGTGAGGTAACACAATCACAAAGGAACTCACACAATATGTACTCACTGATAAGTGGATACTAGCCCAAAACCTAGGATACCCACGATATAAGATACAATTTCCTAAACACATGAAACTCAAGAAAAATGAAGACTGAAGTGTGGACACTATGCCCCTCCTTAGAAGTGGGAACAAAACACCCATGGAAGGAGTTACAGAAACAAAGTATGGAGCTGAGATGAAAGGATGGACCATGTAGAGACTGCCATATCCAGGGATCCACCCCATAATCAGCTTCCAAATGCTGACACCATTGCATACACTAGCAAGATTTTACTGAAAGGACCCAGATGTAGCTGTCTCTTGTGAGACTATGCCGGGGCCTAGCAAACACAGAAGTGGATGCTCACAGTCAGCTAATGGATGGATCACAGGGCTCCCAATGGAGGAGCTAGAGAAAGTACCCAAGGAGCTAAAGGGATCTTCAACCCTATAGGTGGAACAACATTATGAACTAACCAGTACCCCTGAGCTCTTGACTCTAGCTGCATATGTATCAAAAGATGGCCTAGTCGGCCATCACTGGAAAGAGAGGCCCATTGGACACGCAGACTTTGTGTGCCCCGGTACAGGGGAACGCCAGGGCCAAAGGGGGGGAGTGGGTGGGTAGGGGAGTGGGGGTGGGTGGGTAAGGGGGACTTTTGGTATAGCATTGGAAATGTAAATGAGCTAAATACCTAATAAAAAATGGAAAAAAAAATAGTGGTTTTATAAATTCATTTTGGGGTTATTATTCCTTGTAGATATAATTGGCAACCTGCTGCTGAAATATTTAAACAAACTAAAAACAAACCAATATGATCTGTTGCTAAAATACTATTCAATATTTTGTTGAGCTTACTTGTAGAGCAGAAGTAATCTTTAACGATATAGTATCTAAAAATTCGGTGGAAATTTGTTCTTGTTTAAATTTTAGTAATTTGAATTTGTCCTGGTTTAAATCTTACTAACTTGAAAAAGTACACCAAGTTACACATGCAACTAACGTTACTATATTTATAAAATATTATTGGATAGATAAGATGAATCTTATACATAGTTTTCTTATAGAATTATATTGTATTTATTCAGGATGCTTACCTATCCATATCTTTATTGTACATACATAAGAATGACCATAGCGATCATAATACATTTAGTAATAAATCAAAGAAAATGAGAAAACTATATACACAATTATATGTATGCATATTTTCGTATATATTCAGACATATATTCAACTAGACATATTTATATGTATGCGCTTGTGTGGTTTTGTACTGTAAATGTTTTATTCTAGTAGAATGAGAATTGATGGAACAATAGAACACAGGAGTTTCCCATATCCATTAACACACAATGTATTTATATAGTTCACTGGCAAATAATGTGTCATCCTTTTACTTTCTATTTCTAGTACTCTGTCCTTATAGACTAAGAAAGTTAAAATATGTTTTCTTCTTTGCATCCCCAGGTAACTTTTATTATTATTTTCTATCTTCGTCTGATAAAATCACATTTAATTGAGGTTAAAGGGATGTTTCAGTGTGACTAGGAGCACTGGCTCATCCTCCAAAAGTCCTGGCTTTGCTTTTCACCATGCACATGATAGTCCAAAACTATCTTTAATGCTCTTTCATGGGGATCCATTACTTTCTCTGGTTTTATGGGCACCAGACACAAACGTGGTGCAGAAATACTTGCATGCAAAATACCCACTAACAGTGGTATATAGCAAAAACAGTGGGTATAAAATAGTTTAAAACGTGTTTATTTTAAACTTATGCTTATGGCTTACCTTTTATGTAAATGTTGTACAAACCCATAAGAGCAACCATGGCTGGCCTCAGAGTTAGGAAATGAATCACTACATGTGCCATCCTAATACACACTTTTAGACATATTGTGTTTCTGTGTTTAACATTAGGAGTGGTATTAGAGATGGGGCTGAGAATTGAACCGGTAGCAATTTAGCACAATGTGGGAGTGTGGTTGCATGAGAGACTAGCATACAGTCTTCTGTCTTAGTTATTACTTGCTATGGTAAAACACAATGAAAAAAATCTGACTCATTGAAGAAAGAGTATTTTTGGCTTAAGGATCCAGTAGAGTCCAGAAAGGAAGAGTATGACAACAGGTGTCAAAAGCAGGAACTTGAACAATCACATCTTTATTCACATGTTGAAGACAGACACAATGTTCTGGAAGTACCACAAAGCTATACACATTAAAATTTATTCAGCAGGAAGCTGTCCACAAATCAGACAGGAAAAGGCCACCCAAAACGTTAACAAATATAAATGTTATCCATGTTTAAATGAATTGTAGTCTCTTTACTAACTAGTAAGTTCTGATGTTATTCAGACAAGGCAATTACTAAAATTACTTGAGACAGCATATGGCAAGGGCCTTAAAGCTCTACTGTAAATACACAAACACATGACTTTGACTCATTAGAAGTACTTTCTAAGATCCTCCTAATTGCCACAGTAATTAAAATTTAACAATATTTGTAAAAGTTCCAGCTGACATCAATATACGGAGTGAATATTTTTCATTTCGAAACAAACAAACAAGCAAACCAAAACACCACCACCACTACCACCACCACGACCACCACCACAACACACCAGTTGTGTTCGTTTGCTCTGCTCTTTCAAGTGCACAAGTACATTCCTGTGGGAAAATCTGAGCACTTCAGCTTGTCCTTCCCCAAGTTGTTGTGGCTCATTGTTATTTTCTACATATTGCAAATCTGTCCCTCACCATTTGCTGATCTGTAAGCCCAGTCTGCTGGGTCTGCTGGAATAAGGGGATAAACAGCATTAAGCAAATGCATGAATTCAGATCAACAAGAGAGCTCTGTTTCCCACGCACACACTACTCCTGGTTACTTGCCTGTGATTATGAGAAATGTTTACAGGATTTAAATACAAATGAAAATATAATAACATGAATTAACATTTTAATTCTAGCATCTCTCACAACTGGGAAACAAACTTGTGAGAGAAAATTGAATTCATCCGACTGTATCCTTGTACGTTAGCTCGTAGACATTATAGGATAACCTTGAGAAAAAGGCATTTTAAACACAGACACACACAGTCTTAAAATCACAAAAATATAACTACTTGGAATTGATGTTCAAGTCATGGTTTAAATTTATTTACTCAGTACAATCCTTACAAAAATGCTTAGATGGTTATAAAGAGATAGAAACTTTTTGTTAGAAAGGAGTACTTACTATTATTTGTTTTCATAAATTAGGTATAACTTGAAAAATAGTTCAAGTAAAAATGAAAATAAAATGTAATATGAAATGCAATGATTTAACCTAAGCTTAATTTTCTATTTTGAAATACCATGTGGGGTATATCTTTTAGTATCCACACGGGGAGAACTCTCTAGGTGCTCAGTGACTGTTTTCTTTTGTTAGTCTTTGTTTTTTTCAGCAGAACGGGAAGTGCTTGTCAAAGCAGAGCATAAAGTGGATTAGAATTTGAAATCAAATGTCATTAGATACCATATGAAGAAGGATGAACCAGATATTGTCCTCAGCTTGCCAATGCCCATTATAGAGGGTGCCAAGCTAGAGTCTGTTTTCCTGGTAATTTTTAAAAAGATTTTATTTTTGCGTGATGATATAATATTATTATTCATTTTTCAGCATTTCATATCAAGTATTTTCATCATAGTCACTCAGCACTTCCCCCTCAACTATTCTCAGACACACCTGTTCTTCCTTTCTCCCTACACATTTTTACCTTGTGTCAGTTTTTTTCTTTTTCTTTTCCTTAATAAGCTTAATCTTGTAGCAAATTTTCTGGTCTTCTGAGTCTTACAAGTTTTCTCCATCATCTTCCTGAGCCTTAGGTGCAGGGCCTATGTTGGAAATGTGTTGAGTACAGGCACCAGAGATGGTTCAGTTGTTCTTTGTATCTGACCAGTCGTGACTTTCTGCTATGTTATCTCTCTGCTGAAGAAGAATGTCTCAGATGTGTAAGTGCTACCATATATGTAAAAAGAGCAATGAGTTTGAAGAATACTGATAGAAATTGCACCAATTTGGGGAATGAGCTGAAGCACATTTTTTTTCTAACTTTTGTTATCTAACCAGACATGGAAAATTGTCTAAGTTTTACATTCTAGGCATGAATCCCTCCTAGTGAGCAGGTCTTAAGGCCAATTAAACTGCTGTTTGTTCTCTATAGAATATTAATGCCACCATGGAGACCTTTCAGAATACTTGCCTCTCTGGTTATTGTTATAGTTTGTGGTGTGACATTTATGAATATTGACTTCTTTTCTCCATTGGCAGGTTACATAGCTCTCTACAATGTTCTGAGTGCTACTAAACAAAGAGGAGGCCTACTTATCTAAGTCCTACATTCAAAAGATGTGGTGTCTTCAGCAAACCATTATCTGTTTAGCAACATTTTCTAAGTTTGCAAAATAATTGTCATGATAAAATTTTTTTATTGAAAGAGATAAGGTCCTTACAAATGAATAAGATTCGGGATTAGAATACCAATGTATTCTGTCATCCTATATGTTGGTGGTGTTTATGCAAAACATACAACATAATATCTCTTCTTCTCCTTTGTTCTTTGCTTTTATAATAGAGTATAATGCCCATGAACCAATGATACAAATTGGTTTAAAAAAATCCTTGATCACTACATTATCTTCATTAGTATACACTATACCCTATTGTATTTTAACAAAATGTAATATAAAAGTAAACATAAATATAAGAAATTCTGTGACTTGTTTTTGCTAAGCTTGAAGATCTTTTGTAAAGCCATAGAAAACCTGGTATTGCAGAATCTTCCTAAAAAACATCTCTATATGAAATTAGTTTAAATGAAGTTACCATATAATAGAAGATACAATACTCCAAACAGATAGAACTCATATGTTTCTAAATTAAGATGCAGTAACATGAATGTGTTATATATGTATTTTTAATTTATTGGCCATTGTAACACCTAGAACTCACCAATGTATACAATGTGAGTGGCTTTGTAGTACTCAGTCCTAAATGGATGTCATTATTAAACCCTTCCCCTCAATACTCAGTAATATATGCAGAAGAGGTGAAAAACAAAACAAAACCAAACAAACAAACAAAAAGCTGTAAGGGCCATAGCAGTTGACTACACTAAGGAAATAGCATTTTCAGGATGGATAAACTCACAACCCCACAAAGACTGTGATAACCTTCACAAGACCTTCAAAATTTCAAGCAAAACAAAAACACACTACAGAAAGCAAGAAATAGAAAGCCATGAAGCTATCTGCAATATACAACTGCTAGAGGAAAGAAAATCTGTTTTCTACGTGGAGTAACAGCAGGTATATGACCTGCACTCTATGGCCAAAACCAGACACCATGTTAAGTCTGTGTGTGTGTGTGTGTGTGTGTGTGTGAGAGAGAGAGAGAGAGAGAGAGAGAGAGAGAGAGAGAGAGAGAGAGAGAGAGAGAGAGAGAGAGAATGAATCTCTGTGTATGAGTATGTGTGTATGAATTTGTGAATATATGTGTTAGGGTGTGTGCATGCATGTGTGTGTGTGTGTGTGTGTGTGTACATATGTGTTTGTGTGTGTGTGTGTGTGTGTGTGTGTGTGTGTGTGTTATTGGAGTTTCTTGTAAGAGAGAGAAAGAACACAGGTGAATATTTCCAAAGAGTCTAGAAGTAGTTGGGGAATAGAAAAATGTAGGATAAAAATATTTTGGGTGAAAATTGAAAAATAAAATAAAAAAGGAGTGGTCTAAGTTAATATATTAGGGGGCACATATGCATGGTACAATCTTTTATATGAGTAAACTACATTTGCAAAATGGGTTACCACATTGACCACTGATGTTTCTACTATACGGTATAGTGTCTACCTGGGAGATTATAATTCAAATATCTTTGGAGAACAATAATCAAATTGAGCATAAGATGAAGTCAAAGGATTTGTTGAGCTACCAACTTCTGTTGACAAATGTGCACACTATGCTGTATACTGAATGGCAATAAAATAGAGGTTTTACTATACTCAATGATATTTGTCAGGGTTATCCTCTCAATACTATGACTTAACTTAGGAGTGAGATTTCTATCTCATAATGGTGTTTTCCTGATTCATATATTTATAAGCTAGAGCACCTTTTCACATTTTTTTCAAGTTTTCTTTTTGATCATTAATATCTCATATTTGGATATACATACATATATATATATATATATATATGAATGAGAGAATTTTACACATATATTCTGTCTATTTCTAATAAAGTGATGGTTATGGTTAAATTCATATTTATTTTAACCTTATGGCATAAACTACTTTTAAAAATATTTTCTCTCATGCTCTGAGTTGACTTTTTATGTTCTTAATTGAATCCCTGGAAACACAATGGATGACTTTAAGTTTTCTTTTTTTCTTCCTTCTTTGCCTTCTTTTTTGACATTTCTTTTATTTTCAGTGTTGTATATAATATTACTTTCTACCTTAAAGAATGGAGACATGTGCCAAAGCTCCTTTTTAGAGTTTGTATATTCACTCTTATATTTATATCTATTCATTATTATTTAACTTCTGTGCATATTATGAGGTGTGTGTTCTGATTCATTCCTTGGCCCAAGGATATCCAGTTATTGAAAACAAATGCCTTAGTTATTGAATTGTGTCTTACTTTTTCATGACTGAGCTAACAATAGGGAAAAAAACACATGATGAAAAAATGTATTTTTATTGATATCTGAGGCTACAATTCATTCTAGCAAGCAAATATAACTGAAGATAGCTCTATAAAAATATGAGTCTTATCCTGTTTATTCATAAATCAGTCAGCAGAGTAATGAAGTAATGGGAATGTTGATGACCAACCAGTGGTCTCAACTTTTATTTCCTTTAATTTAATTTAATTTAATTTAATTTAATTTAATTTTTTTAGAACAGGCCCTAGGCTATGGAATTGTATCATTTGTACATTTGTCAATCCACCCCAGCCAGTTAATCTTTTCTCTAAAAGATATTGCAGAACATCTGAACTGTGTCTAAGTAATATTTTAGATATTACATTGTCTTGTTTTGGTTTTAAGTTCATTTGCCTATAAAGACTTGCGAATTCATCTGTCACAAAAGTATAGATGTGTCATCATGATTGACAGACCGAGTGCTGGTAGACTTAGCATTGTTTTAATTGTTTGTTTTGCTTTTGGAAACTCCATAGTGACTAATTTATGTCATAACTAGACATGTCTACATTTTCACCAGATACCCATTGCTCTTTACATTGTTGTCATCATTAGCTAGCCACTACTGTTGTTTTGTTAATGATTGTCATCTAGAGTAGTTTGAGGTAAATTCCCAATGTAGTTTTTTTTCTAATGTGACTAGTTTAATTGTTATCATCACTGACCAATAAACAAATACACTTCCTTCCTTTATTTTAGGGCATGAATAATTTGCTTTTCTGTAATCAGGAAAGGCAGCTACCAAAAACTTCAAGGGAAATATTTAGCTTCACAAATGTTTAATTTAAAATGTATTGCTGTAAACTGACAACAAATGCAAAATTAAATAACAAATACATCAAATAAGAATATTTTCAACTTATATACTAATATTCTAATGTCATAAGCTTTAGTCATTTTCCTAAAATAATAGGTAAAATTCAAACACCTAATTAAATGAAAAAGAAGTTATAACTGAAGACATAATCAAAGGAAGGTCTTACATTAAAAATAATAAAGCCAAATCTGAAATTCTGTAGTTAGTGGGTAGATCTATTTGTTCACAGTTCAGTGAAATTGTTTGTCTTTGATTGTAGAAGAGGACAGTGATCGGCTTCTAATTGATACCATATGGCAGAGGAGATGGAATAGTTGGATACAACTCCATATTTCCAGGCAAAAGAAACCCTAGAAGCACTACTGGGTAGCTCAACAAATTAACGACCCATTCTGTAAATATTCATATGTCAAGGAACTATGCATAATCTGTAGTGACTAAAAATATATACTTTTTATTTATAGCCAGCAATAGGTGAAGGCAAGTAGCCCCATAACAACCTGTGCAAGCTTGGGGCCTGAATTTACTCCAGTCAGCCCTGCTGATGAGAACACCACCCAGGTAAAATTCGGATTACAGTCTTGCAAAAAACCTGGGGCAGATAACTGGCACTATTATTTTATATTAAAGTAAATTCAATAAAAAAAACTTTGTATAGATGATATCTTTTTTCCTTTTTATCAGCTATGTTCTTCCTTTACATTTCAAATGCTATCCCCAAAGCCCCCATATCCCCCTGCCCTGCTCCCCAACCCATCTACTCCTGCTTCCTGGCCCTGGAATTCCCCTCTACTGGTAAGCAGATATAAGCCCAGAAACTTAGAATACCCAAGATACAATTTGCAAAACAAATGAAACTCAAGAAGCAGGAAGACCAAACTGTGGATACTTCTCTCCTTCTTAGATTGGAGAACAAAATACCTATTGATGTAGTTACAGAGACAAAATTCTGAGCTGAGAAGGAAGGAAGGACCATCCAGAGACTGCCTCAATCAGGGATCTGTCACATAAACAGCCACCAAACCGAGACACTATTACATATGCCAGAAAGATTTTGCTGACAGGACCCTGACATAGCTCTCTCTTGTGAGGCTGTGCCAGTGCCTGGCAAATACAGAAGTGGATGCTCATAGTCATCTATTGGATGGAACACAGGGCCCCTAAAGAAAGAGCTAGAGAAAGTACCCAAGGAATAACAATATGAAGGAACCAGTACCCCCACCCCCCACCCCAGAGCTGTGTCTCTAGTGGCATATGTAGCAGAGGATCACCTAGTTGGCCATCAATGGGAGGAGAGACCCTTGGTCTTGTAAAGATCATATGCCTCAAAGTAGTTTTAATGTGTATTTTCATAATGGTTTAGGATGACAGAATAGATTCCCTAATTTTATGTACATAGTATGTAATTTTATTTATCTTTTAATAATTTCTTGTTTGATTGATTGACCCATTAACAATGATCGATGTCTTCATTGATCTATTAATTAGTCTAATTCTTTTATTTCCAGATATCTTTAAATTTCAACTTTTCAATTTTTTTCCATTATCAATCTACAATTTAACTGTGGGACTATGTTCTGTCTAAACTCAAAGTTTAGGGAACCTTAGCTTTTTACACCATTGGAGAAATATTAGAGGGTATTCTATGCAGTATTGAAGAAAATGTATATTGTTCTAACTAGTGGAATATTTTGTGCCAGAGATTTTGTATTTATCCTCAGATGCAATGAAACTCCTTAACTTTACTGATAGCTTCAGTGTATCCTGGAAAATGTTACCAAGTTAACTCCATAGCATTTTGGCTTTGATTGCCTCTAGATAGGTGCAACTTGTTCTTTAAATTCAGCACTCTGGCCAGCAGGAACTGATTTTATTTCTGGGAGGTTAGTCAGTAAGTGATTCTTTGGACATATTAAATTTATCTTCACAACAAAATGCTGTTTAAGATGAATTTAATTTTAGACCAAATTGTGCAACTACAACTCTCTTGGAGATACATATTCCCAAGAAAAGAAACTCCAAGTGGAACAAATTATTGTTTGTGCATTAGGGATAATCCTTGTGAAATGTTTAGATCTCTCTATTCTATAAGTGGTGATTGGCAACTCTGAGAGAAAAAGAGGCACGCTGGGGATTTGAATAACATCAAGTTAATGAGTCATACATTCTGCTCTCCTAATGAGGCTCAGTGGACTCTAGTTTATATAAATAATAATTATGCTTCTGCTAGATTTTGAAAATGAAATTTCCCATGTTTTATTCCACTTTTCTTATTTTAGTATTAACACACAACATCATTATCATGCCCTCTGAATGTTAATATTTTGCCATATGGCTATTTGAAAATTTAAATTACATATTTTATTAAAGAAATTTTATGAAATGAGTATAAAAAATTTTAAATCATCTAATAAAACTAAAGCTAGGTAATTATCAGTGTAAAAAGGATAACATTAGCTTTGTAAGAATTAGATCTTTGAAGGAATAAATATAATTAAATTAATAGTGTTAAACAAAATGTTGAAAATCCTTTTTATTCCACATTATGACACTATTGTCACAAAATTTTTGCTACCAGAATTATTTCATTAATATCTAATGTTATCATGTGACGTTTTACAAGTAAATACAAATCTATATTAATGTTGATGGCAGATTTTAAGGCAGATAATTAGGTAATATGACTTTGATTACAGGTTTAATAATTTATAATCAATATCACCATAAAACTACTCCAAGTTTTAATAAAACTTGCATCTGGACAGTATAAGCAGGTGTTAGCTAGTAAATATATGAGCTTTCTTTGCAAAACTCCAGAGTTTGATTTACAAGCACCAAGGATACAGCTCTGATATCTTTTCAATGTACACAAATGGAATGAGTTTATAGTTAAATTAAAGTTAATTACAGAGGGTTCTTTTGCTGTAGATGCTCAGTTCTGAAAATGTAGCTTTAGACTAGCTTGTTCCAATACAGTGCTTTATGCTGGTTGGTTTTGGGGCAACACATATTTAATAGATAGCCTTTAATTTATGAATAAAATATGTTTTAATGTTATCATATATATAATATAAGCAATTTTTTATTCTTATAATTTTTTATACATATTTTACCTATTTCTGGTGTTTATATAACCTCAAGAAAACATATATAATTTTGCTATCTGTATAATATTATGTGTTTTAACTTGAATTATTGCCATTATATATTATCAGTAGAATTAAAGCACATGGCAATAAGAAAATTCAGTGGTTCAAATGTAGAAAAGTAAGTCCTGTATATTGTTATTGAAAGTTCAAACAAGCTAACAAACAAAAGTTTACAGATTATTGAAAATGTAAAGCAATGATAATATTGCTTATAATAATGTAATAAATATAAATATATATGGTATAACTTTATCCGTAAATTTATCTTCATTGATGAATGCTCTCATTGTTTGTAAGTGAAGGCTTTTCTTCAGAATGTCATCAATATCAAGCCATCTGATCATATATACTCCAAAACCTTCTAGTTGTCTCTATTAAATGAAGTTTGATTGTCTGAATGGAGATTTTGCTCAGGTTTTTCAGTTCTGGGATTTTATTTATGTTCAAATAATACTTAACATCCTTTTATGTAGGTGCTACTTCATCTCATATTTCTGTGTAGTTCTTTTATGTCTCATTTGGGAAAAACGTACTTGGATATTAGCTCTCTACATCCTGATTTGAGGCTATTGTTTGCTTTCTTCTTTCTATGCAGGGTTAAATCATTCACTTTGCAGAGATTAGTAACATATTTCTACCCCTAATTCTGGCATTGCTTTTTGCCAACATTGTTTTCAGTATTTTATTTAGTGATTCCGACAAATATTTCTGTTTAGTAAGTGAAGGAATCAAAGAAAGACAGCTCAGGAGTTAGGGAGGGAAAGAGAAAGAAATGAGAAGTGTTTAACAGCCTTGTCCAGATATTTAAAGGAAATTATAATGCCTCTTTCCAGACAAGAAAGGACAGGGAAAAAACGAAGCATTTTAAGTCTCGGATCTTAGTATGTATATGTAACTTTAACTGGATTAAAAAATAATGAAATTGGATCCATTATAAAACATTTAACTCAGAAGTATATATATATATACATATATATTTCTAAAATTCACAGAACTGCCATTTTTTTTCAAATCAAGGCTCTGAGTAGAAAAGATTGATACTACTGTTGGAAGTTTACTCTAAAATCAACTGTGATTAGTCTTTCATAGAATATTGGTCTCCTCCTCAGTCAACACATGGCATTGCACCTACTTCTCTTCTGCATGGGGTGCAAGCCCCTCTTTAGACTGAGAGTTTGTTCCTCACTCTCAGCTCTGGAAGACAACGACTAAATAGGTCAATAATATCAGTTTCATGCTATGTGATGGAAGACATCCTAGACTTCCTGTCGTTTCAATTTCAACCATATGAATTTTTATTCATACAATTTTATTAATTTGAAAACATTCTTTAATTTGAGTGCTAATGTAAAATAATTGAAATCAGGAACTTTAAGAAGTATTAGAAACTTTTGGGCCACTGAAACATTTTTTTTCTGGCCAGAAAAGTTCAAATTATTCTGAATTTTCCTTGACAGTTACATAAGTAAAGGATTCATAGAATATACATTATGAAATACTATTCAACCCCAATCAATATACCTTGCATAGATGTTTCTGTCGAGTCATGAGTCACTATATAACTTTGGTCATTTTATTTTTGTAAGATTTTTATGTACAATATTTCTTATCAGTACTTTACATGTATATTTTTCCATGATTTTTGAAAGCTGTTTTGTTACATGAAGTCAGTATTATAGTACCAATCTTAATAGCAATATTTAAGAATCATTCTGTGGCTTCTAATGATAAAACATGCTTTAAATATAAAATTACATGCAAGTTTTTAACTCACTTAGTATATCACTTTTAAAATTATTTTAAATTGTCTTCTTAAAATAAAGCAATTTTTGATGCTCATTTGACTATGACTGTAACAACAAGATAATATAGTTAACATTATTCCCTCTAGAGTCTTAATTAAGTTATGACAAACATGGTATAATTATGAGAATAAAATCATGCCCAGGCACATCATCATGTCTATATGCAGTGAGAGCATCATGGGGCAATTTTACTCTCACATTTATGTATGCAAATGGGGAAAAGAGATCCTTTAATCACAGTGTGATATTGAGTGAAAATTATTTTGAAATTTAAGGGAAACTGGATAGTCACTTCTTTGAACTAAACCAATTCAAGCCATATATTGTCTCAATTATAAAATGCAGAAGACTACATGAATTTGAAAGGGAGTAGGTAAGATTATATGGGAGGGTTTGGAGAATGACTGGGAACAAAGAATTGTTGAAATTAAACCTAACTCTCAAAAGTAAATGAACAAACCATCCTTTATTTTTGTAATGAAGGAAATAAATCCTTATCAGAAAGTAATAGAATGTAACTGTTTTCAACTTAACTGGTGTTTTGCAAGAAGGAAGATTAAATCTGTGTGGTTATTATTGTATTTTTAGTATATTACAATGTGTTCCAATCATCAGGGACTCATGGACTTAAAATACTAGTAGATGAGTTACACAGAGGTGATTATTAGGAGCTTGATACACTATCACTATGTATTGTGGGTCCCCAAATTATGCAGTATCTCCTAAGGACCCCCACATTTAAGGAAACAGCAAATATGTATTCATGGGGAATAATTTTGAATATAAGATTATATTTATTGTGGAATTCATTACAGGTATGTCCTATTATACCTGTGCATAGATAGAAATCTTAGGGAATTCTCTCTTTACTTTTGTATTTTTATGTGACCATGATATGAACAGATATATATTAAGATGGTATTGATATCATGAGACAATGTAAGCTCCAGCCTATCATTGACTGTAAGAGCTTTAGGAGTCACAGAATGCTACATCTGTCTCTGTCAGCTGATCTTGTCATTAATGGAAATAATCTCTCCCCTATTTAACAAAGACAGACATTTTCTAAGATTATAAAACTGAAAATGATATATGACATAAATTTAAATATTCAACAACAATCTTTTCTCTGTTCATTGCTTGATAGCTGACAAATCATTCAGGAATTACTTCTGGGATCCTCACTTCACTCCTGGTGTTAATGTGGCAAAACCTTTTGCCTAAATGAAAAGAATGACTTAATGGGATTCATCCAGTATACAGACACCAAACCCAGACACTATGGTAGATGCCAAGAAGTGCTTGCAAACAGGAGCATGATATAGCTGTCTCCTGAGAGGCTCTGTCAGAATGTGACAAATACAGAGGTGACATATACAGCCAATCACTGGACTGAGCACAGGGTCCACAATGGAGGAGTTATTGAAAAGACTGAAGGAGCTGAAAGGGTTTGCAACCCCATAGGAAGAACAACAATATTAACCAAGAGCTCCCAGGGACTAAACCACCAACTGTAGCATACCCATGGCTACAGCCGCAGATGTAACAAAGGATGGTCTTGTAGGTCATCAATGGGAGGAGAGGCCCTTGGTCCTAGGAAGGCTCAATCCCCAGTATATGGAATGTTAGGGTAGGGAGGGTGTATGAGCACCCTCATAGGAGCAGAGAGAGGGAGGATAGAACAGGGTGTTTTGGAAGGGGAAACCAGGAATGGGGATAACATTTGAAATGTAAATAAATAAGATATCCAATAAAAAAAAAGAATGAAAGAAAATCACTGTATTAAAAATTCACCTTATACATTTTTTTTTAAAAATTTTAGAATCTTTTACTTTACCAGATCCCAAATTGGAGTGTTGTTTTAAAATTTAATTATTTATTTACGTTAGGGTGGTCATAAGTTACACAAAATACATATGGAGGTCAGTAACTAACTCAGGAGAATTTTTCCCCTTTTTATAATATATAGGTTCCAGGGCTTGAACTCAGATCATCTGACTTGGGGGCTCACACCCTTTCCTTCATCTCAATGGTTCATAATTCCTTTTTGAGAAAAAAAAACCATGAAATAAATAATGAAATGACACAGCAGTTTCAAAGATTTCCAGCAGAGACACTGTCATCTTCCTTTTGTATCAGTAGTATCAAATAGAAATACTACTGGTATTTCTCTTTGAGTGCATCAAGTACCTAATACTGCTAAGATTATGTGACTAGACAATACTGTTCATGAATGAGTAGTGAGTTTATACTTTTAGATACCTTTTTAGATGTAGGTAAACAAGGATAAACAGAGGGTAATATAATTGAGTAGATATATCAGTCATTGTGTTATATGTACCTTATAAATCATTAACTAGAGATCTATAGGTTTTTTACAATGTGATAATATGGGTGATATAACATGCTGAATAAGTATATGAATTATGAGAATAAACTGTATGACTTTGTGTGAGGTCCACTGCTATAGTTACTCTAGGACACACTTCAAACTACTCTTAAATTTTAATCACATCTTCTATGTTCTGTATTTTTTATATCTAAAATCTGTTCACTATACTCATTTATATTATAAATAATAAATTATGTTATGTGGGCTAACACTTAAATTATGTACAAGTAATAAATAAATATCCATAAATTTTACTGTTATTTCCTACCATTAGAGAGACCTGTAGGTGGCTGTGTTCATATAGCTTACATCTTTAATATCTGGGGGAGGGGGTCTGTGAAGTTTAAAATCACTCTGTTTCAAGATGATGCATGAAGCATATGGTGGAAAGAGGTTCTTAATGACCTTCTGAATCTCATGGCTTAATTTTATCACATTAGCAACTCTCACTACTGCTTTGAAAGACTATGTTCTGATAAAAGTGTCTAATGATATTTTGTATGATGAATTCTTTCAACCTAGATTTTTTAATTGCATTTATTTTTTTAAATTCTTTTATCCCTTCTCACTGTCCAGTCTTCATCCCCTTCCTGGTCTGTCCCGCCATGGATCCCTTCCTATACCTCCTCCTCCCTATCCCTGTCTCCAAGAGGGTGTCCTCACCCCTCCATGGCCACCCAACAAGATACCCCCCCCTGGGGCCCCAAGTCGCTCAAGGGTCAGGTGTGCACTGAGGCAAAAAGAAGGACAGGAAAATTTTTAAAAAATGTATACAGTTTGAAGATTAATTAAATAAATTAAAAAGTCTGGATGAGCTCTCTTTCTGTTCCCAGCACAGCCATGGTTCGTGGTCCCAAGAAACACCTGAAGCGCGTAGCTGCTCCAAAACATTGGATGCTGAATAAGTTGACTGGCATGTTTGTTCCTCGTCCATCCACTGGTCCTCACAAGCTGAGGGAATGCCTGCCTCTCATCATTTTCCTAAGGAACAGACTTAAATATGACCTGACTGGAGATGAAGTAAAAAAGATTTGCATGCAGCGATTCATTAAGATTGATGGGAAAATCAGGACCGATATAATCTACCCTGCTGGGTTTAAGGATGTCATCAGCATTGACAAGACCGGAGAGAACTTCCGTCTGATCTATGACACCAAGGGTCGCTTTGCTGTTCATCGTATTACACCCGAGGAGGCCAAGTACAAGTTGTGCAAAGTGAGAAAGATCTTTGTGGGCACAAAAGGAATCTCGCATCTGGTGACCCATGATGCTTATACTATTCGATACCCTGATCCCCTCATAAAGGTGAGTGACACCATTCAGATTGAGTAGGAGACAGGCAAAATAACTGACTTCATCAAGTTCGACACTGGGAACCTATGTATGGTGACTGGAGGTGCTAACATGGGAAGAATAGGTGTAATCACCAACAGAGAGCGACATCCCGGCTCTTTTGATGTGGTTCATGTGAAAGATGCCAATGGCAACAGCTTTGTCACTCGGGTGTCCAACCCTTTTGTTATTAACAAGGGCAACAAACCATGGATCTCTCTTCCCTGAGAAAAAGGAATCAGCCTCACCATTGCTGAAGAGAGAGACAAGAGGCTAGCGGCCAAACAGAACAGTGGGTGAAATGGTCTCTAGGAGACATGCTGGAAAAGTGTTTGTACAAGCCATTCGAGGCAACATACATGCTAGATTAAACAGCATGGTGAAACTACGAAAAAAAAAAGTGTGGATGAAAAAATTACAGAAAATACAACAATTCTGATTTTTAAAAGATTACTGCCATTCAAAAGGACCCTGAAGTTTTGCATTGGAACAATAGAGAAGGTTCTGTATAAATAACACCCCAAAGGATTGAGCATTTGATCTTGGAACAAAACAAATTTATTTAAAAGAAGATAGCCTAAACTGAGAATGTTTATGAAGAAGGTACCTGTTCAAAAACCTAGGAAAATACAAAAAGGCCACTGCAATTTTGGAATGAGTACCCAAAGCTCTATCCTGAAATGGAACACCATTTCATAGCACTATCCATGCCTACTATGGCTTCAGGAGGCTATGAGACCAAGCACAATGTGCTAGATTCTTGTCCTTATAAAGAAGTCTTGAGGGGGCCGCTGTACGAAGCTGGGAAGGTGAGCCTATGCTGAAAGAGTGATTCTAAGGTGTTGACTCTGTCACAAGTATGGGATGAAGCCTGAGGAAAGCTGCAGGCAGAAAGTGGCTCAAATAATAGAAATGATGGAGCAGAAAGTGTGATGCTGTACATCCTATTTTTAACCCAGATAAATATATCACAAGTTCAAGATATAGAACTGTAAGGTTTGGCATTTGCTCTGCCAGGGTTCAATATGGTTTTATTCTGACTATTTCTTATGTTCCATAATTCTATTCTTTCTGGGTGGTTAGGGTCCTTATGTGTCATTCTCATATAAGTTGGTTTTTATATTATAGGGTCTCACAATTAAGTGCCAGCTTTAAGGGCAAAGTGAGTACTTTTAAGCAGTGTTGTGATTTGAAGTTACACTAAATGCATCAACTGTTATGACATGGCCAGGAGGCAATGGACAACATAGTAGACATTTACAGTGCATAATGGATTTCTCTGTGTGTCAAGATATCAGGGGAGAGAGTTGTAGTGGCTAATCATGATGTCAGTGTCATGTGATTTAGAAACATTTTGGATATGAATCTGTGAACATGTCCAATAAAGATTCTCTAGATCAGGTTAGTTGACATAAAAGACTCACCCAAATGACTGTCAAGACAAAGTGAATTGGGCACCAGCATTCCTTATACTCCACTTCAACTGTTGATTCAGTGTGATCGATCATGTTATCTGGTCATACTGCTCTTTCTGTCATTCAAATCATGATGATTGACTGTACAAAGTAAAATTATAAAATATTTTATAAAGATAAAAAGCTTCAAGTTGATTTTGTGAGTAATTTTATTGCAGCAATGACACAAATAGCTAAGACATTTAATAAATAACATATTCTTTACAAGAATTCTTGACAAGCTTATAATTAGATATTCTTGTATTTAAAACTGATATGTTAATTATAATTTTGACCAGGTTCTTGGTCAAAAATATGGAAACAGTTACTTTGGCATTACAATTTGAATGCAAATTACTTCTTTTTAATTGGGGTAAAGAGTAATATATATATATATATATATATATATATATATATATATATATGTATATTCTATTGAAATCAAACTATATTGACTAACTCAATATTTTTAAGTATTTTCCTATTGCTGTGAAAATAGATATAATGAATAAATAAAATGTTTTATTTTTTTTTAGTTTCATTTCAGAGTACTATTGCCTGAGTTGATCTTTTGCATTGTTCTCCATAATACTTTGGCTTCAAAGAGAAAATATGACCAACTTTGTTTTCAGAAATAAGAAGAAAAGATGAGTATAAATTGCAGCCTAAGACAACTTAACTTCTTTATAGTAGCATCATGTGTAAGTATTATTAGAGAATCATTTACCATATTGCACATAATTTGTTGATATTCTACATAAATATGAATAGATTAAATATACATAAACATTGGGAAAGTCATGGGTCGACATACTGTTTTTATTTTCACAACATATTCTCTCTCTTGCATCATTTTTTCTTTGTTTATTATTTTGTTTAATTTAATGATTTTCTTGCAAATTATCTCCTAGCTCCGGTTCCAAATAAGTTGCTCTTCTTATAAATTTGTGCATGTCCTTTATCTAAGAATATCATTTCATTGTTTTGCTTGTTTAAACTTAACTCATCAAATTTTCAATTTTGTTTTTCATCAAAGAGAATTCTAGTCCCTTCTCTAGCCTCATGAGGAAAAGGGACTTTTTTTCTTTTCTCTCCACTTCTAGAAAAGAAGGACTGCTAGATCTATTTGGTGGAATTCTGATTCCTTGTCCTTTCTGGATATAGTCTTTAGAAGGTTTAATCTTTGAACTCTGTGAGCACAGGGAGTGGTTTTGAAGAGGACAACCAGAGTGAACTGTCAGGAGAGATTGGAGTTTAAAATTAATTCTTGGGGTGCTAGAGAGTTGGCTCAAAAGTTAAGAGGACTTGGTGGCTCACAACCATCTTTAACTAAAGTTCCATGGAATACATTATACTTTTCTAGGTTTAACAGACACCAGGTACGCATCACAATATAGTCTTATTAAATTGGTAACATAAAGGTGTTTTATCTTGATACTTTGTAGATATGATAATGCTTTCTCAAATATAGATTTATTTACTATTTAGCCACATATTTATCCAGTAATATAGGAAAAGGTAAACACATCCAACCTTCTGAAAATTGATCCTCATCTGTCCTGACATATTTTGAAAAAGATATTTCCTTTGTATGTCATATATGGTTAGCTGTGGTAGAAAACCTGAATCAAGTATGGTACATAAGGAAAATGATAAAAGAAGGATTTTAACCATGAGAAAGAGATTTGTAAATGTCAGAAACAAATATGTAACATGGTAGGGTAACTTTTATTATTCATTTTTAATTTGAAAAATAATAAGTGTTTCTTATGTGCTAATCATTAGAAAGTAGAATGCCAGATATCTCCCATAAACACAATCTTAGGAATGAAAACTCATTAATAATACTTCTGAAAAACTGTGCATAAGTCAATATACTTAATAGTGAAATTATATTTTCCATTAAACGTAATTCTCAGGAAGTTTAAAATAGAAGATTTTACTTTTCAAAGTAAGGGTATGGGTAATTAGGGGAGCACATTCTTTTATAACTGAAATGCATTAATGTAAAAAAAATAAGTGAATTGCAATCAATTACCTTCCTTAAGAATCATGTAAAGCCTTTGAAAATACTATTAAAGATATATATATCAAGGAATTAATAAAATGTACTCAGAATTAAAACTCTAAGAGTTCTGCAGAAGCAGAAGGGTAAAAATGTTGAAGCCAACTAAGAATATTTTAAAAAGGAAAAAAATGGTATAATGTAGCAAATGCCAGACAGGGACTTGTAAAAATGACAGCCCAATATGAATTAATTTACAGACTTAATTCAATTAGTTAAAAATGCACATGGGATTTCCCTATAAATTGATAAAATGACCTCAAAGAACATCAGGAGAAATAAAACTATAAAAGCAGTGATAAAACTGTCTTATTAAAAGGTTTTTACTTAAATGTAAATCATGTGAACCCACAGTTTTCTCAAGTGAATATGTTTTAAAATACCTTTTCTCTCTACTTTCATGGTTTATTTTATTGCTTTTCTTTTCTCCATGCCAACATTAGCTTTAAGCAGTGACCACTGTGTTGCTAACAAAATCACACATTATACTGCTGTATTTTAAAGACAATGCTAAATTTCCACCCTTAATGTTTATCTTGAGCTCAGTATTTTCCCATTGAAACAGTGCAATGGTAACCTCTCAGATCCCTAACACTATTGCTCTTTGTTTTTTCTTCAATATGGCTATAACATTATTTTCATCACTTTAAGATCAATTAAAAGAGATAAAAGTACATGAGATGTTTGTTTGATCCTAATAGTTTATTGATTAATGGTTACCACAGTTAATCTCTGGATAGTATAGAAGTTTTCCAATGTATGCTGTCATATATAATTCATTTCAGAGTGTAGATAATTATCTATTACAGTAGAGAAAAACTCTTTGTACAAATGCACTAGGCAGTATGCAGACACAGCAATCTGCACAGGGTCTCCAGAAGTGCTACCTTAGGCTCTTGGAAAGGATGTAGCTGAATCAGGCAGGCTCTTAGTGTCTGCCATTGTCTTCCTTTTGGCTCTCTACTGTCCTTGTTTTGCTAGAAGAATTCTGGGTTTGCCCTAATTCAAGTATCTTCTACTGCTTAAAGATTTGACAGCCCAAGAAGATTGTTCTGATTCATGAGGCATGGTAAGTCTTTTCTTCTGCAAGATCATTATGCTGCAGGTGAACTGAGATTGATAATAAGAAAAACGGTTAAAAACACAACTAATATTTAAAAGACATAATAATACCATTATTTCAGTTTCTTTTTATTATTATTATCTTTAATCTTTTTTTTTTTCCAGTCTAGGTGTTATCACCCTTCTGTTCTGCCCTCTGAAAGTTTCTCATTCTATTTCTTGTTCCACTCTCATCTCCAAGAGGATGTCCCCACTCCTCATACTCCCCACTCCTGACCAGGCCTCCCCACTTTCTGGGGCCTCAAGTCTTTCCAGTGTTAGGTGTGCCTTCTCCCACCAGACCAGGCAGTTCTCTCCTCCATATGTGTCAGGGACCTCATATCAGCTTCTGTATACTGCCTGGTTGGTGTCTAAGAGATCTTGTGGGCCCAGATTAGTTCAGTCTTCCTATGGGGTCGCCCTCCTCCTCAACTTTTTTCAGACTTTCCCTAATTCAACCACAGGGGTTCCAGACTTCTTAGATTATATTTTTCTCTTTTTTTTCACGTTTTAAAGTTTATTTCTCTGTGTATAATACAATTATTATTAATTATGATTTTGCCTAGTAAATTTTTCACACTTTAGGATCAATAAACTTTAATGTGGGAGAGAAGTAAAACCCAGTATCTAGCTCTGTAGCAGGATTCCAGTAGTCAAAGGACCTTATTTCTCTAGTTTCTATCTCTTGTGTTTTGTGTACAGGGAAAATATTGAACTTAAATTGTTTTGTTATTATAATTCTACTTCAAAGCTTAGGATAGTACCATTTTCTAAATTAATACTAGTGTATCTTGACTGAAGATTTCAACACACATTATTTTTCTGATCATTTTATTAAAAAATTATCTTGACATTAGGTCAACTTATTAAAATCTAGTATTTACTTGAGTGTTTTGAAGTATAGTAATGTGATTTTATTTCTATAAGTTAATATTAGCAACCCATTTTCTTAGTGGACTTATTTTAATTAGGATATACTATTTGTAAATTATTATTAGTCCAAAATGATTTATTTTTCATATAAGTCCAAATCAGAATCACATTTTTTACTCCATTATTTATAAACTTAATTAAAGTTTCCATGAATCATTTTATAATAGGAAGTAAATTACTACAACCTTATTAAAAATTATAAGAATGTTCAGTTCTCCTGCAAACTGGAGTCCAGGCTCAATTCTGTCACTTTTACAAACTCATTGTCATTATATCCTAAACAAGAACTGAAAGACAAACTCTTTTTTAAATTAACCATGTTTTCTGGAAAGTTCATAAAAAAAGAATATGAGAGGGTATCTCTCAAGAAATTTCCACTATTATACTGTTTCAAGCTTTCAATGTAGCATAAGATATTTAAGCTTTATAAAGTTATTTTTGTTTCTTTCTCAAATCAGATAAAATGTATTCATAGGTATATTGATTTGCATTTTCTATATTTGTGTGTATGCTTTTACATATTTTGCTGTTTATATTTACAATGTTACATGGCACAAATAACAAGTATGTACTTTATTCACTTAATTTCCATTTATTCTGTAACTTTATGATTTGTTTGTTTATTTTATATTTACATAACTTCACATGCCATTATTTAAAATGATAAAATATTTTATATTATTATGTTTGTGTATGCATTTATGTTTAATTTTACACTTTAATATATGAATGGATCTATTGTAAAAATTTAGAAAATGCTTTTAAAAATTGAGGGTACATCAATAAGTGCAGAAAGAAATAGAATGATATAGTCTCTTTAATGAAGGTAAAAATAAAGTTTAAAGACTATACCATAGAAAGAGAACTAAATATACTATAAATATTACATAATTGTTATTCACTTATAATATATTCTACGTCCCTAGTCACTTAATTTTAATGTAAATAAAACCTATTAAGTAGAAACCTATTAAATATTTTGGGACAATTGGACTGCTATTTTACAATCATAATTGTTGGATACATTCGAACAATAGAAATTTCCCATTGTCTTAGCCCCTTGGAATTCTGAAATTATTAATGTCTATTGAGGGTATATGTCCTCAGAGTTGGCACCCTATTGTTCTGTCTTAACATGTCAGGAAATGGCATTGATCTCATTCATAATGAGTCTGTTCTCACAACCAAATAACCTCCTGTAAGGTGTCAATTTAGGTTACCATTCCACTAGTAATTAAATTTTTAATACAAGAATTTTATGAGGCCATAGATAGTCAAATCACTACATATACACATTCAAATTATTTTATTACAATTTTAAAGAAAAAGTAATGAATTTGAGAATTTTATTTAAACCTTTCCAAACTGAAAAGTTCAGAATCTAAAGTGAAATTTTCAAGCAAGCAGTCTTATATACATTAAATTAATCAATAAAAACAAATATCTTCCTCATTCCTACCATTCCACACACATGGCAAGGAAGAAGTTTGTAACTGAAAAATCTCCCAGGTTGCTAATATACATCTGAAGTTGTATCTTGGAATATATTGTTCAAGAATATCTTATGTGAAAAACTTTTCTAATTTCCAGACACCTAGACCTCTACTTCTTAACATAAATAACCCCATAATCAGCATTTCTATGTCAGAAAATTGAGAGTTTCAAAATTACATGGAAAATTCCACACAAAGCTGTTGTTCTGCCTCGTCTCATTCCAAATCCATTACTGTTAATATTCTTTCTTTCTGCCTCACAATTTAATACCCCAAGAGAAATTTCAAATCATTATTCTCCGGCAAAAAGTAATGAAGTTGGTGATGACTATGTAGTGCTAGTGAAAAAATCATCAAAAGTCTTTATTGTGAGTGTAGAACGTTCCATTCTAAAGCCAAGTCTTCTTGTCTTTCATCCTTTCAATGCTAATAGTAAAGAGAATTGTCCCAGATAGCGCAGATGAAATGTGGTGAGGGGCCAGACTTGAACTTCACACTATTTAGTGCTAGAGCAGGGGACATAGGGTGATGACATTTTTTAGCATCGTCTACAGTGAAACTCAGCTTAGGAATCTTCTTACATAAAATCACCCTCATTCATCTATGAATAATTAGAACACATCTAACATAGAAGCCAAAATACAGTATTCAGCTAAGTATTGAGGGGACTCATTCATCCAGAGCCAGACTGACTCCATGACAGGCTGCAAACTGGCAGTTTGGGAAACTAGGCCTCAGTTTCTGTTTCCCAGAATGGGAAAAGTAAAAAATAGTCAATTCTAGGAAACACACACACACACACACACACACACACATCCCTCACGGGCAGCCAGGCAGGAGGCTGCCCCACCCCTTAGCCTGAGCCAACCTCATGAACAGCTTATCAGGAGCTGTAGAAGTTGCTGTGCCATCTAGCTTGAGCCAAGTATAGCTAATCAGCGAATGCCTCTAAAATTCCCCAGAGCTTTAACCAATCACACAGGCACCAATATCCCTGAAGACAGAGGTAGCCAATCAAGGGAAAGAAAGCTAACGTCATCCACTTATATCCTATCAGGCTTTAAATTGACTCTGCCAAGGCCACACCTCTGTCTTCTATCCTGATAGATGGTAGACCCCTGCATGCAGATTCTCTGCAGAATAAATGTTAATTGTTGTTGCATCCTGTTTGAGTCTTGGGTATCATTTTTGCAAATCATGGATCCCTACAGTATATGCAAGTATTGGGATTCTACATTATCTATTCAAACTGGCTTGTCAAGTGGCATCCAGTTTTATAGGGTAGATATTTCTGAGCTTACTCTGGTCCTTCATAAGAGCTATTTTATTGATAGCTGGACTCTGTACTCATTCCCTTTGTAGAAGCAACATGTTCATGAGACCATGCTTCTTGTATTAGTGGACAATATCTCTGTTTTCAATTTCTTGCTCTGACATATAAAACTCTGGTTATTCTTGCTGATGAATTGTCTCAAGGTGAGAATTAAATTCTTCCAATCGATTTTTGTTTAGGTTCATCCCTTTCTTGTAATTACTATTATTAAATCAATAGACCCTGATTGTACTCAACAAGCAACAATGAATTCATAACGATGAAGTCATAAGAACAGAGCTGAGGTGTATTTTCCAAACATTGGTGATATACCTGGGGCCCCACTATACAGATTTTACTTTTAGGTCATACAATTGTTTTAGTCACCTGAGTGCTTTGGGGGAAAAAACAAACAAACAGTAAATAATCCAAGGAAATGTACTACAGAAAATATGGCAACCCAATAACCAACTTAGACCTTAAATTCAATGCATAGAGGCTTACTTTTCATTAGCCTTTGTAAATATCTACACTCTGACATTAGCACAATTGATTGCTAATTTAGAATTACTGAAGCTATTTAAAAGAAAGGCTGATTAAAACACATTTGAGAACACACTAGCTCTTTCCATCTTCCTGATCTCCAAGACTATTATGTCTTTTAAATAAAAATAATCAACTCAGTCACCACTTCAATTTAATTCTGGAGGAGTAAATATTTAATAATTTGGTACTGAATATAGTCTAGAGAGGTTTCAAAACTAGAGTACCATTTAGTTGATCAATACATGATGCTTAATTAGTCTAATAAATGCATTTCAAAGTCATACATTCATTGTTCTTATTTTATTAACATCACTGTTATCTCGAATGGAGTGCTGCAATATGCACACTTTATTCTCTACAGCCACTTAGGTTCTCTTCAATCACTTAACATTACAAAAACAATCATAATAATTAAAAATAATACATAACTATAATGTGTTCTTAATTATATTATTCTTTATTATCTTGCTAGAATAAAATACAACATTAGTAATTTTTGAGGATACAGTTTACCAATTGACCCATTATTTTCAGAGATGTCTCAGGTTTGTCATCTCCATTTACATTCCTGTTTTCATATTCCTGTAAATAGGAATCCCTTTATCTTTCTTGGGATTTAAGAGGAGAGTTAATAATTTCTTTTGATATATTATGAATATCTAACAATGTAATATTCAGAGTTCTCTTTTAACACTACAATAGTTGAGAATTAAATTTTGTTTTATTTTTTATATTACTTTATTTTTTGTATACTTTTACATTTATAGTACCATAGATCAAATCCTGTTTTTCTATTATTTTTTTATTGGATATTTTATTTATTTACATTTCAAATGTTATACCTTTTTGTGCTTTACCCTCCAAAAACACTCTATCCCATCCTTCCTCACTCTGCTTCTATAAGGGTGATCCCCAACCCACCCACCGACTCCTGCCTCCCTGTCCTGGCATTCCCCTACACTGGAGCATCAAGTCCTCACAGGACCAAGAGCATCTTCTTCCATTTATGTCCAACAAGGCTACTCTCTGCTACATATGCAGCTGGAACCATGGGTCCCTCTACATGTACTCTTTCGTTGGTGGTTTAGTGCCTGAGAGGTCTGGGGGGTCTGGTTGGTCAATATTGTTGTTCTTCTTATGGGCTGCAAACCCCTTCAGCTCCATCAGTCCTTTCTCTAACTCCTCCATTGAGGACTCTGTGCTCAGTCCAATGGTTGACTGCAATCAGCAAACTCTGCATTTGTTAGGCTCTGGCAGAGCCTCTCAGGAGACTTCTATATCAGATTTCTGCCAGCAAGCACTTCTTGGCATCCACAATAGTGTCTGGGATTGGTGTCTGTATATAAAATGTATCCCTAGGCGAGGTAATGTCTGGAGGGCCTTTCTTTCAGTCTCTGCTCCACATTTTGTCTCCGTATTTCCTCCCTCAAGTATTTTGTTCCCCTTTCTAAGAAAGATTGAAGCGCCCACAGTTTGGTTTTCCTTCTTCTTGAGGTTCATGTGGTCTGTGAATTATATCTTGGTTATTCCAAGGTTTTGGGCTGATATCCACTTATCAGTGAGTGCATAATATGTGTGTTCTTTTCTGAATGGGTTACTTCACACGGTAATTTTTTTTTATTCCATCAATTTGCCTGTGAATTTCGTGAAGTCGCTGTTTTTAATGGCTGAATAGTACTCCATTATGTAAATGCACCGCACTTTCTCTATCCACTCCTCTATTGAGGGACATCTAGGTTCTTTCCAGGTTCTGGCTATTATAAATAAGGCTGCTAGGGACATAGTGGAGCATGTCCTTTTTATATGTTGGATAATCTTTTAGTTACATGCCCAGGACTGGTATGGCTAGGTCCTAATGTAGTACTATGTCCAATATACTGTTCTTATGCATATCAGAAAAACATTTTACCACTAAGCTACATCTCTGGCCACTATATTGCCTACTTCATCAGAGATTTAACTCAGAAGACCAATTGAATATTCCTTTTTAGCAGTTATCAGAAAATTTCTTACTGTAGCACATGAGAACAAATGCAGAGATCCAAAGCCCGATATTTATTATTCAGAGAGAGAGACAGAGAGACAGAGGCAGAGACAGAGACAGAGACAGAGAGTCAGAGAGAGAAAGAGAAACAGACAGAGATGGACACAGAGAGTCATAGAGAGACAGAGAGAGAACGAGTTTTAAACATACTGTTCAATGTGAGCTATCGTTATCACCATTAAACCCCTTCTTTAACAGATCAGGGAACACTGTGGAAGAGAAGGTAGAAAAAGTGAAAGTGACAGAGAGAATAAAGGACACCAAAGAACATAGCCCTCTAAAATCAACTGGGCAAAGCTCAAATGAGCTCACAGAGACTGAAGCAGATAATTCATGGCTTGTATGCATCTACACCAGGTTCTCTGCATATGTATTATTGCATTCATTGTAGTATCTTTGTAATGGAATTTTAGTTCATCAACATGGCAGCTCTGGCAAGGTGTCACGTCCAAAGACTTTCTATGACTGTGTGATCATGCCTAAATATAGACACAGGTGGTATGTGTGTGTGTGTGTGCGTGCGTGTGTGTGTGTGTGTGCGTGCGTGTGTGTGTGTGTGTGTGTGTGTGTGTGTGTGGCAGTTTTACAGAGACAGGTTGCAAAGAAAAGAATTTAGACACAGGTGAAAGCAGCATTAGCCAGAGAATGAGAAGGAGTCATAAGATTAGAACATATTGCCAAACATAGTATGAGCCCAAGCAGATCAATTCTGGCAGAAGTGGAGTAAAGCAGAATTTAATCAGTCACCTTGGAAGATTGGATTGTATGGAGGCTAGAAACTTTCAGGCCAAGCTTAGAGCTAGTTAGAATAGAGAAATAATTTCTCTGGGCTCAGTCCAATCTCTATCTTCACAGCTTCTGTACAGATCTCACAACATCCATCCCTTCATTTGAAAAAAAAATTAAAAGGAACATTTAAATTTTTATGAGTGGGTCTCTGATTCTTGTGCGTTCTCTTAGTCTTGTGCCTTCTCTTGGGGCTCTTTTATTTCTGTTCATTTATATATTGCAGAAAGTTAAACTGTTATAAACACTACATAAAATATTTAACCATTCCCAGTATGTATTAATGCATAGTGATCATATGACAATGTAATGGAAAAATGTAATGGATCACAAAATATCATGTTTACAAATATTTGTAGAAACTATATTTTAAATTACCAAGGCTTAGAATGCTGATTATGAGTAAAATGTTTATGCACCATGTTATCTATATATAGTCAAATATTATTTATCACTAGAAATAATGAAAGGATATATATATATATACACATATACATATATATATATATATACATACATTATTACTGACATGTATCTTTGTATGCAGAGTGCCAACATATATTTTAATGCATATTTCAGTTTGAACAAAAGTATTCAAATCATCCGTGTAATGTACAATGACAGAGAAACAAATACTTCTTGAACAAAATTATAGCAAAAATTGGAAATTGGAAATGGACTTTTTTTTTTTTTTAGTTTTTTTTCATTTATTTATTTTTATTTTTTATTTTTTGTTTTTTTTTATGATAATAGTACGAGCTATGAGAGCAGTGAATTTCTTTTTATTTTCATTTTTTATTAGGTATTTAGCTCATTTACTTTCCAATGCTATACCAAAAGTCCCCCATACCCACCCACCCCCACTCCCCTACCCACCCACTCCACCTTTTTGGCCCTGGCCTTCCCCTGTACTGGGGCATATAAAGTTTGCAAGTCCAATGGGCTTCTCTTTCCAGTAATGGCCAACTAGGCCATCTTTTGATACATATGCAGCTAGAGTCAAGAGCTCCGGGGTACTGGTTAGTTCATAATGTTGTTCCACCAATAGGGTTGCAGATCCCTTTAGCTCCTTGCCTACTTTCTCTAGCTCCTCCATTGGGAGCCCTGTGATCCATCCATTAGCTGACTGTGAGCATCCACTTCTGTGTTTGCTAGGCCCCGGCTTAGTCTCACAAGAGACAGCTACATCTGGGTCCTTTCAAAAAAATCTTGCTAGTGTATGCAAGCAATGGTGTCAGAGTTTGGATGCTGATTATGGGGTGGATCCCTGGTTATGGCAGTCTCTACATGGTCCATCCTTTCATCTCAGCTCCAAACGTTGTCTCTGTAACTCCTTCCATGGGTGTTTTGTTCCCAATTCTAAGGAGGGGCATAGTGTCCACACTTCAGTCTTTATTCTTCTTGAGTTTCATGTGTTTAGCAAATTGTATCTTATATCTTGGGTATCCTAGGTTTGGGGATAATATCCATTTATCAGTGAGTACATATTGTGTGAGTTCCTTTGTGAATGTGTTACCTCACTCAGGATGATGCCCTCCAGGTCCATCCATTTGGCTAGTAATTTCATAAATTCATTCTTTTTAATAGCTGAGTAGTACTCCATTGTGTAGATGTACCACATTTTCTGTATCCATTCCTCTGTTGAGGGGCATCTGGGTTCTTTCCAGCTTCTGGCTATTATAAATAAAGCTGCTATGAACATAGTGGAGCATGTGTCCCTCTTACCTGTTGGGGCATCTTCTGGATATATGCCCAGGAGAGGTATTGCTGGATCCTCCGGTAGTACTATGTCCAATTTTCTGAGGAACAGCCAGACTGATTTCCAGAGTGGTTGTACAAGCCTGCAATCCCACCAACAATGGAGGAGTGTTCCTCTTTCTCCACATCCTCGCCAGCATCTGCTGTCACCTGAATTTTTGATCTTAGCCATTCTGACTGGTGAGAGGTGGAATCTCAGGGTTGTTTTGATTTGCATATCCCTGATGATTAAGGATGTTGAACATTTTTCAGGTGTTTCTCTGCCTTTTGGTATTCCTCAGGTGAGAATTCTTTGTTCAGTTCTGAGCCCCATTTTTTAATGGGGTTATTTGATTTTCTGAAGTCCACCTTCTTGAGTTCTTTATATATGTTGGATATTAGTCCCCTATCTGATTTAGGATAGGTAAAGATCCTTTCCCAATCTGTTGGTGGTCTTTTTGTCTTACTGACGGTGTCTTTTGCCTTGCAGAAACTTTGGAGTTTCATTAGGTCCCATTTGTCAATTCTCGATCTTACAGTACAAGCCATTGCTGTTCTGTTCAGGAATTTTTCCCCTGTGCCCACATCTTCAAGGCTTTTCCCCACTTTCTCCTCTATAAGTTTCAGTGTCTCTGGTTTTATGTGAAGTTCCTTGATCCACTTAGATTTGACCTTAGTACAAGGAGATAAGTAAGGATCGATTCGCATTCTTCTACAGGATAACAACCAGTTGTGCCAGCACCAATTGTTGAAAATGCTGTCTTTCTTCCACTGGATGGTTTTAGCTCCCTTGTTGAAGATCAAGTGACCATAGGTGTGTGGCTTCATTTCTGGGTCTTCAATTCTATTCCATTGGTCTACTTGTCTGTCTCTATACCAGTACCATGCAGTTTTTATCACAATTGCTCTGTAGTAAATCTTTAGGTCAGGCATGGTGATTCCACCAGAGGTTCTTTTATCCTTGAGAAGACTTTTTGCTATCCTAGGTTTTTTGTTATTCCAGATGAATTTGCAAATTGCTCCTTCTAATTCTTTGAAGAATTGAGTTGGAATTTTGATGGGGATTGCATTGAATCTGTAGATTGCTTGTGGCAAGATAGCTATTTTTACAATGTTGATCCTGCCCATCCATGAGCATGGGAGATCTTTCCATCTTCTGAGATCTTCTTTAATTTCTTTCTTCAGAGATTTGAAGTTTTTATCATACAGATCTTTCACTTCCTTTGTTAGAGTCACGCCAAGATATTTTATATTATTTGTGACTATTGAGAAGGGTGTTGTTTCCCTAATTTCTTTCTCAGCCTGTTTATTCTCTGTATAGAGAAAGGCCATTGACTTGTTTGAGTTTATTTTATATCCAGCTACTTCACCGAAGCTGTTTATCAGGTTTAGGAGTTCTCTGGTGGAATTTTTAGGGTCACTTATATATACTATCATATCATCTGCAAAAAGTGATATTTTGACTTCCTCTTTTCCAATTTGTATCCCCTTGATCTCCTTTTGTTGTCCAATTGCTCTGGCTAATACTTCAAGTACTATGTTGAAAAGGTAGGGAGAAAGTGGGCAGCCTTGTCTAGTCCCTGATTTTAGTGGGATTGCTTCCAGCTTCTCACCATTTACTTTGATGTTGGCTACTGGTATGCTGTAGATTGCTTTTATCATGTTTAGGTATGGGCCTTGAATTCCTGATCTTTCCAGATCTTTTATCATGAATGGGTGTTGGATCTTGTCAAATGCTTTTTCTGCATCTAACCAGATGATCATGTGGTTTTTGTCTTTGAGTTTGTTTATATAATGGATTACATTGATGGATTTTCATATATTAAACCATCCCTGCATCCCTGGAATAAAACCTACTTGGTCAGGATGGATGATTGCTTTGATATGTTCTTGGATTCGGTTAGCGAGAATTTTATTGAGGATTTTTGCATCGTTATTCATAAGAGAAATTGGTCTGAAGTTCTCTATCTTTGTTGGGTCTGTCTGTGGTTTAGGTATCAGAGTAACAGTGGCTTCATAAAATGAGTTGGGTAGAGTACCTTCTACTTCTATTTTGTGAAATAGTTTGTGCAGAACTGGAATTAGATCTTCTTTGAAGGTCTGATAGAACTCTGCTCTAAACCCATCTGATCCTGGGCTTTTTTTGGCTGGGAGAATATTTATAACTGCTTCTATTTCTTTAGGGGATATGGGACTGTTTAGATGGTCAACTTGATCCTGATTCAACTTTGTTACCTGGTATCTGTCCAGAAATTTGTCCATTTCGTCCAGGTTTTCCAGTTTTGTTGAGTATAGCCTTTTGTAGAAGGATCTGATGGTGTTTTGGATTTCTTCAGGATCTGTTGTTATGTCTCCCTTTTCATTTCTGATTTTGTTAATTAGGATTTTGGCCTTGTGCCCTTTAGTGAGTCTCGCTAAGGGTTTATCTATCTTGTTGATTTTCTCAAAGAACCAACTCCTCGTTTGGTTAATTCTTTGAATAGTTTTTCTTGTTTCCACTTGGTTGATTTCACCCCTGAGTTTGATTATTTCCTGCCATCTACTCCTCTTGGGTGAATTTGCTTCCTTTTTTTCTAGAGCTTTTAGATGTGTTGTCAAGCTGCTAGTATGTGCTGTCTCCCATTTCTTCTTGGAGGCACTCAGAGCTATGAGTTTCCCTCTTAGAAATGCTTTCATTGTGTCCCATAGGTTTGGGTACGTTGTGTCTTCATTTTCGTTAAACTCTAAAAAGTCTTTAATTTCTTTCTTTATTCCTTCCTTGACCAAGGTATCATTGAGAAGAGTGTTGTTCAGTTTCCACGTGAATGTTGGCTTTCCATTATTTATGTTGTTATTGAAGATCAGTCTTAGGCCATGGTGGTCTGATAGGATACATGGGACAATTTCAATATTTTTGTATCTGTTGAGGCCTGTTTTGTGACCAATTATATGGTCAATTTTGGAGAAGGTCCCGTGAGGTGCTGAGAAGATGGTATATGCTTTTGTTTTAGGATAAAATGTTCTGTAGATATCTGTCAGGTCCATTTGTTTCATAACTTCTGTTAGTTTCACTGTGTCCCTGTTTAGTTTCTGTTTCCACGATCTGTCCATTGATGAAAGTGGTGTGTTGAAGTCTCCCACTATTATTGTGTGAGGTGCAACGTGTGCTTTGAGCTTTACTAAGGTGTCTTTAATGAATGTGGCTGCCCCTGCATTTGGTGCGTAGATATTCAGAATTGTGAGTTCCTCTTGGAGGATTTTACCTTTGATGAGTATGAAGTGTGCCTCCTTGTCTTTTTTGATAACTTTGGGTTGGAAGTCGATTTTATCCGATATTAAAATGGCTACTCCAGCTTGTTTCTTCAGACCATTTCCTTAGAAAATTGTTTTCCAGCCTTTCACTCTGAGGTAGTGTCTGTCTTTTTCCCTGAGATGGTTTTCCTGTAAGCAGCAGAATGTTGGGTCCTGTTTGTGTAGCCAGTCTGTTAGTCTATGTCTTTTTATTGGGGAGTTGAGACCATTGATATTAAGAGATATTAAAGAAAAGTAATTGTTGCTTCCTGTTATTTTTGTTGTTAAAGTTGGCATTCTGTTCTTGTGGCTGTCTTCTTTTAGATTTGTTGAGGGATTATCTTCTTGTTTTTTCTAGGGCGTGGTTCCCGTCCTTGTATTGGTTTTTTTTTCTGTTATTATCCTTTGAAGGGCTGGATTCGTGGAGAGATAATGGGTGAATTTAGTTTGGTCTTGGAATACTTTGGTTTCTCCATCTATGGTAATTGAGAGTTTGGCTGGGTATAGTAGTCTGGGCTGGAATTTGTGTTCTCTTAGTGTCTTTATAACATCTGTCCAGGCTCTTCTGGCTTCCATAGTCTCTGGTGAAAAATCTGGTGTAATTCTGATAGGCTTGCCTTTATATGTTACTTGACCTTTTTCCCTTACTGCTTTTAGTATTCTATCTTTATTTAGTGCATTTGATGTTCTGATTATTATGTGTCGGGAGGAATTTCTTTTCTGGTCCAGTCTGTTTGGAGTTCTGTAGTCTTTTTGTATGTTCATGTGCATGTCATTCTTTAGGTTTGGGAAGTTTTCTTCTATAATTTTGTTGAAGATATTTGCTGGCCCTTTAAGTTGAAAATCTTCATTCTCATCAACTCCTATTTTCTGTAGATTTGTTCTTCTCATTGTGTCCTGGATTTCCTGGATGTTTTGAGTTAGGATCTTTTTGCATTTTCCATTTTCTTTGATTGTTGTGCCGATGTTCTCTATGGAATCTTCTGCACCTGAGATTCTCTCTTCCATCTCTTGTATTCTGTTGCTGATGCTGGCATCTATGGTTCCAGATTTCTTTCCTAGGGTTTCTATCTCCAGCGTTGCCTCACTTTGGGTTTTCTTTATTGTGTCTACTTCCCTTTTTAGGTCTAGTATGGTTTTGTTCATTTCTATCACCTGTTTGGATGTGTTTTCCTGTTTTTCTGTAAGGACTTCTACCTGTTTGGTTGTGTTTTTCTGTTTTTCTTTAAGGACTTGTAACTCTTTAGCAGTGTTCTCCTGTATTTCTTTAAGTGAGTTATTAAATTCCTTCTTTATGTCCTCTACCATCATCATGAGAAATGCTTTTAAATCCAGGTCTACCCTTTCAGGTGTGTTAGGATGTCCTGGACTGGGCGAAGTGGGAGTGCTGGGTTCTGATGATGGTGAGTGGTCTTGGTTCCTGTTAGTAGGTTTCTTACATTTACCTTTCGCCATCTGGCAATCTCTGGAGTTAGTTGTTATAGTTGTCTTTGTTTAGAGATTGTTCCTCTGTTGATTTTGTTACCCTCTATCAGCAGACGTGGGAGACTAGCTCTCTCCTCTGAGTTTCAGTGGTCAGAGCAGTCTCTGCAGGCAAGCTCTCCTCTTTCAGGGAAGGTGCACAGTTATCTGGTGTTTGGACCTCCTCCTGGCTGAAGATGAAGGCCCAAAACAGGATCTTTCCCAGAAGCTGTGTTGCTTTGGCCAGGAAGGTGGCCAGTTGTCTGGAGCCGAAGATGGTACCGCCTCAGAAGCTCTGTGGCTCTTGCCAGGAAGGTGGCTGGTTGCCAGGAAGATGGCCGGTTGTCTGGAGCCGAAGATGGCGCCGCCTCAGAAGCTCACTGGCTCTCTCCTGTCTCAGAAATGGCTGGCCTCTGTATTCCACACCGTCACCCGTGCAGCCTGCCCTCCGCGGAGTCCTGGATCCAAGGCACAAACCTCTTGGGCTGGCGGATCCCTGTGCACTCACCAGGAAGGTGGCTGGTTGTCAGGAAGGTGGCAGGTTGTCTGGAGCTGAAGAAGGCGCTGCCTCAGAAGCTCTGTGGCTCTCGCCAGGAAGGTGGCCGGTTGTCTGGACATTGTTTTAAATCAATGAAAATATGGTGGTTTAGCTTTTTGAGGGTGGCTGCATGAACACTTAAAAATTTGATGTTACTCTGGGACAGTGTCTTTAATATTTTTAATATTTTAATATTTTTAGCCTAAATACATCTATGTACAGTGAAAGAAGGAAATCATAACATAATGTAACTAGTAGATTTGATATCATTAAAATTTAAAATACAAGTCACATATATCTGTAACAATTGATATCATTTCTCTAACATTTTGAAGTGTACCAAGAAGTAAAGCATTCCATCACACATCAAGAATGTAAAAAGTGAGACTTCCCTTGGTATTATGTTTGTTTAGTAATACTGTATTAGAGAACATGAGATAAAGTTATTATTTAAAAGTTATATGTATACATAGATACATGAAATTCAAACTACAATAAAGAATAGAATAAAATGTAAAATTTGGAGACGTATGTGTAGAATAGAAGTATAATTGAATAACAAAGGAAAGCTTAAAATACCACTTTGATTAAAACAAATGCAAACAAGTTAGTACAATTAGAATACAGTGGGATCAGGAGATTTTTCTATGAAAAAGAATACATAAAATTCAAACAAAAAGGAATGTTAATATTGTTGTCTAATAACAAGAGATCAGCCTGGGAAATTATCAAAGCAGCATTATATAGACTGAGCAAGTAATCTTTAGGAATACGTATTTATATGTGTATAGTGGTATGTGTGTAACAACAGTTGATAAAATAGGAGGCTATGGATTTGAAAGAGAGAGCAGGAGGGTTTCAAGGAATGAAAGGCAAAGCAGAACTGGTAAATATAATTTCAAAAGTAAATAGTTAAGTATTATTAGGTAAGAAAAGGTGAAAATGTTAACATTAGTGTAAAATTACTTACACGAAGGTAGAAAGCACAGCTAATGGAGAGAGAAAACGAGCTTTATTAAAGAATGTGGACCAGAAGAGCACTGCAGTAATGCAGACACAAGATATCTTCTGCAGATTCTCGAGGTTCAGATAAGAAGCAAAATGTTGTTACTATTAAATACTCAAAAAGAAGGGTCAAAATATAAATTTAAAAGAATTGAAATGTAAGTCAAAGCAATAAGTAAACTATAGTTGCTTGAAAATTAAGTATGTAAGAAAGCCATATCATGCTTTGGCCCAAAGGACAAAAGGAACCACAATGCTGCTTTTTGACAAGCTTTGGATTGAATTGCTCCAACACTACTATCACAAATTCCTCATCGCTGAAACTGTTTCTATAGGGAAGGCTACCCCTGAAGTCTCGCCCCAGAGAAGATTTGATTTATCCCATAATATTGCCTCAGATAATGTTAATAATAGCCATGCTTCCATCACAATATTATTTAATTAATCACTCCTGTCGTTTACATCTCAAATGATATCCCCCATTCAAGTTACCCCTCCACAACCCTCCAACCCAGCTGTTGTCTCCCCTCACCTTTGCCTCTATGAGCGTGCTCTGCCATCCACCCACTCACTCCTGCCGCACAATCCCATTACGCTGAAAGGAAGCCTATTCTTGTGTGTAAGACACAAGTTCATGTTAGCACCCTAGTGGTCACCATAGTTGACTTCCCAAACTTTCTACAACAGAGATCAGGTGGTTATTATGGGCATAACTTTCTGAGAAGTTTAGCCATCCAGCATGATTATTGATCACAAAGAAGTCAATGCTTATCAAACAAAATACATATTGGAAAAACAATACAAAACCCACACTCCAATTACAAGATCTCTCCAAAAGAACCAACAAATTGATAAAGAAAATAAATCAAGCTAAGGCAGTAAGCAAAGATATAAAGCGTTTTTAATTTTTTATGACTATGAAATAAAAAAATGTGACATTGAAAGTACACGTTCACCTTGTCAAATAACAAAGGAGAAATAGTATAAGAAAACAGAGGTCCTTCTCAAAGCCTAGACTTAAAAAAAACTAGATTCTTACTGATCACCATTAAGATTGTCTTTAAGACTCTCACACCTATCTTGACAACACAATAATGTATCTAATTCTTATTTTTTCCATCATTTCTGATTTAACTCAGACATATGAACATAAATTTTAATTTTCCAATTCAGCTCCTTTTGTGTGCTTTTATTTGGTTTGATTGTGAGATATTTGTATTTTTTTGTCTTGCTGTATTTTGTTGCTCAATTGGTTTTTTGTTTGTTTCTGTGTGTGTTCGTTGTTTGCTTTTTGGAGAAAGAACTTCAAGCTGAAATGGTAGGAAAGGGGAAAAGATCTGAAAGTATTTGGAAGAGAGGAAAAATAAAATCAAAATATATTTAAAATTTAAATTGATTTAAATAATAAAAAGAAAATAAATAATGAGTTAAAAACTTACTTCTGACATGAACATAAAGGGGAAAACCCTCTAAAATAAATTGATTCATATCAGTGAACCAAAAGAATAAAGGAAAGCACCTTGGCATTGGTGTTTAACTATCTCTGAGTCTTCTGAAAAACACAATGTCCTTTATATCCTCTGAATGCATGTAGGCATCTAAATCCTGTTTTCTAATACACTAAACTATGTAAACTAGGAGGCAGTGCTATACCCATTGGTGCACCTTATAAAAGGGCAATTTAGTGATATTTGTATTTAACAGACTAGGCAAATGTTCATTTCAATTACATTGGTAATCTCATTGGGAAGTTTGAGTAACTAAATGTAAAAGCAAATGCCAATTGAAACCTGAAGAGGATTAGATATTATTCAAATTCTCTGTTCATATTATTTTATTTTAATACTGTAGTTATAATAATGTAATGGTGAGACATTGTTTCACACCAAAGAAATTATAAGACAATTTAAATAATTGATCTAAGCTCATGAATTCAGCATTTGTTGCATATTAGTGTTTGAATTCAATAATTATTGAAAAACATTAGTGTTATTTATAGTTTTATCCTTGGAAACTGTGAATAAGACCATTAATACAGCAATCAAGTATCAAAATAATAATTTGTATTTCTAGAGAGATGTCTCAGAGGTTAAGTACATTGTTTTAATGCAGAAATCAACAAATTTCTCTCCATCTCCTATATCAGTTAGTGCAAAATTGCCTGAAACTTCAGACCTAGCAGATTTAACACCCTTTTCTGGACTCTGCAGACACCTGCACTCAGGTACATACTTATACACATACACACATGTGTGCACACAGACAGAAACACATAATTTAAAATAGCATTTCTTTAAATAAAAAGGTAATTTTGACTCATGAAGTCTTTTAAATAATTCTCAGTTCCTATATGATAGCCAATTTAAACATGAGAATACACACATAATATCTTGTTTTTATACAGTATGTCGAACACACAGGAGTAAACACATGGCTACACATCTAATTTGTTTTAGTTTTGGAAATACAATGTCTGATAAAAACAGGTGATGGGATTAAAAAGTTTTATCCACAATTAAATGCCTAAAATATAATTTTATAAATGTAAAACTGATTCTCTAACTTTAAAACAACCAATTTTTGTTTGTTTGTTTTTCCTTAACCTACTCTAATTTTTTCATAGGAATCTCATCACACAAATCAATGGTTCATCAGGTTCAGTGTAATAATATGTGGTCTTGGTTTAGATTGCAGCAACATTCATTCTCTGTGCTCAGTTAAATCTCTGTGATAATTATGGAGATTTGGCAGTGCCGCTTATGTAACTGTGACCATAAATTACAGTCAGAACAAACAGTTTTAGAGAGTGATGGCTGAGCAGTTTTAATCTACTGATCCACTTGTCATTAACATGAAATAGGTGGAAAGGTGAAAGGAGGGTCAGGACTAAATCTTTCTCATTCTGTCATTCTGCCCACCACCCAACGGGCCATTACCCTTCATGAGTGATTACTCAGTGTATTAACCAGAGTGACATCTGCTAGCCTGCATAGACAATGGAAAGTGCATATGTATCATCATTTGCAATAGACTAGCTACATTCTACAGATGGCTAGTGAGCTGAATTTATAAATGTAAAGGCCAATAATTAACATTTTGTAGGTCCTTCTTACACTTTTGGTTGTGAGCCTAGCCTATATTGGCTGAGCAATCTCTCCAGCACATGATGTGATGTACTTCTTATCATTTGATATTAAATTTCTAGTTAAAATTAGTAAAGATAATTAGTTTTCTGTTATTTTTTGCAACATATTTGCTTAATGTCGTTTGAATAAATTTGCCTTTTTTCAGTCTTGGAAAAAGAAGCATATGGGTTATAAATTATAAATAATTAATTATGAAAAGTTGATTGTGATTCTTGTCTACATCACTCTTGGTTGAATAAAAGCTAAAATTTCAAAATGCCAGTTAGCATTTTGTCTAGGCTGTGCTCCACAGTTACCTGGCAACAGCCACGTGTGCCTGACTCACCAGGAAAGGGGCTGCTTGCCCCCTTTGCTCTCTTGCTTTCTTGCTCTAGCTCTGTTCTTTTGCCCCTTCCCCTTCTCTCCTTCTCTCCCTATTCCCCTCTCCTATCTCTCTCCATGCGCTCACAGTAGGCCTCTACTCCTCTATGCGCTCTCTCTCTCTCTCTCTCTCTCTCTCTCTCTGTGTGTGTGTGTGTGTGTCTGCATTTCTCTGTCTCTACTACTCCCCTCTCCATGTCCTGAAAAAAACTTTATTCTATACTATACCTGTGGCTGTGGCTGGTTCCTCACAAGGAAGGGATGTCTCAGCATGGGCCTGTGCAGGAACCCCCTTCCCGAACACCTGAATGCACCTCCACCAAACATATTCATTCTCTCCTTATCTTTTTATAAAACACAACACCAGTCATGTTTTCTTCTTGTATGTTGTATGCTGTAATAGTTTTTGGCTGCATATTCTTTGTTCATTTTGTTTGTGCTTTTACATATGTGCTGTGTGTGAAACAGAAGCAGAGATAGAGTTAGAGTCTGAGAGAGTTATTATTGTCGCCTCATTAGACACCAAACGAGAATAAAGTATCTAATTTTATGAATACATTAAATGTTATGTCTATGCATTCTATACTTATATGAATTATTATTACATTTTTTGTAATTAACAAATATCTTTTTATCTATAAGTATAAAATTCTTATATGCAAATTATAAGCACATAAACATACTATTAATTTTTTTCTATTGTAATTAATAAGGATCCACAGATTCCACTTTGATATTTGTAATTTGACTATGTAGTGGTAACTAACATTTTAGAAAAAATATTTCATAAATTTTGAAAGCTTATATAACAATAATGCAATCAAAAAATTGTATAAATTTTCTAGTATAATATATAATTTCCTGATTGATAACCATCAATAATTTGTATGAAGGATATATGTAGAGATGTTCTTTAGTATTTTGGGTAACCACCCTTTAGTCAGACATGATAAACATGTACATTCATTGAGAATATAAAATCCTTTGTATTTTTATAACTCATATATCTCTTGTAAACACAAATAAAATACTTAAAAAATTTTATCTTTCACACTTTAAATATGTTTTACTTATATACTGCTTTATTTCACTGACCAAATAAACACAGAAGAAACATCTCTGAAAAAGAAAAGTGAATGAATTGTATTGTACACTTAAGTCTGTTATCATTTATCTCAACCAGATAATTATCATTTACTAAAAAAACAAAAACAAAAACAAAAACAAAAAACATTTTCTTGCTCTGAAATCATCCAAAACCAGATTGTTTCTGCCTGTCATTAGAAAACAAATAGACATCAATAATGATAATGATAATAATAATGATAACAGTAATAAATATACAATAAAATAATAATAAAGAGTTGAACAAAATAAACAAACAGAAAAAGAACGAGCCAAAGTAAAAGCATAGGAAACACATCTAGATGCAGATGCTAGCACACACTCATTTGTACACACAGAAATACCATAAAAATACAAACCAGAAACTATAAAACAAGCAAAAGAAAAGCCCAGACAAAATATTATGTGGCAATAAAGCTTCACAAATCCACCGAGTTTGCTTTGTGTTGGCCATCTACTAATTGGCATGGGGACTGTCCGAAGTATGCTTTGTATACTCAGTGGGACCTCTTTGAGGGAGATAAATTTTCCTTGTTGAGCAGTAGTCAGTTTGAGATGGCTCCTGCATTAGGGATGGAGGGCTATCTTACATTCTCTTCTTTCAGTGCTTGAACCCCATTTGGCTTAAACCTGTGCAGTCCCTGTGGGTTTATATGTGCATCAGTTATTTTGTGCTTACAAGGCCTTGTTTTTATGATGCTTTCATCCCCGTTGGTTCTGACATTCTTGCTCCGTCTCTTCTGCAGATTTCTCTGAGCTCTGGCGAGGAGAGATTTGATGGAGATACCCCACGTAAGGCTGAGTATTCCAAGGTCTCTCACCCCCATGTAATATCCTGTTATGATTGTCTGCATTTGTCCACATCTGCTCTAGAAGGTTGTTTCCATGGTGATAGAGGATATCTGTGAGTATAGTACAATGTGCTTAGGAGTCATTTGATTGCTATAGTCATTTAGTAAAACAGTAGTATTTGACTTCTATCAAGGACTATGGCCTATCTAGTCTCATGTTTTTGGCAACCTGATGATTATTGGTTATGGGTTCATGTAATGAAGTGTTCTTTGATTTCATCAGTTCTCAGGGTTTTGCCTTGACAAGAGTTGGAGGTTGTGAAGGACTAGGCATACCTGGTAGGCAAATAAGCATACAATTTAGATACAATACTTACATGCTGGTTTGTTTTCTGTTTGTTTGTTTTGTTTGTTTTTTGGCGTGTGAGCTGTTGTACTAGGGAGTCAGGATGCTTTCCTTTTTATGACTTAGCCACAGTATTTTATTGAAATCATACAAGGAAATTGGGTTACAAAATTTATATGGGGGTGGATAAATGCTTTTTATTTTTTGTGCTAACATTCTTTGTAATGAAGAGAAATATAGATTTAGAACAGAAAAAGGGAACTATACAATTTTAGACATAAAAGTTTTATAGCAAGCACATTTTTTAAATATATTTTTTGACCACCAGTCTTGTTGGGAACAGCAGTATTACAGTCACAAAATTAGTATTTTTAGACATATGCGAGACAATACGGTTTTATAAAAGGGCAAACACGAGATTATACTGCTGACCCTGCAGTCTTTATAATTTTTGGACCACATTTGTTTGTTTACAAAAACATTTTTACCTAACCTGTATGGAGAATTTTTAGGGGTCTGCCACCATTGTTCCTGAAACCAAAAAGCCCATTGCTAACTTTTTGGAAAATATTTGTATATTATTTTATTTTTAATTTTATGATAAAATAGTTTATTTTGTTATACAGAACTGAGACTAAGACTGGGGAATAACTGCAGAATTACTTTTTTTGAAAAATTAGATGTTTTCTTTATCTACATTTCAAATGCTATCCCCTTTCCTAGTTTCCTCTCTGAAAATCCCCCATCACCTCCCCTCTCCCCCTGGTTCCCAACCCATCCACTTCTGCTTTCTTGTCCTGGCATTCCCCTATACTGGGGCATAGAATCTTCGCAAGACCAAGGGCTTCTCCTCCCATTGACGACCAACTAGGCCATTCTCTGCTACATATGCAGTTAGAGACATGAGTCCCACCATGTGTTTTCTTTGATTGGTGGTTCAGTCACAGGGAGCTCTGCAGGTACTGGTTAGTTCATATTGTTGTTCCTCCTAAAGGGTTGCAGACCCTTCAGTTCCTTGGGTCCTTTTTCTAGCTCCTTCATTGGGGACCATGTGCTCTGTCCAATGGATGATTTTTGCCTGCACCTCTAGCATACTTTTATTTTTACCTAGAGCAAGTGACTGTAACATACATTTTTTTTTTAAAAATTCATGACGAGCCCTTATTTTAATATTATTGGTAACATTTAGTTTTTGTATATCAAGTGGGCTTCTACTAGGTTTTGCCAGGTTACCAAATACCAGTTTAATCAGGGATGGAAGAAAGAGAAGGAACTGTACATAGATAAGGAGAATGATAAGGACTAAGAATAATTGTAGAAAGGGCATCACAAGGTGCTCATGCCAAAGAAGCAGTCCTTGAGGAGTCTTACTACTTGTATTGGAGCCCACAAGAGAGCATAGCCTTGCGCTTTAAAACATGGTAACCCCAGAAGGTTTTTGTTGTTATTGTTGTTGTTGTTGCTGCTGTTGTTATTAGGAGTTCCAGGCATTTTGAGCTTAATGTGGATTGTCTTCAACAATCAGATAGCGGTTGGCTCATCCCACACGTTTTCCCACTGCAATAGTATAACTTGCAAGCAGGTCACCTTTGTAAATCAAACTTTTTTATTCTAACATTTAGATTTAGTATTTTTATAAATTCATACTGTGATACATACATGCTAGTAGGAAGATTCAGAATATGTAAAACGCCACAAGCACATGAAATTATTCAAATTTATATAAAGTGAAAATATCTGACAGCACAATTACTCCTCAATTACAATTAAAGCACAATTACAATGTCCTCACAAGTGATAGTTCAGGGTTTGCTCCGTGTCTTAATTAGGGATTCTATTACTGTGAAGAGATACTATGACAAAGGCAACTGTTATAAAGGAAAACATTTATTTGGGCTGGTTTATATTTTCAGAGGTTCCATCCATTATAATAATAGTGAGAAGCATGGCATCCTGAAGGTAGACTTGGTGGAAAAGGTTCTGAGAGTTCTACACCTTGATCCGAAGGTAGTCAGGACAAAGCAGTCTTCTCTAGGCAGCTAGGAGGAGCTTCTCTTCCTCACTGGGCAGGGCCTGAGCATAGGAAGCCTCAAAGTCCACTGTGCAGTGACTTCCTCCAATGAAGCCACACCTCCTCCCATGAGGCCACACCTCCTCCCATGAGCCCACACCTCCTAACAGTGTCCACTCCCTATGGCCAAGCATTCAAAGCACCACACTCAGCCTGAATAATTCTATTACAAATGAAGATGTGTACTAAGTACACAACTTTGGTTTTAATGTTATATTTTACTATGCGTATATGTGTACTGATTTATGCATGTGACTGTAGTACACATAGAGGCCAAAAATGATCTCAGATCCTCTAGAGTTGAAGTTATAAAGGAGTAAGCAGCTGATATCAGTGGCTATGATGGCAACCAGAGCTATATCCTAGGAAACATTAGTACCTGTTTAAGCCTTCTCTACAACCTCTTTAAACACTTCTTTTAAAAAACATATAAAGCTGTTTAGTTAGGTTGTTAGCCGTTTAGAACACCAGTTTGTGAGGATACATCCTTTTTATCAGGGAGAACTGGGATCGCAGGTAGCCCTGGAACAGCTTTAATCTTTGGCAAAATCTGCAAGTCCACAGTTTTATGATCAGCCTTGAGCTGCTCTGTAATCTCGTATTTCTCCTTCTCCATGTCTAAGATCCAGCCCTTCTGGTGCCTGGGATTGTGCATCCGCTTGTTCTTGAAGTAAGCATCAGTCAGGTGTTTAGGGATTTTAACCTGGCTGATATAAACATTTGTAGAGGTGGTGATGACAAACTTCTGGTATGTTCTACACAAAGGAATTCTGTTGACGGTGAGAGGTCCAGACATAAGTAATAAGCTGCTGCCCAGGTTCTTCAAGAAATCCACTCTCTTGCCCCTGTGACACCCCATGAGGATGATCAGGACAGTCTGGTCCAAGGAGTGATGCTGGAACTCAGCCTTCTCACATGCTGACCAAAGGGCTTTTTGCCATGGCTCAGCATCTTCAGAGGCACATGGTCGGTAGGATACTATCCAGGCATTTTATGAAGCTTCCCTACCTGAGTACAACTGTTCTTGTCTCCACCAAGTGTTTTTGTGACGGTAGCAAGGACCTTCTCCTTTTTCTTCTTTTCAACCTTGGATTTGGCAGCTGAGTATTTCCTTTCGCACAAGGCCTTTCTGTGTGATACCTAGCAGATCTGAAGTACCTGCCAATTCCTCTAACCAGGACAGAGTTAAGGCTGCAATAGGGCTTCCATTTCCTGGGCGTTTTAACTTTAAGGTCATCCTTTTTGGCTGAACCAGTGTCTTGAACATGAGAGGATGAGCAGCAATAGCAACACTGCCAGCCTTTTTGGCTGCAAGTTTCTTCTCCTTTATATTAGACTTCTCTTTTTACCCTCTATCTTGCAAGTCAGGGAAGAGAACAAAGTCAGTGGCTTCCAGTTTCTCTTTAAACACTTCTTTTTTTTTTTTTTTCATTTTTTATTAGGTATTTAACTCATTTACATTTCCAATGCTATACCAAAAGTCCCCCATATCCACCCACCCCCACTCCCCTGCCCACCCACTCCCCCTTTTTGGCCCTGGTATTCCCCTGTACTGGGGCATATAAAGTTTGCAAGTCCAATGGGCCTCTCTTTCCAGTGATGGCCGACTAGGCCATCTTTTGATATATATGCAGCTAGAGTCAAGAGCTCCGGGGTACTGGTTAGCTCATAATGTTGTTCCACCTATAGGGTTGCAGATCCCTTTAGCTCCTTGGCTACTTTCTCTAGCTCCTCCATTGGGAGCCCTATGATCCATCCATTAGCTGACTGTGAGCATCCACTTCTGTGTTTGCTGGGCCCCGGCATAGTCTCACAAGAGACAGCTACATCTGCGTCCTTTCAATAAAATCTTGCTAGTGTATGCAATGGTGTCAGCGTTTGGATGCTGATTATGGGGTGCATCCCTGGATATGGCAGTCTCTACATGGTCCATCCTTTCATCTCAGCTCGAAACTCCGTCTCTGTAACTCCTTCCATGGGTGTTTTGTTCCCAAATCTAAGGAGGGGCATAGTGTCCACACTTCAGTCTTCATTCTCCTTGAGTTTCATGTGTTTAGCAAATTATATCTTATATCTTGGGTACCCTAGGTTTGGGGCTAATATCCACTTATCAGTGAATACATATTGTGTGAGTTTCTTTGTGAATGTGTTACCTCACTCAGGATGATGCCCTCCAGGTCCATCCATTTGGCTAGGAATTTCATAAATTCATTCTTTTTAATAGCTGAGTAGTACTCCATTGTGTAGATGTACCACATTTTCTGTATCCATTCCTCTGTTGAGGGGCATCTAGGTTCTTTCCAGCTTCTGGCTATTATAAATAAGGCTGCTATGAACATAGTGGAGCATGTGTCCTTCTTACCTGTTGGGGCATCTTCTGGATATATGCCCAGGAGAGGTATTGCTGGATCCTCCGGTAGTACTATGTCCAGTTTTCTGAGGAACCGCCAGACTGATTTCCAGAGTGGTTGTACAAGCCTGCACTCCCACCAACAATGGAGGAGTGTTCCTCTTTCTCCACATCCTCACCAGCATCTGCTGTCACCTGAATTTTTGATCTTAGCCATTCTGACTGGTGTGAGGTGGAATCTCAGGGTTGTTTTGATTTGCATTTCCCTGATGATTAAGGATGTTGAACATTTTTTCAAGTGCTTCTCTGCCATTCGGTATTCCTCAGGTGAGAATTCTTTGTTCAGTTCTGAGCCCCATTTTTTAATGGGGTTATTTGATTTTCTGAAGTCCACCTTCTTGAGTTCTTTATATATGTTGGATATTAGTCCCCTATCTGATTTAGGATAGGTAAAGATCCTTTCCCAATCTGTTGGTGGTCTTTTTGTCTTATTGACGGTGTCTTTTGCCTTGCAGAAACTTTGGAGTTTCATTAGGTCCCATTTGTCGATTCTCGATCTTACAGCACAAGCCATTGCTGTTCTGTTCAGGAATTTTTCCCCTGTGCCCATATCTTCAAGGCTTTTCCCCACTTTCTCCTCTATAAGTTTCAGTGTCTCTGGTTTTATGTGAAGTTCCTTGATCCACTTAGATTTGACCTTAGTACAAGGAGATAAGTATGGATCGATTCGCATTCTTCTACACGATAACAACCAGTTGTGCCAGCGCCAATTGTTGAAAATGCTGTCTTTCTTCCACTGGATGGTTTTAGCTCCCTTGTCGAAGATCAAGTGACCATAGGTGTGTGGGTTCATTTCTGGATCTTCAATTCTATTCCATTGGTCTACTTGTCTGTCTCTATACCAGTACCATGCAGTTTTTATCACAATTGCTTTGTAGTAAAGCTTTAGGTCTGGCATGGTGATTCCACCAGAAGTTCTTTTATCCTTGAGAAGACTTTTTGCTATCCTAGGTTTTTTGTTATTCCAGACAAATTTGCAAATTGCTCCTTCCAATTCGTTGAAGAATTGAGTTGGAATTTTGATGGGGATTGCATTGAATCTGTAGATTGCTTTTGGCAAGATAGCCATTTTTACAATGTTGATCCTGCCAATCCATGAGCATGGGAGATCTTTCCATCTTCTGAGATCTTCTTTAATTTCTTTCTTCAGAGATTTGAAGTTTTTATCATACAGATCTTTCACCTCCTTAGTTAGAGTCACGCCAAGATATTTTATATTATTTGTGACTATTGAGAAGGGTGTTGTTTCCCTAATTTCTTTCTCAGCCTGTTTATTCTTTGTATAGAGAAAGGCCATTGACTTGTTTGAGTTTATTTTATATCCAGCTACTTCACCGAAGCTGTTTATCAGGTTTAGGAGTTCTCTGGTAGAATTTTTAGGGTCACTTATATATACTATCATATCATCTGCAAAAAGTGATATTTTGACTTCTTCTTTTCCAATTTGTATCCCCTTGATCTCCTTTTGTTGTCGAATTGCTCTGGCTAATACTTCAAGTACTATGTTGAAAAGGTAGGGAGAAAGTGGGCAGCCTTGTCTAGTCCCTGATTTTAGTGGGATTGCTTCCAGCTTCTCTCCATTTACTTTGATGTTGGCTACTGGTTTGCTGTAGATTGCTTTTATCATGTTTAGGTATGGGCCTTGAATTCCTGATCTTCCAAAACTTTTATCATGAATGGGTGTTGGATCTTGTCAAATGCTTTTTCTGCATCTAATGAGATGATCATGTGGTTTTTGTCTTTGAGTTTGTTTATATAATGGATTACATTGATGGATTTTCGTATATTAAACCATCCCTGCATCCCTGGAATAAAACCTACTTGGTCAGGATGGATGATTGCTTTAATGTGTTCTTGGATTCGGTTAGCAAGAATTTTATTGAGGATTTTTGCATCGATATTCATAAGAGAAATTGGTCTGAAGTTCTCTATCTTTGTTGGATCTTTCTGTGGTTTAGGTATCAGAGTAATAGTGGCTTCATAAAATGAGTTGGGTAGAGTACCTTCTACTTCTATTTTGTGAAATAGTTTGTGCAGAATTGGAATTAGATCTTCTTTGAAGGTCTGATAGAACTCTGCACTAAACCCATCTGGTCCTGGGCTTTTTTTGGTTGGGAGACTATTAATAACTGCTTCTATTTCTTTAGGTGATATGGGACTGTTTAGATGGTCAACTTGATCCTGATTCAACTTTGGTACCTGGTATCTGTCCAGAAATTTGTCCATTTCGTCCAGGTTTTCCAGTTTTGTTGAGTATAGCCTTTTGTAGAAGGATCTGATGGTGTTTTGGATTTCTTCAGGATCTGTTGTTATGTCTCCCTTTTCATTTCTGATTTTGTTAATTAGGATTTTGTCCCTGTGCCCTTTAGTGAGTCTAGCTAAGGGTTTATCTATCTTGTTGATTTTCTCAAAGAACCAACTCCTCGTTTGGTTAATTCTTTGAATAGTTCTTCTTGTTTCCACTTGGTTGATTTCACCCCTGAGTTTGATTATTTCCTGCCGTCTACTCCTCTTGGGTGAATTTGCTTCCTTTTTTTCTAGGGCTTTTAGATGTGTTGTCAAGCTGCTAGTATGTGCTGTCTCCCGTTTCTTCTTGGAGGCACTCAGCGCTATGAGTTTCCCTCTTAGAAATGCTTTCATTGTGTCCCATAGGTTTGGGTACGTTGTGGCTTCATTTTCATTAAACTCTAAAAAGTCTTTAATTTCTTTCTTTATTCCTTCCTTGACCAAGGTATCATTGAGAAGAGTGTTATTCAGTTTCCACGTGAATGTTGGCTTTCCATTATTTATGTTGTTATTGAAGATCAGTCTTAGGCCATGGTGGTCTGATAGGATACATGGGACAATTTCAATATTTTTGTATCTATTGAGACCTGTTTTGTGACCAATTATATGGTCAATTTTGGAGTAGGTCCCGTGAGGTGCTGAGAAGAAGGTATATCCTTTTGTTTTAGGATAAAATGTTCTGTAGATATCTGTCAGGTCCATTTGTTTCATAACTTCTGTTAGTTTCACTGTGTCCCTGTTTAGTTTCTGTTTCCACGATCTGTCCTTTGAAGAAAGTGGTGTGTTGAAGTCTCCCACTATTATTGTGTGAGGTGCAATGTATGCTTTGAGCTTTACTAAAGTGTCTCTAATGAATGTGGCTGCCCTTGCATTTGGTGCGTAGATATTCAGAATTGAGAGTTCCTCTTGGAGGATTTTACCTTTGATGAGTATGAAGTGTCCCTCCTTGTCTTTTTTGATAACTTTGGGTTGGAAGTCGATTTTATCCGATATTAAAATGGCTACTCCAGCTTGTTTCTTCAGTCCATTTGCTTGGAAAATTGTTTTCCAGCCTTTCACTCTGAGGTAGTGTCTGTCTTTTTCCCTGAGATGGGTTTCCTGTAAGCAGCAGAATGTTGGGTCCTGTTTGTGTAGCCAGTCTGTTAGTCTATGTCTTTTTATTGGGGAATTGAGTCCATTGATATTAAGAGATATTAAGGAAAAGTAATTGTTGCTCCCTTTTATTTTTGTTGTTAGAGTTGGCATTCTGTTCTTGTGGCTGTCTTCTTTTTGGTTTGTTGAATGATTACTTTCTTGGTTGTTCTACGGCGTGATTTCCGTCCTTGTATTGCTTCTTTTCTGTTATTATCCTTTGAAGGGCTGGATTCGTGGAAAGATATTGTGTGAACTTGGTTTTGTCGTGGAATACTTTGGTTTCTCCATCTATGGTAATTGAGAGTTTGGCCGGGTATAGTAGCCTGGGCTGGCATTTGTGTTCTCTTAGTGTCTGTATAACATCTGTCCAGGCTCTTCTGGCTTTCATAGTCTCTGGTGAAAAGTCTGGTGTAATTCTGATAGGCCTACCTTTATATGTTACTTGACCTTTCTCCCTTACTGCTTTTAATATTCTATCTTTATTTAGTGCATTTGTTGTTCTGATTATTATGTGTCGGGAGGAATTTCTTTTCTGGTCCAGTCTATTTGGAGTTCTGTATGCTTCTTGTATGATCATGGGCATCTCTTTTTTTATGTTTGGGAAGTTTTCTTCTATTATTTTGTTGAAGATATTAGCTGGCCCTTTAAGTTGAAAATCTTCATTCTCATCAATTCCTATTATCCGTAGGTTTGGTCTTCTCATTGTGTCCTGGATTACCTGGATGTTTTGAGTTAGGATCCTTTTGCATTTTGTATTTTCTTTGACTGTTGTGTCGATGTTCTCTATGGAATCTTCTGCACCTGAGATTCTCTCTTCCATTTCTTGTATTCTGTTGCTGATGCTCGCATCTATGGTTCCAGATCTCTTTCCTAGGGTTTCTATCTCCAGCGTTGCCTCGCTTTGGGTTTTCTTTATTGTGTCTACTTCCCCTTTTAGTTCTAGTATGGTTTTGTTCATTTCCATCACCTGTTTGGCTGTGTTTTCCTGCTTTTCTTTAAGAGCCTGTAACTCTTTAGCAGTGCTCTCCTGTAAATCTTTAAGTGACTTATGAAAGTCCTTCTTGATGTCCTCTATCATCATCATGAGAAATGTTTTTAAATCTGGGTCTAGATTTTCGGTTGTGTTGGGGTGCCCAGGACTAGGTGGGGTGGGAGTGCTGCGTTCTGATGATGGTGAGCGGTGTTGATTTCTGTTAGTAGGATTCTTAAGTTTGACTTTCGCCATCTGGTAATCTCTGAAGCTAGCTGTTTTAGTTGTCACTGTTAAGAGCTTGTTCTTCAGGTGACTCTGTTAGCCTCTATGAGCAGACCTGGAGGGTAGCACTCTCCTTAGTTTCAGTGGGCAGAGTATTCTCTGCAGGCAAGCTCTCTTCTTGCAAGGCAGGTACCCAGATATCTGGTGTTCGAACCAGACTCCTGGCAGAAGTTGTGTTCCACTCACTAGAGGTCTTAGGATCACGTGTGGAATCCTGTGTGGGCCCTTGCGGGTGTCAGGCGACTCAGCTGGCAAGGTAGCCGGGGCTCGAGTGGAGTGGAAGGGGTTTGTGCCCCAGATCAAGCCCGGGTAGCCTGCTTCCCTATGTACCGCAGTCTCAAGTTCCATGCGATTGGATTGGGGTAGGCGCTGTGTTCCACTCACCAGAGGTCTTAGGGTCCCGTGGGGAGTCCCGTGTGGGCCCTTGCGGGTGTTGGGCAAGACTCTGCTGTCAAGGTAGCCCGGGGCTCGAGTCTCGAGTCGAGCGGAAGGGACTTGTGCCCCAGATCAGGCCCGGGTAGCCTGCTTCCCTATGTACCGCAGTCTCAAGTTCCGCGCGATTGGATTGGGGCAGGCACTGTGATCCACTCACCAGAGGTCTTAGGGTCCCGTGGGGAGTCCCGTGTGGACCCTTGCGGGTGTTGGGCAAGACTCTGCTGGCAAGGTAGCCCGGGGCTCGAGTCTCGAGTCGAGCGGAAGGGGTCTCGAGTCGAGCGGAAGGGCTAAACACTTCTTACATCTAATTATTAAATTGCTTTGTTGCAGTTTTATAATGCTATGATTCTTTTTTTTTTTTTAAATCATTTTGCCCATTCTATTGCAGAATCAGCTAGGATATTTCACAGGGACATATGTTCCTTCTCTTCATTACACTAAATGAGTTGTTTTTAATGTAGGTTGAAGGATTTTTTTTATTTTTTAATTGACCCAGAAATTCAGATTTTGCTTGTATATCTTAACAGTTGCAAACCTTGTGTTATTATTTTTCTAAATAAGTGAATTGATTGTTTTGTTAATGGAAAAAATATTCAAATGGCAACTACCATACTCAATAATTGTTTCAGGCTTTATTGAACCAAAAATTCTAATTTTACTTTAACTTACATTGAATACATTACATTAGATTCTTGAGATTATATCTTTAGATAGAGCACCATTTATAGTAAAACTGAGTTTGAAAGATAGGTGATTTGTGCTTTGTAATATGTCAAAACTTATTATGCCTTTACTTGCTTCTAACGTCAAAGTTCTATTTATAAACTAGTCATTAATTATGTTCAGAAGACGCTCAGTTCTTATTTAATGTCACTAAAACTCATCAATCCCTTCACAACACAACTTAATTACCTAACTTGCTGAGGCCTTCTGATGTTCATAGATTCATGTGAGAAATAAGGAGTATTTTGGAATGGCTATGCTCATGTTTAAGTCCTGTTTAAGTAAAAGATTTTTGGCACTAAAGGAAAAATATTTCTGATTCTAGTAAAGAATAAGTTTTTAGGTGAGATGGAGGATGATGTACGGAACTTAGAAGGGGTGTAAAGGAGTCACGAAGCAAGTAGTTTATGATCACATTTAGAGCACTTCCCAATACAATCTATGGCAGCTCTTTCTAGCTACTAACACTGCTGCTAAGTAATTTGGCTATGATAATGTGCAAGTCTGGTGTAACTGTGTTTTGATTCTCTATCTTTGAATCTAGCACATTTCTAGCCATATTATTTATATTCCTAGATCTTTGGATTAATAATCATGTATGGGTGTTTTATACTTCTTTTTTATTTTTGATATTTTCTTTATTTACATTTCAAATGTTATCCCCTTTCCTGGTTTTCCTGCTACCCCCGAAACCACCATTCCTAGCTTTCTATGAGATGATTCCCCCACCAACTCTACCTACTACCACCTGCCCTTCCTAGAATTCCCCTACACTGGGGCATCTAGCCTTCACAGGGCCAAGGGCCCCTCCTCCCATTGTTGCATGACAAGGCCATCCTCTGCTACATATGCAGTTAGATCCACGGGTCCCTCCATGTGTACTCCTTGGTTGGTAGTTTAATCCCTGTGAGTTCTGGGGGTCGGGTAGGTTGATGTTTTTATTCTTCCTATGGGATTGTGAACCCTTTCAGTTCCTTCAGTATTTTCTCTAACTCCTCCATTGAGGACCCCCTGCTGAGTCCAATGGTTGGTTGCAAGGATTCACATCTGTAATTGTCAGGCTATGGCAGAGCATCAGAAGACTGCTATATAAGGCCCCTATCAGCAAACACTTCGTGGCATCCACAATTGAGTCTGTGTTTGGTGACTCTGTGTTTGGTGACTGTACACAGGATTGATGCCCAGGAGGGACAATCTTTGGGTGGCCTTTCCTTTAGTCTCTGATCTACACTTTGTGTCCATATTGTTGTGATTTTAAATGAGAGTCTTGCTTTTCTGGTGTGTTGAGGTATCCAGAGATTGCTGTGGTAGGAGAACTGGGTTTTGGTGATGCCAAATAACCTTGGTTTCTGTTGCTTATATTTTTGCCTTTGCCTCTCACCATCTGGTTATCTCTGGTGTTAGCTATTCTTGCTGTCTCTGACTGTTGCTTGTCCCTCCTTCTAGGTTGTCTGTCAGTACTCCTAGGAAACCAGGAGGTTTCCTTTCTCAGAGGAAATTGAATATGGAGAGCTGTGGCATAGGATCAGCTCTGGGGTGCAGACAGAAACCAGAAGTATCCTGTCCCTGGTTGTTTCTTGGTTCCTGTGTCCTGATGTTTCTGGGCCGGTCCCTCTTGGGCCAAGAATTTGAGCAGAAGTAGTTGTCTTAACTCTGCTCAGCTCTCTCTAGGTGGTATTTGGATATGTATCACTGTGGCACAAGGTCAGCTCCCAGTGCAGACATTATTTTTTTTCTAAATATTGTCATAAAATATTACTTGTATGACTCACAATATAATTTGTTTTCTAGACAGAAGAATAGGCATCAACTGAGGGTGTCAATAATTGAGTTGTAAAAACTTAAGACAAAATTTCAGGAGTTATTAATCACCCCTTTCAAATATTTCCAGTTCTCAATAAAGTTCTTATCTATTCACTTTGACAACATTAAATTATGGTAAATAGCCTGAAATTTCTAAAATTTAAAATCAAAGAATGCATGTATATTACCTACAAATTACCTAAAAATGTAGACATCAATCCATTAATTAATACTTTTGAATTTAACTGAAATATGTGTTTGATTTATGGGATGTTTTGATTTAAAGTAATTATCTTGAGAATTACTGTGACCATTTTACAACGTAGTGAATAGTTTTGATCATGTGAGAAGAGTCTGTCAGTGAATGATTAGGAAGGGCTGATACACAGAAGACGTAATGGAACTATATTTTATATCCCCTCATAATTAGAAAATATGGCCAGTATAGCATAGCAGAAGTCATAGAAGAAATCAAACTTAACTTTCTAATGGGAAATTGCATCCCAGAATTGATTTAAAATAGGTCTGAGTTCTTCTCTCCTGGAGGCAAGAAACGTGTGTTCTGGATTAAAAGCTCATTTCTATCCCCAACTTCAAAGTCTCAACTTTTGATAACAAAAAAAGTAACTTCGTCTTTAAATATTCAAGTTTTTACTACTTTTAAACACATTTTAGGATGCTATTCATATGGCCTTCTGAAATTTTTCATGAACCCACTTTCCTCTTTTTATATTTTTTAAATTTTTTTTTTTGCCCCAGTGATTTTGATAAATATAAACTCTTACCAAGCTTAATAAAAAGGAGCCATTTCAAGGACAGCCTTCCAGTAAATTGATATGATGACTACATCTAAGATTCCTAAATAAATGAATGTTTGTGCATTTCCATTCATCTGAAGAAAGACCCAAACTCCTAATTAATAAAATGTGATAATTCACATTTAGTTAAGCCAACAATTTATAAGTACAGCATTGACAGACCTACTACCTTTTTCTTAATGTTAAAGGAATTCAATACCTCAGAAATTATTCTTAAAATCTGCATGTTTATACTTTTAAAAACAGAGATGGAGAATGACTCAGTGGTTAAGGGTACACACTGTTTTTCCAGAGGACTCGAGTTTAGCATGCAGGACTTATGTTAGCCTGTAACTCCTGATCCAAACAACTCAACATCTGATCTTTCTGCAAGCACTTATCCTGACAAACAAATCCCCATGTAAAGACACATATGCATACACACATCTTAAAAATAAAACAAATATTTAGAAAAAATTCTAAATGTTAAGAATTTACCCAGTGTACTTTTGTGTAGCATCTTGTACCAAGACATGTTTGTGATTACATTTTTAAATGTAAATTTGGGGATAAAAGAACAATTTAAAAGGTTGGTAAATGGGTGAGCCTAGGCCACAAGAGAGCTCATCTTTCTAAATTAACATGTAAGCTGACTGTGTAATTAATGTAATTGGAGAGATGTATTTTAATTTGTCTTCTTGTTTCAATAATAGTGAATTTTATATTTTAAATTTACTGGAAATGGAGTAGTTAGGCATTTTCATTAAATTTTATTCTATAAGTTTTTGAGACAGTACTTTAAAACAGTTAGTATGTAGTAGATTTAATAAATTTGTTTTATCCATACAACTGTACATACTAAAAGTTGAATATTTTCCAAGTACAAGGATTCTCCCTGATTGACAGCTTTTCATGGCATACATGCTTTTTTAGTTCCCTATTTTTTTGTCCAACATACTCCCTGAGCCTTGCCTTTGTAGAATATAAAACTGACAGTTTTTGTAATTTTGTAAGTCAGCTTCTACTTACAAACCATTTTCACCACCTCGATTGTATTTCATGTTGATGCTTTTTCTCTGCAGTACCTTATCATACACAGACTTTAAAGTAAGCTATGTGTGTCAAGAAGTGAAGCCCATTAGATAGCAAAGAGCAACGTGTAACAAATATAAACACAGGACATTTGCCCCCCAAAATTACAGTTTTTGAAAATAACATAGACTTATCCATGTATGGTTCAGAAGAATTCATATTAAACACTCATGAACAAAACTAAAATGATGCTGCTGTACTTTTCTAAGTAATTCTCTAAGACAAATGACATCTATGACACTAAAAAAAAATATTCTACTTTTCAGAGCCCTCTATGTTTTGATGGAAGAGAAAAGGGGTGGGGTCATTTTAAATATGAAATATTGGCTCAAAATGAAAGCACAGTTGAAAAGCATCAATGGAAATTAATAATATTACCACCAATGACCAATATATTTGAGGAGTATTTAGTTTAGCCAATCATTAAAAATAGTGAGCTACCCCCAAAATCAAAAAAACAAGTAAACAAACAAATGCGCAAACAAAAACAATAAACACAGTACTGGAATCTATGTGAGTTCAAGGTCATCCTGTCTGCAAAGCAAGGACACTCAAGAATCAAGAATACACAGAGAAAGCCTGTCTTGAAAAACAATATAAATAGATAAATGATGGTACATAGATGATAGATAGATAGATAGATAGATAGATAGATAGATAGATAGATAGACAGATAGATAACAAATAAAAAATTTAAAGATATAAAAAATAAAAAAAAAATAAATCCTACAGTAGGGAGACAGAACTTGTAGAGCTCACCTCCAGTAGAAAGACAGGGTGAGGGATGGGGCTGCCATTCCACGGTCAAACACTCTGACCCATAATTGCTCCTGTCTGAAAGAACTGCAAGGACATAAATGGAGAATAGCCTGAGAAAAAGGAGGTCCAGCGACAGGCCCAAATTAGTATTCAGCTCAAGGGAAGGCCCTAAGGCCTGACGCTATGACTGATGCTATGATGTGCTCACAAAAAGGGGCCTATCATGACTGCACTCCAAAAGACCTAACAAGCAGCTGAAAGAGTCAAATGCAGATATTTACACCCAGCCAATGGACAGAAGCTGCTGACACCTATGGTTAAATTAGTGGAAAGCTCAATGAAGCTGAGGAGGAGGGCAACCCTGTAGGAGGACCGGCACTCTCAATTAACCTGGACCTCTGAGATCTCTCAGACACCGGACAACCAACCCGGCAGCATACATGAGCTGATATGAGGCCCCCAACTCATATACAGCAGAGGACTACTGGGTTTGGACTCAGTCAGAGAAGATGCACCTAATCCTCAAGAAACTGGAGGCCCCAGGGAGTGGGGAGGTCTCACGGGGAGGGGGTGGAGTGGGAACATCCTAGTGGAGATGGGGTAAGGAGGTATGGGATGTGGAACAGCCATAGGGTAGACAAGAAGAGGAATAAAATCTGGACTGTAATAAAAGATTAGATAGATAGATAGATAGATAGATAGATAGATAGATAGATAGATAGATAGGTAGAGAAAAGAAACCAATGGATAATGATTTGGCTTAGCAAATGAAGTTGTTTTCCAACAATCCTGAGTACATGAGCTTGATCTCTGTGACTTCCATCAAGAATGCCAACTCCAGCAACGTGGTCCTGCCCTCTTATAATATTCTGCCATACTCATAGATTGGTGCCCTATCCAGTCTTCTTAAGAGGGGCTTCCTTGACAATAGAGGGAAGTGGCAGGAGAGACATACACACAGATATTATGTAGAGTCTAAATTAAAGCTTTCTGACTGCCCCCTACCCCTGGAGATCAGTGGAACATCACAGAAGATGGTGGGGGTGGGGCACGATAGAAGTCAGTGGGAGAAAATCATGAGAAAATGGTCCATTGAATCATCTGAGCAGGTCTCATACAGTCTCTCAGAGACAGAAACAGCAAAGTTAGACCTGTATGGGTCTGCACTAGGCCATCTGCCCATATGTTGACGCTTTGAACTTGGTGCTATGTGGGACTCCAGGAAAGTGGGACCACGTGTATCTCTGATTTTTCTGTGTTCTTGGGACTTTTTTACTCCTCTTGAGTTGCCTTGTCTGGACTCCATATGAGGGAATTTGCTTAGTCTTCTCGTATCTTGCTTTATCCTGTTTGACTGTTGCCTCCTAAAGAACTGTTCTTTCCTAAAAAAAGGAAAGTGATGGATCAACTGATAGGATCTGGGGAAGAGAGTAGTTGAGGGGCAATTGGGAGGATTGTAGGGGAGGGAACTGTGGTTGGGATATTGTATGAGAGAAGAATATATTTACAATAAAAAGGAAAAAACTCTATTTTATTAGATTCAGGACAAAAATATTGTTTAAATACTCAGTATTATTTTTAGAATAGTATGCACCCAACAGAACTAAATCTACCATATACTTTTAGTGGCTGAATTTTTCATTTTTAAAAATTTATTTAAATTCTTTAATCCCCTTTTACAGTCCAGATTTCATCCCCTCTTGGTCTTCCCCTAAACCAACTGCTCCTCATCACATACCTTCTACACAACACACACACACACACACACACACACACAAACACATACAAACACACACACATTGTTTCCGAGAGGATATCCCCACCCCACCTCACTAGACTTTCCCACTTCCTGGACCTCAAGTCTCTCAAGGGTTAGGTGCATCTTCTCTCCAGGTATTCCTTTGCTGTATATGTGTCAAGAGCCTCATATCACCAGGTTTATAGGTGTATAGGTATAGAGCTGCCGGTTGGTGGTTCTGTGTCTGAGAGTTCTCAGAGTCCAAGTCAGTTGAGATTGCTGCTCTTCCAAGTTGAGATTGTGGTCTACATCTGACTCTTTCAGCTACTTGTTTGGCTTCTCATGTTAGGCTCCTGTCTGCAAGCACACAGTTACATTTAAAAATAGCTATTTCTTTCTTCAATCTTACAAGTTCTCTATGTGAGAACTCATCATACTCATTGTCAATTTTTACTAGTATTCTTTAGCAAATATTTTTTCTCTTCAATCTTATCTTTCTCGTTCTACTGAAATAACTCTGTAAATTATTTTCAGGGGCTAGAAAAACAATCGCAAAATTTATTCTGGATTATGAGTTAGTCTCTCCCACACAGCATCATCTAATATAGAATGTATTACTTTTGCTAAAGCTAACTTTGTAAATCCATTAGTTCACGCTAGTAAGGCAATTGCATTCAGCTTCTCTGATTGCTGTTTCAGTTGTAAAGACACATTTGCTGCGAAGAAAGCACAAACATGTATTTCTAGATTGTCCTACATAAAGAGGTGGGAAAATAGCTGATGTTGCATGGTCATCTCACAATCTTGGCTATGTGCAGGGAAAAATATTTGGAGAAGAATAGTTTATATTGCTAATCAGTTACCTGCCTCTGTATAGTTATGGCCATTATGTGCATTGAACTGTATCCAGTTGGCAGAAGTTAATCTAGAGGGAAGAAGTCTCAATATCAACAAAATGTGTTTCTGGTTAGATAATAAAATCTTGGTGGAACTGACAATCTGGCAGTCTTCCCACTCTGAGTCTGTCTCCCACCTGCTTCACCTATTGGTTTTCTGTGGTCTCCAGCTTACACACTGCCCTATTTAGAAAAAGCAAATGGTTCCAGCTATCTATTTGCCAGTGCTGATTTCTTGATATAGTTCAGAAAATTCCAATAAATACTGCCAGCATTTTCCACATAATGCAGTTCAAATGTTGCCAAAACATGCAGTGAAATTTGGACTCTGCCAAGTTTTAAACAGAAGCGCCTTCTCTGAAGATGGTTACAGTTACTTATTATGTTGTAGCCTAAACACGGTTCAGTGGGTCAAAATAATAAAACTTAGCAAGTCTAAGGTAGCCAGATTATAAAGACAGCAGATAGAACACTTCTTCATGGTTTTCATAGCAGATATATAAAAATTAGTTTAATTTTATAAAAATAGCTACTATTATTTTTAAAAATATAATGGATTTAAAATAAGCATCTAAAAAATCCAAAACTAATAATACTTTACTGATAGATGTCATAACATTTTCTGGCATAGTAGTTCACAATATTTCATCATTTTTCATGAATTGGATAAATGAGAATGGGCTCTAGGAGATTCTGATCATAATTTGAGAAATTAAGACAATTCTGATGGATCCTTTGGGTATCAAGTTGGTCTTTATTTTAATGTTAAAATTAGTTATTTTATTTTTAAAGAGTCACAGGCATTAAAGTAAAATTCTTAGTTCAAGAAGTAAGAAGAGAAAATTAAACAGATGCCACTCATCACTTATTTATCTTTGCCATATACACACTTTGAGAACTTTAATTTGCCAGCGTTAAAAATTCCAGTACTGTGCTAGAATTAATGTTGAAATAGCAAAGTATTCATGAAGAACAGAGTGTGACTTTAAATGTCCCTGAGTCACTTAAGTTGTGACATTTTAATGAAGTTTTTTAAAAAGAAATTCTCAGTGGTTCAAAATAGATTCACATGACTGAAGAGTTTATTTTAAGGTTAACCCAGTGACACACATGGTTACAGAGGAAATGTTTCAAATGAAAAGAAGATATATATTACATATATGATACGAACTATAAATCATGAAAGTATAGATATTCAGAATGACAACACAGAATGTGTAGAAGTTTGTTAAATGGTATCAGTAGATTTATAAATTTAGAGCACACTGGGTATTTTTATTATGTGGCTTGTTTGTAGCAAGTGAGGGGATGGTGGTCCTATGCCCAGTTTCTGAATCTTTGTATTCCTATACTGTGCATCTAATACAGGTCCTTTCCCCATTTCAGGCAAGTGATATACCACCTAGTTATGTATTCATCCATGTATACACCTGAAGTACAAAATATTCAATGACAGTTATTGCCATAGTACATCTATCTAAGTAATTGTTAATCCACAACTCAATGATTCAATCTCTCTCTCTCTCTCTCTCTCTCTCTCTCTCTCTCTCACACACACACACACACACACACACACACACACACACACACACACACACACACACACAAACACAAAGCATTCCTTTATGAACAAAAACCTGTGTTAAAGATTTATATTTTGACTCTAGTGGTTTTTGTTTTGTTTTGTAATGGTAGCAGAATGGAATTCTCTGAATGTTAATAATCCCATGTCACCTTCACTCGGGATAAACCTTTCTATACTTGATTCATTTATCTTCATTTTGTCTCTGGTTGTTTAAATGCAATATTTTCTTATCTCATAAAAGTAACTCTCCTTCAATAAAAAATAATCTCTGACACAATTTGAAGCCAGGTGACTAGTGAATTAAAATTGGAACTAATTTGCTGGTGTTTTATGAAAGCTGTGGTGGTCAAAGTGATTCTGTACTCTCACAGGTGCTGTAGCATAGCTGGTCCCAAACTCAGTATTGTCTCAAATGACTATGTACTAAGAAAGAAATTAGGAATTACCTTTCCTTATGATTCTATGAACCACAACAACCTATCTGTTGAAAGGGAAGGAAAGTAATTGTCAACAAGATTTAGAGTCACTGCTAAGTTTGTATAGGAATGAGATTTTGTAAAATTAATCACAACAAGCGCTGGACCATTGCGATGCATGTGCATGGGGGCAGACACCTACAATGTTTACACTGTTCATTACTTCCTTCTCATAAACAAAGTTACCTCATTGTTGTCTTCATCAATTTGCTTTAAGAGCGATTCTAAATGTGTAAAGGTAATTATAATGTCTATTGTGATGATATTCTCACAATTGGCTGCTTGCTTATCAAAAAATCAAAAAATACACTGGTGCATAATAAAATATATGTGTTGGTTTATTATAATGTGTTACAACTAGCATAATGATGTAAATTAAAGTTCTATATCAGAAGAGAAGCCTTGGAACATAGGAAGAGAACTGCAATTGATCTTCATGCATTCAGTTATTTTTGATTCTTCCTTGATTTAAAATATACAAATGGATGATGATGGAACACTTATGTAACTTTGTTTTTGAAGTAAACTTAAACACCTAAAAATTAACAGAGTCTCACCGTTTTGAAAATATATATACCAACAATTTCTAGACATGTACATGAAAAAAAATGGTTTCTATTCTTAAGGCACTTGCTACTCAGCAGTCATGAGAAGGGAATTCATTAGCTTCTTCACAGCAATTTCCACATATTGTATATCTTGCTACTTTTCAAAGGTGAGAGAAAGTTCAACCTCTGAATCAGCTTTGTCATGACAATTTGTAGAAGCGAACAAATGATCCAAATATTATTTCTGTGTCTTATTATTTATCAGAATGGCCTTTAATTTATGAAACTAGACACACTGATATATTGATCTGTGAACATTTTCTGATCTATAAACATATGTATAATGTGTTTGTGAGTAAGTTTCTAAGCATGAAGGCATGTAGAAATTGACAGAGGACAGAGAGGGCACCCAGTCCTCAGAGACTAGAATTATGTTTGGAGGGTGCCACAATGTAAGGACAGGGAAATGAAACTTCATCCTTACTCTTAACCGCTGGGCTGCAAGTCCCTAAATTTTAATAATATTAAAAAGATAAACAGTGTAAAATATAATATGTCATCTATCATCATATTATGCCGAGTTTGGTTGATATCATTGGATCCCACTCTTCCCTAAAGGAAAACAAAGGAGCAGTGAACCTGTGGGATAGGGGAAAAGGAAGAACTCCAAGGAGGGAAAGGAGGCAGGGCTGTGGTTGGAAAATGTTGTATTATGAAGAATAAATAAATAAGGATCTCCTATTCATACTACAGAAAAGTTTCCACATTTTTGCAGCTCATGTACAAAACATTATACCTTAGTCTCTCTTGCATCAGTAGAAGCTGTTCTATACAAAACATCATAAATTCACCAAAGCAATTTTCCTAGGGAAGAAATGTGTACATTTTCTCCAACCGCTTTCATAAGATAGCATGTAGTAAGCAATGATTGCTCAAGCAACAGATGAAATCAAAATTATAAAAGTTCCATTTACATAACAGTACTGCTTTCATAAGATAGCATGTAGTAAGCAATGATTGCTCAAGCAACAGATGAAATCAAAATTATAAAAGTTCCATTTACATAACAGTACTTTTTTGCAACAATGAAATACCAATGTAAACTGAAAATATTTCACAGTGTTTTCTCTTCAAGAAAATAACTTTAAAACTATGGAAAACTTTATTCTACTTTATTATATTAACAAACTTGGTTCAATCGTTCTCTTAATAAATGCATTATCATTAAACATGTAAAAATACAAAGTCAAAAGAAAAAGTAAATGGTGCCCACACAGGGATCAAGTACCACTGAAAATCTGAGGTAGTACTAGTAGCAACTTTACACTCAGAGAATATCTATGAAGAACTGCCCATGGAAACTAGTCAGCCTTCCAGGGAAAACACCTTTAATAGAGTTTTTGAAAGAAATAATTTTCTGTTTATTATTTTTAAATTTACTTACATATTTATTGCAATATTCCTACCTCCCTTTCTTCCCTCCAAACTTTCCCTTGTTTTCCTGCTTGTTCTCTTTCAAATGTACGGCATCATTTTTATTGTTATTAGCTGTGTACTTGTACACACCACACAGACACACACACACACACAGACACACACACACACACAGACACACACACACACACACACACACACACACACACACACACATTCTGCTTTATCTGTATACTGCTGCTTGTATGTATGTTTTCAGGCTTTCATTTTAAATTAGATAACTAATTCCTGTGTTCTTTACTAAGTATGTTGTTCCTATTGTCCTTGTTATGTTCATATTTGAGCAACAATGTAGGTAATATTTTGCTTTTTAATTTCTATAATTCTTAGGAGACGGAATATTTTAACAGATAAACTTTTATGTATGTGAAATTTTAGGCTAAAAATTTTGGAAGCTTAACAAAACCTTAACCCCATTTAGTTAAAATATTTTATTTGCAGCAAACATTATCATCTGTTTTTCATTATGAGAAGTGTATGTCTTGTTAAGTGTCAAATTTGATGAAAATACACTGTCATATTGGCAATGTTATCAGAGTACAAGTTAGATTTCTTTAATACTCATTTAATAGATTGATATAGATACCTAATAGTTAAGGTAATTTGAATAAAGCCTATTGGTTGTCTAACATTAACCTCGGATACTCTTGCTTTTAATGTCATATACCTTAATTGTGGTATGAGTAAAATTGCATAAAAATTATTTTTCATCTAGTTCAAGTGAAAATTAATAAACAGAGATAACTGAAAGAAGGATATTTCCATATAGACATAATATAGAACCATGGTGCTTAGCCATCTACATTGTGAACAATTTTAGAGCTACTTTATATTCACTTTCAACACAGTGTTAGACATGAAATACTGAAGCAATTTTTAAAGTGAAAGTGAATAAATCTCAAATTTCATGGATTATTGACAGGAATTTAAAGAGTTACAGTGACTTTGAAAATTAATAGCTTTGTGGTGTTTTTGTATATTTACAAAGTAATTTAGTTTGACATTATTGTATATAGTAAACTTCAATAAAATAAGTAAAAATACTTAAAGAATTTCCCAATTATCCTCACTTAATTCCTTTCTTTATTTCCTTTCGCAATCTATCTTTTCCTAAGCAGTCAAGAGTCAACTTTCACTTCTTCTATTTATACATTGCACAGTGAAAAATATGCAGTATTTATCTTTCTTTGTTTGGCTTATATTTAACTTAACTTATTACCATTCTCATCCATTTTTTTACTGGTATCATCACGCTTTCTTTCATGGCCAAATGTATGTGTGTTACATTTTCTTATTCAGTCATTCTTTAAAGAGTATCTAAGCTGATTCCAGCACTTGGCACTCATGAGTTGCAGTACTGGAAATAGCCATGCCTCTTTCATATGCTGTCTTTGGCTTCTTTCCAAATAAAATTGAAAGCTGTAAGCTAATCACGTGCCAATTTTATTTTTTATTTTATTGATTGATTGATTGATTGACGGATGGATGGATTGATTGATTGATTTTCCTTTACAGGAAACTCCAAATGTATTTTCATACCAGTTCAACCAATTAACGTTCCCACCAACAATATATAAATTGTCTTTTTCCCATGCAGCTATACATTGGTTTCCTTTTTCTTGATGATTGCCATCCTGGCATAGAAAGATCTCAGTGTATGTAGATTCAATATGCATTTCCTTTGTGGTTAAGAATGATAATATTTCATCATGTATTTACTGAGCTTTTGTGACTGATACTTTATTAAAAATAATCTTTTCTTATATAATACATACTGATTACAGATTCTCCTTCTTCTGCTCTTTCCAGTTCCTCTCCATTCTACCTCCCAAAAGTAAGAAAGACCCACAGAAGGAAAGGGGCAGTAGAGAAGACAGAAGACAGAAGAATCAGAGATCCACTGGTTCACATGCTCAGGAGTCCCAGAAAACCACTGAAATGATCATGGGAGGGGACCTGGTGTAGATGAGTGTAGGCCTTGTGCTTGTTACTTCATTTCTATGAGTTCCTATGAGTTTTGTTCATTTGCTTTCTTTCCTCTTGGTGTCCTCCATCCAATTTGTCACTTATATTCATTCTGCCTTAAGTCTGAGGTTGGGGCTTTGATACTGCTATCCTATTTGAAGAAGGGTATTCCAGTGTCTCCTACTTTTTATAATGTCTGTTTGTGTGTCTCTGCATTTTTGACCATCTCCTACAGAAGAAACTTCTCTGATGATGCCAGAACTAGGGTACCAGTCTATGTGTATATCAAGAAATCAGTAAGAGGTTTATTAGTTGTTTGTTTGTTTTTTTTTTCAGTAGTATTTGGTTATGGGTTCTGTCTCTTGGAATGGGCCTTAAGTAAGGTCAGACATTGGTTGATTCCTTACACAAGCTTTGCTATCATTGCTCTAGCATTGCACACTTTAGTCCTTTCTTTCTTTCTTTCTTTCTTTCTTTCTTTCTTTCTTTCTTTCTTTCTTTCTTTCTTTCTTTCTTTCTTTTTTTCTAGTGAATATTATTCCAATAATATCTCTCTCTATATATATATATATATACATATATATATATATAGAGAGAGAGAAACTCAATACACACACACCCACCCACACACACACACACATATATATGTATAAATATATATATTGTGTTTATCTGTTTAATATATGATTTTATGTATTTCATTGCACACTTCAAAGGGAGATTATAGAATCACACGATAGTAGTATTTTTGAGGAATATCATTAGAGTTTTTACTAAAAGGATTATGTCTGCTTATACTCCCATGAACTATGATGTCAATCTTCTTTTCTCCATATCCTCTCCAATTATTGTTTTTTGCTGATCCATCAAACCTTCTTCGAAAATTAGAAAGTTTTCCATCATTGTAATTTTTCTTTTCTAAATAAACAACAATAATGAATACAATTTCACATACCTGAGTGTCCTTTACACCTCTGTTTGTCAATATCATTTCACATTCTTGTGTATTTATTAAGACTAGGGTTTACTCTCAGACTTTGCTTTGTTTTATGAAATATTAATTACAAATAGATTTTGATTCACAGATATATTTTTCTCATTCAGAAAGTTGTCTTTTCACTTTATTCATTAAATCTTTGTTCAATTGGTATTTTATTTAATTTAATCTTAATTTTTATTTAGTTCAAAGTTAATGGGCTAGTGTTATACTTAAAAACACATTAATAACACCCATGTGACAGAGATTTTTTCAATACTTCTGCTAGAGGTTTCATATTATGTCTTATGTTTATTCATTTGCATATTTTGAGTTGACTTTTATGTAAGGTGAAAGATATAAATGCATTTCTCTCTTGCTTTGCCCCAAATAATTACCTAGTCTATCAGATACAAGCAATGAAGTTCTCTCTGGACAGTCTCCTCTTGTTTGAGCCCTAAATATTTGTGCACACACTGCTTTGACGATTTCTTCCCTTTTGCACAGTTTAAATTCCACACTACACATTCAGAATTGCTCTCGCTCAATTTTGATTTTGTAACTACTCCTGTTATTTTTAGTATTTTTATTCTACGAATTTCAAGATTGCTTTGCTTAAGGAATGAAAATTGTTCCTCGAATTTTAATGAAGACTAGTAGTAATTTACATAATATGAACTTTTTTACAACACTTGGTGGGGTATCTTTTTATCTTCCTCAGTATCTTTTTTAAGTGGGATATTTTCCACTCTTAGCAAAACTGTAACCCCATGTGTGGAATTTATTTCTAAGCATGTACTTTTCACTGTGACATGCAGTAACAATGTAAAAGATGCCAAGGAAGAAAATGTTAGCAAGAAGAGGGTTATGGGAGGGTGTGGTGGAAGGGAATGAAAGGTAAAAACATATAATTATGTTACAATCTTAAAAAATATAAAAATAAATATAAGATTTAATCAATATATTTTAAGACATTTCTATATTAATGTGTTTAAACACAACTTATACAACTTGTTTGATAAGATTTATATGTAGTTCATTCTCATTTGCTGTTGTTTTTTACTTAAAATGACACATGATTTGTGCTTATTGGTTTAAGTGTGTGTGTGTGTGTGTGTACTGTGAGTGTTAAAAACAGTCGTCTCCAGGAAGAATAAAATTAGTTATCTAACACCTAATTATCAACCATGAAACATATATGCTACTAGAAACAATCTTAGTGAACAGGTTATATCAATCATAAATATGTATAACTAGATAGATTTCTGCTTTTAACAAATTTTTGAATCAGAGGCCATTAGTTTGAAAGGCAGAAATTGTATTGGAGACTTTGGAGAGAAGAACAGAAAGGAGACCAGGATTTATTTATATTATAATATCAAAAAGTAAAAGAACTAATTTAAAGAAGGCCCAGGGTTCAGCATACATTGAATTTGAGAGGAATGTGCTTTGACATAGACTATGTGTCAGGTCTATTAAAGACAAGATAAAGCTTTAAAACTAAGATTTACAACTGATAGCATTGGGAAAATGCAAATTCACATTCAAATTATATTTTCATCATTCAGTTTCCATTCTCACTCTTTGAGATTTTATTGTTCGGTTTTATATTTAAAGACTAGGAGGCGAGCACAAAATACAGAACTCCGGAATTCTTTTTCCTGCAATAAGTCCACCTATCCTACTCATCATTGTCTTCAGAAGTAGATAATGTTCTAGATAAACATCTATCCTCATCTCAAATTGAGCATGACTTATTGCTTCCTCAGACTCCATTCTTTCGGATGTCACTCCCACCAAGCACATGGCATCTACTGAAAGCGTCTCTTGCCCTCATCCAGAGGAAGTGTTAATAGAAGTGTTACAACCTGGGCCAGTAGCCATATTTCATATGGCCCGTTAAATGTTTAATATAAATGGATTCAAATGATCTTTACAAGTGAGCTTTGGAAGGAATAAATATTCATATATGCTGATCTCTGTTGCAGAGGAAAGATATTTTATTTATGTAAATAGCATCTTTGTTTTTAGTTAACCCTGTTACAAATCAAAAGGGAATTCAGAAAAAATACATTTAAAAACAAAAATAGAATAAAACCGTAAACAATTATAGCTTTGTTATCCCTCTGCAGGAAATGCATGCATTTTCTGCTGGCACAGAAAGAAAGCCCCCCAGACATGCCAAGCATGGGTTTGTGTGTCTTCCTTGGTGAACATCTTACTTAAGTCTTTGCAGGCACTGAGGGCTTGACAGAGTCTTGTGGATTTTTTTTTAATTAGGTATTTTCTTCACTTACATTTCCAATGCTATCCCAAAAGTCCCCCATACCCCCCCCCCACTCCCCTACACACCCACTCCCACTTCTTGGCCCTGGCGTTCCCCTGTACTGAGGCATATAAAGTTTGCAAGACCAATGGGCCTCTCTTTCCACTGATGGCCTAATAAGCCATCTTCTGATACATATGCAGCTAGAGACACGAGCTCCGGGGTACTGGTTAGTTCATATTGTTGTTCCACCTGTAGGGTTGCAGACCCCTTTAGCTCCTTGGGTACTTTCTCTAGCTCCTCCATTGGGCGCCCTGTGATCCATCCAATAGCTGATTGTGAGCACACTTCTGTGCTTGCTAGGTCCCGGCATAGCCTCACAAGAGACAGCTATATCAAGGTCCTTTCAGCAAAATCTTGCTAGTGTATGCAATGGTGTCAGCATTTGGAGGCTGATGATGGGATGGATCCACGAGTATGGCAATCTCTAGATGGTCCATCCTTTCGTCTCAGCTCCAAACTTTGTCTCTGTCACTCCTTCTATGGGTGTTTTGTTCCCAATTCTAAGGAGGCACAAAGTGTCCACACTTTGGTCTTTGTTCTTCCTGAGTTTCATATGTTTTGCAAATTGTATCTTATCCAAACAGGTGAGAAAAGTTTTTAAAAGCTGTTTGCTATTTTGTACTGCTTTCCTTATTGATTATTGGTTTTATTAAACAATGTAGTAGAAGTCTTCTCATTTATAAAGGTTATCTGACCATTAATGTAAACCATTCAACGTTTGCTGAATGTGTTAATAACCATTATCCCTGACACAGCATTTCCAGGATCTGTAAATTACAGGAGTCAGAGAAACTGATTAGTCACTGTGACAGAATGGACGTTTGATAATTACTTTTGTTTGCATATAATTATACAATCAATTAAATGGATGCATAGAAATCAATATCATTTAGTTTAGGAAAACAAAGAAGTAGAGTATAATTGTGCCAGTTTTTGCCTTCTAAATTACTTCGAGCGTGCAAGAATGAGGGGGTTTAGAAAAAGCTGCAATAAAGGTCATCCCGAGCTGCACAGATTGCTTTTTGCCTCTTTTCAGATGCTCAGTGCAATTGAATTCAATACACTGTGGGAAAAGAGTGTTATTGGACCACTGAGATATTTTATAAACAAAATTTGAAAATTGGTTTTTGACAATAAACACAGGAAGGGAATATTTTATTGTGCCTTTTTTTTCCTCACCTATAATTTAATACTAAGTTTTCCCTAATTTTGTGGTTGTTGGAAAAATGTGAAGCTTAGCACCTGGTATTGTGTTTGAGACCTAAGAATGCCACACAAAAGGTTATAACGTGTTTGAAAGCTCTTGATACAGACTAGTGTTATAATTTCTTTTACATTTGAGGAGCTCAACAAAATAGTTTATACTTATAGGATACATTTTTGAAAGAATTTTCATGCAACATTACAAATACCTTCCTTTTAAAGAATGGGATTAAATAAATAGTAAGGGAAAATACTTCCTTAGAGTTAATATCTTAGGCTTATCATCCAAGTTTGGAATCATTATTGAGTTTATACTAGGTGCCAGTATTAGAATAGCACACGATATGTTTGAATGTGTTTGAGTGTGTGTGTGCGTGTATAAGTGTACAGGAAAGATTCAAGAGCAATATATATGAAGAAATTTTATGAAAAGGAAAAAAAGAACAGAGATATATTTTAACTTTTGAGATTGTTTCCCTTGTCTGTAGTAATCTCTCCTGTTTTTTATTTTAAAAGTTCTAGCTGGGCAGTGGTGGCGCACACCTTTGATTCCAGCACTTAGGAAGCAGAGGCAAGCAGATTTCTGAGTTCAAGGCCAGCCTGGTCTACAGAGTGAGTTCCAGGACAGCGAGGGCTACACAGAGAAACCCTGTCTCGAAAAACAAAGCAAAACAATACAAAAATTCTATTATCAGGCACAGTGATAAAAATCAGTAATCTCAGCACGTGGGATGGAGAAATGGGAAATATCCATGATTTTGAGACCAACCTTGTCTACTTAGTGAGTCCCAGAACAGCCAGAACTACATAGAGAACCTGTTGAAAACATCAGTAAATAATAATGATAATGATGATAATGATAATGATGATGATGATGATGATGATAATAATAATAATAATAATAATAATAAAGTGTTCTCTTTTGACAACCACTGGCATAATTTCTTATTGGTTATTTATTTACATTTCAAATGTTATTCCTTTTCCCAGTTAATTCCCCATCCCCTCCCCCATTCCCCCTGTTTCTATGAGGGTGCTTCCCTCTCCCTTCCACATCTCCTACCGCAGTGCCATATCATTTCCCTATGCTGGGTCTTCTAGCCTCCATAGGTCCAAGGGGCTCCTGTCCCACTGAGGCCAGATGAGGTAATCCTCTGCTACCTATGCAGCTTGGAGGCATGGGTCCCTCCATGTGTACTCTTTTGGTGGTGGTTTAGTTCCTGGGATCTTTGGAGGGTCTGGTTGGTAGATATTGTTCTTCCTGTGGGTTTGCTAACACCTTCAGCTCCTTCAGTCCTTCCCCAAACTCCACCATTGGGGTCCATTGTTGGCTGAGTGAATTCATATCTGTGTTGTTCAGACTCTGGCAGTCTCTGAAGGGACATCTATACCAGGCTTCTTTGCATCAGCAATAGCATCTGGGGTTGGTGTCTGCAGATTGGATGGAACTCTGGATGGACTTTCCTTCAGTCTCTACACCACCCTTTGTCCCTGCATTTCCTTTTGACAGGAGCATTCTGGGTTAAAATTTTGGAGATGGTTGTGATGGTTTGTATATCCTTGGACCAGGGAGTGGCACCATTTGAAGGTGTGGCCTTGTTGGAATAGGTGTGACCTGGTTGGAATGGGTGTGTTACTGTGGGTGTGGGTATAAGATCCTCACCCTAGTTGCCTGGAAGTCAGTCTTCCACTAGCAGCCTTTGGATGAAGACATAGAACTCTCAGCTCCTCCTGTGCCATGGTTGCCTGGATACTGCCAGGCTCCCACCTTGATGATAATGGACTGAACCTCTGAACCTGTAAGCCAGCCCCAATTAAATGTTGTTTTTTATAATACTTGACTTGGTCATGGTGTCTGTTCACAGCAGTAAAACCCTAATAAGACAATGGTTGTTTGGCACCTTCCCTCAATTGGGGATGGGAGGGCATACCTATCTATTGGATATGGTCTCTACAGATTCTCTCTCCCCTTTGTTGGTTACTTCAGCTAATGTCATCCCTGTTGGGTTATGGGAAACTCTTGGATCCTGAGCATCTCCCACTATATAGTGGCTACACATAGTTCCCCATCCCTCACTTCTACACACCTCCTTTCAGTATTCTGACCCTCTGAAATTCTCCTCCATCTCTTCCAACACCTGATCTGGACCCTTTTTTTCTCTTTTCCTTCTCTCTCCCTTTCATATTCCTCCCTTCTTCAACCTCCCGTGATTATTTTCTTTGCCCTTCTGAGTAAGACTGAAGCATCCACATTTTGGTCTTCCTTCTTGGATTTCATATGGTTTGTAACTTGAAACGTGAGTATTCCCAGCTTTTTGGGCTAACATCCACTTATCCATGAGTGCATCCCATGTGTGTTCTTTTGTGACTGGGTTACCTCACTCAAGGATGAGAGTTTCTAGTTCCATCTATTTGCCCAATAATTTCATGAAGTCATTCTTTTTAATAGCTGAGTAGTACTGAATTGTGTTAATGTACCACATTTTCTGTATCCATTCCTCTAGTGAAGGACATGTGGGCTCTTTCCAGCTTCTGACTCTTATAAATAAGGCTGCTATGAACATAGTGTGTATATATCCTTATTACATGTTGGAGCATCTTCTGGGTATATGCCCAGGTGACATAGAGCTGGGTCCTCAGGTAATACTATGTCCAATTTTCTGAGGAACTGCCAGACTGTTTTTTAGAGTGGCTGTACTAGTTTGCAATCCCATCAACAATGAAGGAGTGTTCCTCTTTCTCTACATCCTAGCCAATATCTGCTATCACCTGAGTTTTTTTTCTGACTGGTGTAAGGTAGAATCCCAGGATCATTTTGATTTGCTTTTCCCTAATGACTAAGGATGTTGAACATTTCTTTAGGTGCTTTATGGTCATTAAAGATTCCTCAGTTGAGAATTCTTTGTTTACCCCATTTTTAATAGTGTTATTTGGTTCTCTGGATTCTCATTTCTTGAGCTTTTTGTATATTTTGGATATTAGCCCTTTATTGGATGTGGGTTTGGTAAAGATCTTTTTTCCAAATCTGTGGGTTAGTGTTTTTTGTTTTTTTGTTTTTTTTTTTTTTTCTATTGACAATGTCTTTTGGCTTACAGAAGCTTTTCAATTTTATGAGGTCCCATTTGTCAATTGTTGATCTTAGAACTTGAGCCATTGGTGTTGTGTTCAGGAAATGTTCCCCTGTGCCAATGTGTTCGAGGTTCTTTCCCACTTTTTTTTATTAGATTCAGTGTATATGGTATTATGTGGCGGTCCTTGATTACCCCCATAATTTCTAACCACTAAGGCTGCTTATATATATACTATTTTGTTACAAATGCTAACAGAACTATGTGTAGTTTTTATAACACTTAATAAAAATTAAACTTCTTTCTTTCTTTCCTTCCTTCCTTCTTTCTTTTTCTTTTTCTTTTTCTTTCTTCTAGTTCTTCTAATTCTTCTTCTTCTTTTTTTTTTTTTTTTTTTTTTTTTTTTTTTTAGATTTGAGGATGTTGTGGGGATCCTCCAGAATGTATCAGAGACCTGGGAGGTGAGACTTTCAGGAATCCAAAGGATGAACCTTAGATGAGATGTCCTATGTTGGGGAGAGGGAACTTGTAGAGCACTCCTCCAGCAGAAAGACAGGACATCGAGTGAGAGATGGGGTTGCCATACCACAGTCAAAAACTCTGACTCATAATTCTTCCTGTCTGAAAGAATTATAGGGATGGAAATGGAGAGGAGCTTGAGGAAAAGAAGGTTTAACAACAGGCCCAGCATATATCCAGAAGATGCCCCAACTGGTAAGAAGGACACATGCTCCACTATGTTCATAGCAGCCTTATTTATAATAGGCAGAAGCTGGAAAGAACCTAGATGTCCCTCAACAGAGGAATGGATACAGAAAATGTGGTACATCTACACAATGGAGTACTACTCAGCTATTAAAAAGAATGAATTTATGAAATTCCTAGCCAAATGGATGGACCTGGAGGGCATCATCCTGAGTGAGGTAACACATTCACAAAGAAACTCACACAATATGTACTCACTGATAAGTGGATATTAGCCCCAAACCTAGGATACCCAAGATATAAGATATAATTTGCTAAACACATGAAACTCAAGAAGAATGAAGACTGAAGTGTGGACACTATGCCCCTCCTTAGATTTGGGAACAAAACACCCATGGAAGGAGTTACAGAGACAAAGTTTGGAGCTGAGATGAAAGGATGGACCATGTAGAGACTGCCATATCCAGGGATGCACCCCATAATCAGCTTCCAAACGCTGACACCATTGCATACACTAGCAAGATTTTATTGAAAGGACCCAGATGTAGCTGTCTCTTGTGAGACTATGCTGGGGTCTAGCAAACACAGAAGTGGATGCTCACAGTCAGCTAATGGATGGATCATAGGGCTCCCAATGGAGGAGCTAGAGAAAGTACCCAAGGAGCTAAAGGGATCTGCAACCCTATAGGTGGAACAACATTATGAACTAACCAGTACCCCGGAGCTCTTGACTCTAGCTGCATATATATCAAAAGATGGCCTAGTCGGCCATCACTGGAAAGAGAGGCCCATTGGACTTGCAAACTTTATATGCCCCAGTACAGGGGAACACCAGGGCCAAAAAGGGGGAGTGGGTGGGCAGGGGAGTGGGGGTGGGTGGATATGGGGGACTTTTGGTATATCATTGGAAATGTAAATGAGCTAAATACCTAAAAAAAAAAAAAAAAAAAACAACAGGCCCAGGATGGGATTCAGCTCAAGGGGAGGCCTCAAGGCCTGACACTATTATTGAGGGTAAGGAACACTCACAAAATGGGACCTATTATGACTTTCCTCCAAAAGACCCAACAAAGAGTTGAAAGAGTCCGATGCAAACACTCACACCTAATCAATGGACAGAAGCTGCTGACCTCTGTGGCTGAATTAGTGAGATGCTGGAAGAAGCTGAGGAGGAGGGTGATCCTCTAGGAGGACCAGCAGTCTCAATTAACCTGGACCTCCAAGATCTCTCACACACTAAACCACCAACCAGGCAGCATACAAAAGCCAACTTGAGGCCTCCAGCAGAAATTATTGGAGGCCCCAGGAAGTTTAGAGGTCTGGTGGGGTGGGAGGTAGGTGGTAGAGACAAGATGTTGGGGAGAAGGTTTAGTATTTGGAACAGTTGGAGGGTTGAATAAAATCTGGAGTTTAAAATTAATTAATTAATTAATTAATTAATAAAGGATTGAGCCCTTCTTTGTGTGCTATTACCCATTCATTGCTCTTTTTTTTTATTTTTTTATTTTTTTTTTGAGAATCTATGCCAAATGAAGTGGAAGCAAAAGATGCACAGAAAATGTTATCCTGAAATTCTCCAGATGGCAATTTAGTCATCTGGATTCCCATCCATTTTCATGATATCACTATTTTCACGTCCCCCTTTTTGTCTCCTAAAATATTCATGGACTGTATAACTTCTTACTTTCATATGTTCATTCAAACATAGTTATTCATTCTTTCTTTGTGGTGACACATCATCCCAGATCCTCCAAAGGGTATGTAAGGAATACTGCAAGAAATAATCTGCTTTGGGTACTCAGTCTCATTTGGCTCATGCACAATGGGAGGCCTAATATCTGAACCCCATTATTGAACTCCAGGGATCAGGTTTTGCTGTAAAATCTGTGCATTTAACTTATATCCTCACAAAACAGCATGTTGAGAACTTCTGTACTAGAAGACTCTAAATGCTTCCTATTCTAACAATTTTAAACTTAGAGTGAGAAGCAGTTTGCACTGTTCAATTTCCCTATCATCAGCAGTTCAGAATATCTACACATTTTGCAGGTAGCCTGCACAGAAAGAAGAGAAAGGGAGAAGCAGAGGGAAGAGACTAAAAGAGTGTGTCATGCTTCACTCTGACAGTCTGAGTACAATTTGACAGACATATTTATCTATCTAAGTCTTTGAAAGGAACATGGGTATTTATCTCCACAAAACTTCAATACAGACATAAACTGCAACCTTTGTGAGATGCCCTTAGGGACATAGAAATATAAGAGCACATGTCCTCATTGTTCTTAAGGACAGGCATTACTTAGAAATTCCACTGAGACAAATACTGCCATTCATGAGAGTTTTTAACCGTTCTCTCTCTCTCTCTCTCTCTCTCTCTCTCTCTCTCTCTCTCTCTCTCTCTCTCTCTCTTTCTCTCTCTTTTCATATATATATATATATATATATATATATACATATACATATATATATATATATATGATCATGTAATTGATTAAACAACAAAATTACACTAGTAAAAACATTGTCACACGTAGGAAGGGTAGTTAAAATTATGTTTATTAAAGAAATCACATGAGATGACATGCATCAATTTATTCTTGTTAGAACAGGTATAAATAAATGTATCATTGTTTTATTTATTTCAACTGATTGCCAATAATTTAGGGTTCATTGCCTTTAGATTACTTATTTCTATTTTTTACCTCTCTCAGTAATTAATATTTAAGTTATTTTGTGTTATAAATAATTTAAAGAACACTGCCATATTTAATTTTTTGCTTTTTAATAGACTCAGAGAATTTTCATCCAACTTCCTGACAGAAAATAGCATTACAACCATAGAATGTGTCTTCAGTTATATGCTCACTGAGTAGCCCACCATTCTCTCTTGGATAGTGGCAAAGTTCTGATTAAGCTCAGTGGGGTTCACACAAGCATGACTGTGCACAGGCAAAAGGACTTATAAGGAAGGATGTATAAACTGACAAAAAGGAAAATAAGAGAGGTAAAGGTGAGAATAATCCAGTTTTGAAATTGTTAACAAACAAAATTAATGAAAGATATATTGGACATTTGAATTCCTCTGTGCTTATTGTAGTTTTTAACATACTTTTACTTACACATTATGTCCTTAACTTCAACTGTCTTCTCTTTGCTACTATGAGTTTAAATAATAGCTTTCTTAAGTGAAGCAGCTATAAAGAAAGCCATTAATCAAGAGTGATAGACACTAATTGTGTGATCATCAGAAGCTGGCAATGGAGAGTGACTGCCCTAAAGTATAAAGTAAGTAGAAAGAAATAGTGAGAAATGTAACATCGAAATTTAAAAATAAAACATGAAAGAGGAACGATTAATAGAGACTATAAAGACAAGAGAAAAATCAAATGGCTGAACCACTTAATGAGCCGGGAACAGAATGCTTGTGATGGTCCACAAGCAGGAAACATACACCCGAGCATCCCTACAATTGCTGTGTTACCCATCCTTCGGTCCATTTTATTTTAACTATACAAGTACTGATCTATAGTTGTAAAATAGATCAGGAAGTTCTGAAAGTGTTTTATCAACCTTCAAATTAATCCAAGGAAGCATTTAAATTTGCTGTTGATGTCAGAAGCAAAATCGGTTTGGGGGTCATTTCCTAACTTTGCCACATGTCAACCTGCTGAGAAGAATAATCCGTATAAATATATAAATATTATATTCTGTAATATTAGTGGATTTAATATAAAACAGACACATTTTTTCTCTGCCTTGATTTTTAGTGACTTTTGTTTGTTTGCTTGTTTCATCTGGACAATGATAGTATAATATAAATTATGAGCCAGAAAAAGATTTAGCATTTTCTTAGATTCAGCCAATGTATGTACTGTTAGACACAGGTGGGCAGCTTTCAGACTACTTCTCACTCCACCTAGATGTCCATTGGACACCTTGTAGAATTTTAAAAATACAGATTTCAGATGTGGTATGCCACATGTAATTATATGAAATGTGGTAGCTTTTTGAACAATAGTCTCCTAATAAGAAATAACTTTATTACATTAAATAAGATTTAATAAGTGTTTTAAAGCTAGCCATACATTGTTTAATTTAAGTAGCCTAACTATTTGTATTCAGCTAATATGTAAAAGAGGCACTCTTTCTTACTAAAAAAAAAAAAAAATAGAAAATAGTAAAGAAAAAGCAAACCAAATGATTATATTGAGGCAGACGATTCCCTTTACACTTCCAACCCTGGGGAAAACATTGACATTTCAAGCTGTATTTGAGCAAAGGACCCCGTGGTTATTGTACAGCTAAGAGAAAAGTCTAAAAATATGGGTACTGGGCAGCTAATTCTGTTTCTGTTCATAATAGTGGACTGGAGATTTCATCTTTGTTTCTATGGAGACTTGCTGTTACTACGACTCACACATCTGCTGTGAGAGCCCCTATTATTTTATGAAGGAAACAAGTTTTACCCTCAAAATATTGGCTTATGTTTACTCTCAAGGTAAGTCATGTTTTGTATGTTTATATGTAAGCAGTAGATCTCACGTAACTTTTTTTGTTAATTATATACTATTTTAACTGCATTGATTGTTTTCAATTGAACGTGTGCAAAGAAGTTGCATTTAATCAAAACTAAAAGCCATGATTGATTCAATCAACCTGTTCTATCTGTATGGGGCGCTTTGAATCAAAGTGGGATTTTCAAATTTAATTAAATCCAGCAGTTCTGGTTACTTTTAAGTTTAGTGTTTACACAGTGTCCTACCTGTGGTCTTGATTTGTTTCCTCCCTCCTTATTGAACTCGGTGCTTTAAATTTCTTTAGCCTCATTTAATTCTGGTTAGAAAACATGTTTCAGTGTTTGTTTATGAGCTATAATCCTTTATTAAAATGGCTTAAGCTGTGGTGCCCAAAATTACCCAGCAGCACTTTAAGATTTTCAAACAAGCCATTTACCCATGTTACAAATCTATCTCAAAATTTGAAGGATACATGCATGCATGTTTCATATATACATATATGATACATATAGTCAATTTTCATATTGCACGATAATATTGGTCTTTTTATCTGGACCTGTGCCTGTACTTACTACTGCCATATGTAAATGTATTTTTTCCTGACCTGAAAGCAGATATTTGAAGCTTAGTCTTACCAGTGATAAAAATGAAGCTTAAAGAGCCTAAGTAAATATAGCCTGTTGATTATGTATACAGTTATTTGTGCCAATGACCTCAGAATGGCATTTGGCAAAAGACAACCAATCAGTTTTCACTAGGGAAAAAAGACAACCAATCAGTGTGTTTTCACTAGGGAAAAACACCATTCCAGCTCCTGCTTTTCCTCTGTGACCTACAGTTCTCTGTGTAGGGTTAAGACCTCTGGGAGCTCTTGACTCTAGCTGCATATGTATCAAAAGATGGCCTAGTCGGCCATCACTGGAAAGAGAGGCCCATTGGACTTGCAAACTTTATATGCCCCAGTACAGGGGAACACCAGGGCCAAAAAGGGGGAGTGGGTGAGTAGGGGATTGGGGGTGGGTGGGTATGGGGGACCTTTGGGATAGCATTGAAAATGTAAACGAGGAAAATACCTAATAATAATAATTTAAAAAAAAGGACCTTTTGTGCTTTTCCCCATCCACTTTGGTGTGTACATTGGTGTCATCTTTGTTCAATTGACACAATAACAAATAGATAGAAATAAAGGTCAAGGGTCTGAAGGGCAGTGTGGATAAAGGAAAAGGTTCAGAGTGAGAAAATATAAGGGAGAAATGTAATTAATTTTCAATTTAATAATAAAGATAACAGAAATTAACTTCTGCTAAAAGGATTGAGGGAATAAAAGTGAAAATAAAAACAACAACAAAAATGTCTTCCTATTTTTATAATAGTTATTCACTTTATGTTATGACTATTTTGAAAACCTTATTGTTCTATTTAAACTAAATGAGGTTAGCTGGGCATAGTGGCACATGCCTTTAATCTTAGAAGCTGGGATGCAGAGGTAGGTAAATCTTCGAATTTGAGATCAGCCTGGTCTACAAAGAAAGTTCCAGAAAAGCAAGAGAAACCCTGTTTCAAAAAATGCAAAATATATAAATAAGCTAAGTTTGTTATAAATTATATTGTTAAATATCTTTAGATGAGCCTTCAATGTTTTATCTCATGATAATTATTTAAGATGTGTGCAAACCTAAAATATGTTTCCATCAAGGAGCAATTTAGTGGCAATGCTTTGGGTTCAATGGTCACTAAATTCTAGGAAAAAGTAGACATATATTGACAAGTATTTTTCTGAAACTTGAATAAAAACGCTTGTTACATTAACTTTGAACTATTTTTGAACATTGCTGACAAACTTCTTTCAGATCTATTGTCATCTTTAAAGTTTTTAGTTTTTTAAAATTATTTTTTGTATAAAATTATTTTATCTTATTTTTTTTTAGTACTGTGTCCAAATTACTGAGGAACTACCAGACTGATTTCCAGAGTGGTTGTTCCAATTCACAATCCCACCAACATTGAAAGAGTGTTTCTCTTTCTTCACATTCTCACCAGCATCTGCTGTCACCTAAGTTTTTGATCTTAGCCATTCTGACTGGTATGAGGTAGAATCTCAGGGTTGTTTTGATTTGCATTTCCCTGATGACTAAGGTTGTTGAACATTTCTGTAGGTGCTTCTCAACCATTCAAGTTTCCTCAGTTGAGAATTCTTTGCTTAGCTCTGTACCCCATTTTTACATAGGGTTATTTGATTGTCTGGTGTCTAATTTCTTGAGTTTTTGTATATATTGGATATTAGCTCTTTATTGGATGTAGAATTGTTAAAGATCCTTTCCCAATCTGTTGGTTGCCCTTTCATCCTACTGACAGTTTCTTTTCTCTTACAGAAGCTTTGCAATTTTATGAGGTCCCATTTGTCAATTCTTGATCGTAGAGGATAAGTCCTTGTTGTTCTGTTCAGGAAAATTTCACCTGTGCCCATGTATTCAAGACTCTTCCTCACTTTCTCTTCTATTAGTTTCAGTGTATCTGGTTTTATGTGGAGGTCATTGATCCACTTGGACTTGAACTTTGTACAAGGAGATAAGAATGGATTGACTTGTATTCTTCTGCATGCTGACTGCCAGTTGAACCAGCACCATTTGTTGAAAAGGGATATAGTACCCTTCACAATAGTCACAAATATAATATACCCTGGTGTGACTCTAACCAAACAAGTGAAAGATCTGTAGGACAAGAATGTCAAGTCTCTGAAGAAAGAAATCAAAGAAGATCTCAGAAGATGCAAAGATCTCCCATGCTCATGGATTGGCAGAATTAATATAGTAAAAATGGCTATCTTGCCAAAAGCAATCTACAGATTCAGTGCAATCCTCCATCAAAATTCCATCTCAATTCTTCATAGATTTAGAAAGAGCAATTCTCAAATTCATTTGGAATAACAAAACAAAACAAAACAAAACAAAACAAAACAAAACAAAAAAAAAAACAAAAACAGGATAGTGAAAACTATTCTCAGCAATAAAAGAACTTCTGGGGGAATCACCATTCCTGACCTCAAGCTGTATTACAGAGCAATAGTGACAAAAACTGCATGGTATTGGTAGAGAGACAGGGGGATGATCAACTGAATAGAACTGAAGACCCAGAAATGAACCCACACATCTATGATCACTTTTTCTTTGTCAGAGGATCTAAATCAGTTTCTTTTTTTGTGTTGTTTTTTTCTTTGTTTGTTTGTTTGTTTTTGTTTTTGTTTTTTTGTTTTTGCTTTTGTTTTGTTTTGAGACAGGATTTCTTTGTACAGCCCTGACAGTCCTGGAACTCACTCTGTAAACCAGGCCGGCCTCAAACTCAGAAATCTGCCTGCCCCTGCCTCCCAAGTGCTGGGATTAAAGGCATGTGCCACCACTGCTTGGCTGAGAGTCAGTTCCTTTAGGGGTTTTTGCTTTTGGTAGGTCACCCATACATGAGGACATGTATCTCAGGATAAGGGCAACAAAAATTGGAATGAATGGATTTTATGGAACGAAAAATGAGTACAGAGATTCAGAAGGATAGGGAAGAATGGATCTGGGAGGAGTTGGTGAATCAGATCAAAACACATAGTACACAATTTTCAAAGACTAAAAGTAACATTTAAAAGGCAAGTAGATGCAAATGAGCCTACAATTGATCTGGAAAAAACAAGAGAAAATCCATGGGCTTTTACTCTTTTCTCCAGTGAGTTTGGTGAATAAATACTTACTGTTGTGATTTATCAGCATGTAGTTACAGCAAATTCTGTATCCTATTTAATTTGTCTCATTTATCCTCTGAATTATCCTCTTAATCACGTGTAAGTAAGATTACCTACTTGCCACAGAGGATAGGAGGTAGACCTGAATTTTCAATTTAGTATGTATTGACCTTCTCTAAAATCCTTATCATCTACCAACATCAAACACTTCCTGGTAAAATCATGAATGTATAATCCATGTAATATCCAAATATTCACTACATGGTAAAAACTTACTTTAAAATTAATTCATAGAAAATAATTCGTTAAAGAAATAAATTAACATATTAACTCAATTTTTTGCTATCCTTTCTTTGTTCCTTTTGGTTTTTGTTTCTTTTTCTTCATCTAAGCCATCGTGTCTCCTCTTGAAATTTTGATTATAGTAACTTAAGCAAAATACAAAGATAAACTAGATTTATAAAAGTTGGTGTGTTCTCATTATATGCTTAGTGTCATTGCTTTGTTCAGACGTATGTTTTATTAATGAGAGTATTCTGGAACTTGATGCACAGAGACTTATTCACAGGGCAAATAATTTTTCCTCAATAACTTTGCTAAATTTCTTTCCTTACTTTTCTTTCATTTTTTTTTAGTTATCTTTGTGATAGTGTGGAAGCTGAAAACGGATATGTTACTATACTTGTTTTCATTTTAAAGCAGAAATCATGACTTTAACATATGAACCTCACTTTTATAATCTCATTTGATAAAAATAACATAATGCTGGCTGTGAAATGTGATAATTATTACTACATTTATAGATTTTAGAACATTGATTTCCTTGTAGTGCTTTAAGGAAATAATGTAGCACTATATAAAATATTACAAATAATATTTCCTATATTATTCTCTTCCAAAAGCCTAGATAAAATAAAATAAGAGCCCAAGTTTGTTCTGGTGTTTAGAATCATTAACAAACATATTTTCATATACAGAGAGCACGGACTGTGCCATAGTATTGTCACCAGAAAATAGAATAACATAATAGAATAAAATGTTTATTTTTTTTCTATTTGGAACTCTAAAATGTAAATGATTTGTGGATAAATTTCTATTAGGTTGTAGTAAATAACACAGCGGTTATGACTATGTACAAGACTTGCTCAAATTCAAGCCAGAAGATACTCCAGAAAAAAAAAAGTAGGTAAGCATGAAGTCCCCTCCCTAGGTGAGGTGACAACAAGAAAAGGCTGCTTGGAAGAGTGTCAGTTCCCTTCAAGGGAATGGCCAAGTGAAAGGTAATGTATTCACAAATATATAGGCAACTCTCTTTATACTTGAGGAAGGCTTTGTTGTTGTTGGGTTGAGTTTTTTTGTTCATTTGTTTGTTTTATGTAAAAACTGAGGTGAATATGAATGAAAATGGAGAAAATATGAATATGATAAAAATAAAATATTTGAGGCAGAGGGAAGGAGGGGCATAGGTGGGAAATGGGAGGGTAAGGGGGAAACAAAAGCAGGATCAGGTGTGCCTGGTGAAAAGAGAGAAGCCCAGAGGTCCAGGAACACGAATGAAAATATGCAGCTGCCAAAGGTAGAAAGAACTAGAAAGTCATCGAGATCTGGGAAGTGAAAGACTACCAGGACACAATAGGATTGACCTTAGCTGAAATACCTAACAGTGGGGAGATGAAACCAGAAGACACCATCTCTAGTAGAGATAGCCTCCAGTAGAGGGATGTGGACACCAATATACCTTCAAATTATTTACTCAGAGTTATTCCTGTCTAAAAGAAATGCAGAGGCAAAAACTGAGCAGAGACTGAAGGAAAGTGACTGACACAAGTTTGGGTCTATCCCGGAATGGGAGCACCAAACCCTGACAGCGTTACTGATGCTATATTGTGCTTGCAGACTAGAGCCCTAGCATGGCTATCTTGAGAGGCTTTACCAGCAACTGAATGAGGCAGAGGCAGATACTTACAGACAATTACTGGACTGATGTTTGGACCCCTATGTAAGAATTGGGGGGGAGGTGTTGAAGAAGGAGCTGAAGCGAATGACAACCCCATAGGAAGACCAACAGTATCAGCTAATCAGAACTCCTAGGAATTCCCGAAGACTAAGTCAGCAACCCAAAAGCATACATAGGCTGGTGTGAGGCCCTTGGCACATATGTAGCAGAGGACTTCCCTGTCTATCCTTAGTGGAAGAGGATGTACCTAATCCTGTAGTAGCTTGATACTATAGGGAGTAGTCTGCATGGGAGGCAACAGGATCTCAGAAGTTAAGGTGAGATGGTATGTACTCACTGATAAGTGGATATTAGCCCAAATGTTGAGAATACCCATGCTGCAACTCATGAAACTTAACAAGAAAAGAGAGAAGGCCCAAGTGTGTATGCTTCACTCTCACTTAGAATCATGTACAAAATAATCACCAGAGGCAGAGGGAGGGAGGGAGCTGGGTATGAGAGAGAGGAGGGGAAAGGAAAATGAGGGGAGAATCAGGAGACAAGAAAGAAGCTCAGAAGGCCAGAAGAAAGAATAGAAGGAGGTAGGAGAGTGTAGTGGTTCCCGGGAAAACCTCTAGAAAGTCCCAGACATCAAGAATGTGAGAGGCCCCCAGGACCCATTGTGAATGATCTTAACTAAAATCGCCAACAGTGCAGAAATGAAACCTGAAGAGACCTCAGTAGTTACACATGGCCCCCAGTTGAGGTACTGGGGCACCCAACTGTCTCAATTTTTTTGAACCAGAATGTTCCTATCTAAAGGAAGTACAGGGACCAAATGGAACAGTGACTGAAGGAAAGGCCATCCAGAGAATCCCTCAAATTGGAATCCATCCCATGAGCAGGAACCAAACCCTGACACAGTGGCTAATTCCATGTATTTTACTCTTTAAGCAGGATATTTATCTACTTATATCATGAGTGTGAAAACTGTTAGAAGTATATTTAAAACCTAAGTCTGAAAATTCTGAGAATACCAGGAATCCTAATGTGTTGTCCCTGAAACTCAGTGAGTAATTTGTGCCAGTAATTTTCAAATACTAAGAAAGTTGGTTATGTTCCCTCTGTGTTGCAATTAAATTATATTATGTTTAGTAATGAACATATATAATTTTATAATAATAACAATTAAATATACATAATTCATAAAGAGAGAACATATCATATATTAGTAATATATATTACATATATTAAGTAGCTATATGAGTAACAAAATATAAAGGGATATATACGTACATGTGTATGTATATTTATATACATATGTGCATATGTGTGTGTGTATATTATAAAATATAAAGAGAATGAGAACAGTTGCTGTGTGAAATGGTTAAAAGGACAGTGAACTAGCAGACTTGGATTTTTTTTTCTGTTTGAAGGGCATTTTTTGAAAGTGGAGTAAATATATATATTTACTCCACTTTCAAAAAATCATATATATATATATATTTGCCAGTGATAAGCTTGATGCTCTAGGGCATTTTTTCTGTCTTGTTTGTATTTGACCAGAACATTGTGCACACATTTTATTTTTTGTTAATTTTAATTTGGTTACTGAAACCCCAGATGCTATTATCTAACATAATCTTGTAACACAACAACAGAAAAATCCTTTTTTTTTTTTACTTTCTTACACTTTATTCTTAACACAGAAACATCGATTTTATATTGCTATAAAGAGACCATGCCATCTGGGGGATGAGTGATTTTATCTCATGCTAAAAACCAGAGCCACCCCACAATGACATTTCTTCTTTACTTTGACCTGTTCTCCATTTCTTCCTCAAAACCATAAAAATCAAAAGCAACACTGAAATTGCCCTTCTTTGTGTTTTCCCACTTGCAGTCTTCCCGCTGTCCGTAAAGTGACCTTGGCATTAAAAAAGAGAGTAAAACTCTTTGAGAAAACTTTGCTGCTGATATAGCTTGATATGTTTTTAGTCCAGTGCATTGCAGCTAGAATCAAGTTAATTGAAAGACTCCACAGGATAACTTTTTTATGTATACTGAATTAAATTAAATGGTCCATTCCAATAACCAGAATGAGCATAGTTTGTTTACAGAAGTTTCCAAGTGTACTTTGGGTTTTACTTTTGATTTTGTATAACACACACACACACACACACACACACACACACACACACACAAACACACACACCAATAATTTTAAGGGTGTGCTGTTGAGTTTGATCCATAAATTTAATTTTTCTCTTGTTACTTGTAATTTCAACTGTGGACACATACATTTATTTCAACTGGGAATGCCTATTCTGAGTTAGCAAGGACAGAAAACAAAATAGCAACAGAAAAAAAAAAAGACAAAACAATATCAAATATAACTTTTGAACTATTTAAGTTCAAGAAAGTATTTTAATCTAGTCATCTACTACTTTCTGTGGTGGTAGTCAGGAACTGGCTTTACATCCAGGAACTGGCTTTATGGTTGCAAGTCATCTCTGAATCCAGCAATGACAGTGACCAGTAGGTTACAGGGACCTGCCCATCTGTTGCCATGGCTATCGCCATATATTCCGAGCATCCACCTGGCCTACCTTTAAATATACAGTATTACATCACAGCCCAAATAAAAGGCAGCCCCTTCCTGACCTTAACACTCTCTCTTTCCCCCTTCTTCTTTGCCCCATTTAACCTATTCCCCACAAAAAAACCTCTCTCCTGTTGAACTGTCCTGGCCTGGTATGATCTGTCCAGATGAGCCTTGATTCTACCAAAACAGTGATAATAAAATTGTTGACACAGACCAGCTGAAATTGTGAAAAAAATGCACGTTAGATGATTATTGATGATATGATATGATATAGTGATACAGGGAGAATTTACTATAAATTGTTTATTCTCAAAACTGCATCCACATGACTTGAGTATATATACACACAAATATAATAATTCAATATATATTGAATATATTATATATATTGAATATATATTATATATATATATAATGAAACTTAAGCTATTTATATCTATTCATAACACACAAAACAATCACTGTCTTTTAAAGACATTGACAATAGCATGTCATATGGAAATGTCAGAGTGATGACAAAAATGTTTACATGAAATAATTATGTTTGACTTAAAACCAAACCTCTTTCACCTCTAATGTGTATCCCAACCCATACCAATACATTCCTACAAAGGAGAAACAAATTTTTAAAATAAACTACAAACGGAAGAGATAATGATAAGGATGAAAAAAGAAATCTTAATATCCCTGGGGAAATGTGATAAAGACAATTGTTTATGTGATAGAGTCTTATAGAAAGTGAAGGTAGTTAGGGATGTAAACAAAATTTGTGGTCACTTTTCTGTTGGGGGTTGGTCTGGTGCTGCTATGTATTAAATGCTAAATACTGGCCCCCAAGATCTCCTGTAATCCTGATGAGTACATTTGCTGAGTGATGTGTAAATAACAGTGGCTGACAGTCAATTACTGGGAGAATAGAGGGAGGCAGGGCTTCGGTTACTTGGCTGAAGGTAGCAGGTAGGAACCACCAGGGGAGAGATAATGGGAGGAAAAGAAAGAAAGAAAGAAAGAAAGAAAGAAAGAAAGAAAGAAAGAAAGAAGGAAGGAAGGAAGGAAGGAAGGAAGGAAGGAAGGAAGGAAGGAAGGAAAGAAAGAAAGAAAGAAAGAAAGAAAGAAAGAAAGAAAGAAAGAAAGAAAGAAAGAAAGAAAGAAAGAAAGACAAAAGAAAGCAGGAGGTCTCCATGAGGTGGACCAGAGGCCTGTGGCAGAGAGAAGGAACTCCACATAAAACCAGAGACACTGAAACTTATAGAGGAGAAAGTAGGGAAAAGCCTCGAAGATATGGGTACAGGGGAAAAAATTCCTGAATAGAACAGCAATGGCTTGTGCTGTAAGATCGAGAATTGACAAATGGGACCTCATAAAATTGCAAAGCTTCTGCAAGGCAAAAGACACCATCAATAAGACAAAAGGACCACCAACAGACGGGGAAAGGATCTTTACCTATCCCAAATCAGATAGGGGACTAATATCCAATATATATAAAGAACTCAACAAGGTGGACTCCATAAAATCAAATAACCTCATTAAAAAATGGGGCTCAGAACTGAACAACGAATTCTCACCCGAGGAATACCGAATGGCAGAGACACCTGAAAAAATGTTCAACATCCTTAATCATCAGGGAAATGCAAATCAAAACAACCCTGAGATTCCACCTCACACCAGTAAGAATGGCTAAGATCAAAAATTCAGGTGACAGCAGATGCTGGGGAGGATGTGGAGAAAGAGGAACACTCCTCCATTGTTGGTGGGATTGCAAGCTTGTACAACCACTCTGGAAATCAGTCTGGCAGTTCATCAGAAAATTGGACATAGTACTACCGGAGGATCCAGCAATACCTCTCCTGGGCATATATCCGGAAGATGCCCCAACTGGTAAGAAGGACACATGCTCCACTATGTTCATAGCAGCCTTATTTATAATAGCCAGAAGCTGGAAAGAACCCAGATGCCCCTCAACAGAGGAATGGATACAGAAAATGTGGTACATTTACACAATGGAGTACTACTCAGCTATTAAAAAGAATGAGTTTATGAAATTCCTAGGCAAATGGATGGACCTGGAGAGTATCATTCTGAGTGAGGTAACCCAATCACAAAGGAACTCTCACAATATGTACTCACTGATAAGTTGATATTAGCCCAGAAACTTAGGATACCCAAGATATAAGGTACAATTTGCTAAACACATTAAACTCAAGAGAACGAAGACCAAAGTGTGGACACTTTGCCCCTTCTTAGAATAGGAAACAAAAGACCCATGGAAGGAGTTACAGAGACAAAATTTGGAAGTGTGACAAAGGTTGGACCATCTAGTGATTGCCGTATCCAGAGATCCATCCCATGATCAGCTTCCAAACGCTGACACCATTGCATACACTAGCAAAATTTTGCTGAAAGGACCCAGATATAGCTGTCTCTTGTGAGACTATGCCAGGGCCTAGCAAACACAGAAGTGGATGCTCACAGTCAGCTATTGAATGGATCACAGGGCCCCCAATGGAGGAGCTAGAGAAAGCACCCAAGGAACTAAAGGGAACTGCAACCCTGTAGGTGAAACAACAATATGAACTAACCAGTACCCCGGAGCTCTTGTTTTTAGCTGCATATGTATCAAAAGATGGCCTAGTAGGCCATCACTGCAAAGAGAGGCCCATTGGACTTGCAAACTTTATATGTCCCAGTACAGGGGAACGCCAGGGCCAAAAAGTGGGAGTGGGTGGGTAGGGGGGTGGGAGGGTGGGTATGGGGGACTTTTGCTATAGCATTGGAAATGTAAATGAGCTAAATACCTAATAAAAAATTAAAAAAAGAATAACTGGTGTGTGTGTGTGTGTGTGTGTGTGTGTGTGTGTGTGTGTGTGTGTGTGTGTGTTGTGTGTTTTCTTTTTTTTTTTTAATTTTTAAAAAATTAATCGTTCCTTTCCTTTTTTTTACTGGATACATTTTTAACTTACATTTCAAATGTTATCCCCTTTTCTGGTTTTACATCTCAAATGATATTCCATTTCCCCTTTACCCCTCCACAAGTCCCCCATCTCACAACCTCTCTCCTCCCTCTCCTCCATCCCCTTCTACCCATCCACCATCTCCTGCCCCACTCCTCTAGCATCCCCCTACACTGGGACATCCAACCTCTTCTACAAGGCCAAGGGCCTCCCCTCCCATTGATTTGAGACAAGGCCATTCTCTGCTCCCTATGTATCTGGAGCCATGGATCCCTTCCTGTGCACTCCGTGGTTGGTGGTCTAGTCCCTGGAAGCACTGGGTAGTCCATCCAGTTGATATTATTCTTCCAATGGCTTTACAATCCCCCTCGGCTCCTCCAGTCCTTCTGCCAGCTCCACAACCAGGGTCCCTGAGCTCGGTCTGGTGGTTGGATCTAAGCATCCACATTTGCATTGGTCAGTTGCTGGCTGAACCTATTTGCTGATCTGAGATGGCCCTTGGGCAGGTGCACATGTGCAACCAGCCAGGAACTTAAAGAGCTGTAGACAAAACTACACAGTACAATGGTTCATCCAAGGAACACAGGTAAGAACTCTGGAATGAGAGTACTCTGTGATTTCAGCAGAGAAATTTGTTGAACATAAAAAAATTAGGGAAGTATTTGAAAATTAATGGATATTTTTACGTTCTTCAAGTATCATTGTCTCTAGAATCTCCATGCACAAACTGAGCAAACTTTGGGTTTCTAATGGAGATGTAGCATGCAATTTAACTAATGAGAGAAAAAAATTAAATGAGACCTGAAATCACTTCACTAAAACAATGAGATCTTTAAACATGTTTCTGGATAGCTGCTTCCTAAAAATAATCATATTTTAGAGACATAAAAATATTTAGCATGAAAATCTAGCAGTAAATGGGTGTAGTTGTGCTATAAAATAGACTTGCCTGTAATTCTAGAAGTTAAAGAATGTTTAAATGACTTTTGGGGTAAGGTTTAACATCCCTAATATTTTATCTGTCACTGTTCAACATATCTAAGTATATGCACATATTTTCTGCACCTCAAGAGGGTGTGTCATAGACCACAGTTACACTGATAACTTACAGATGATGGTAGCATACATGTCATTGTTGTCTTGTGAGACCATGATAATCAAACCTGTGTTTTAGCTTGGTGGCTTGCAATGCTAGTGAATATATTTAGTTTACAGAAAACCTATTAAAGATCTATGAAAATCCAAGGTAACCAAATAGACCCCTTCTACCTAAATAAACCTTTCACAATAAGTCTGTTTTAAACAGAATGGTTATCGTTACATTAACAAGAATTTTAAATTATCAGAGAAGAAAAGAGAATGGGATGCTCAATGCTTCCTTCGAAAGCTGTGCACATAAGTTTTGAAAGTTGAGATGTTATGCAAAAGGTATGCATATATACATACCTACTCAAACTTTAGTTGCTTTTAAAATTAAAGCGTTATTTTTCTAACAATCTGACAACCCATATAAATTCCAAACGGTTTTCATGGTGCTTTTCCTTTATTTTGTTTGTTGCTTGCTAATTACTTTTCTTGCCCAATTTCATTTGCAGTTTGAATAAATAAACTGTTACTTTCCGCCCGCGGGTTGCTAGACGAATAGTCAATATGTAGCTGTAATAAAATCATAAATTTCTTTGAACAGGCAATTTCCAACTTATACTTCCACAGAGGGTTTTTCAATTTCTGCTGTTAGAGAAACAACTTTATGCAACCTACAAAGTTTTATGCTCATTTATGAAGTTTGGATGCGTGGAGATAAAATCAAATGATTGGTTGTTACATTACAACCTTGCAAAGAAGAAATTATATAAAAATAAGGTATATCTCCTACGTGTTTGTTGATTAATATAGATCCCAATATCAGTCAAAGAGCAAATTGAAGTTTTAACAACAATTTAACTGCATGATAAAGGTGTATTGCCTAGACCTAAACTTAAAAAAAAAACCTACTTAGTTATGCTCATCTTTTTCTGTTTTTGCATTTTGTTTTTAATCCAATGCCCCAGTAAACCAGCCAAGCATATTCGTTATGTGAAAAGCACCAATCTCTAGGATTTCTAAAGAAATTCGCAGTAACCGTTCCAAAGTTTAACAGCATTTGTGATTGCATCTGCATACTTTTAATGAAAAATAAATATACAATTTATTTATAATTTGGTAAATTCTATTAATACAAATTGAACAATAAAATTAAATACTGTTTTGAGAAAATGTGTTTTATTTGTGATTCGAAGCATTCAGTGATATTTCTTTCTAAATTCTATAATTGTATAACTGGATAGGCACCTGCTAAGAATAATATATATCAAAAAGTTTTATCTATTACAAAGTTATGTCACATAAAAGCCCTGGAAAATTATATATATACACACATATATATGTATTTATATGTGTATATATATGTGTGTGTGTGTGTGTGTGTGTGTATATGTGTATATATATGTATATATATATATATATATATATATATATATATATATATATAATTTACCTGAAATAAATTAAATACATATATAATTTACCTGAAATAAATTAAATACATTACTTTTAGTAAACCTTTGAAATATTAACATGTAATCTAGTTATAAATATAAATGCAATATTTACAAATATTCATATATGATTCTTTTAAATTCAATGAAAATTACAGAAAGTAAAATTATCTGATACAATGCCCTAAACAGTCTCATTGTATCATTTGAAGTGCCCTTATTGCCCCATATTCACTGTGGGTTGATATCTTCTCTTTTTATGAATTCTTTCTTAAGGGAAACATTAAGGTGAACATGATCTAGACATTCTTCTTATTCAACAGGTAAGAAATATTTCATAAGTTCTGCAGAGACTCCCCACTGGTTCTGTTCTTAAGTGGCATTAAAGTATATGGGAGTTTAGCATTTTTATTCACAAGGGAAGGAAAGAAAAGAGAGCAGCCAGACCCTATTAGTATGGGAAGATGTTTATAGAGTAGGGTCATACTCTAGGGGTCATTGTTCTAGAAATTTTTTTGGTAATTAGAATAACATTTGCATAAACTTTAGATACTTGAGATGCTCAACTAAGAGACACAGTTTGAGGTCATTTGCAGATTTTTTTTGTGATGAACATCAAGAGAGTGATGAATGAGCTATAGAATTATAAACAATAAAGAAGAACTAAGAAAAGGCAAAATAGCTCTTTTAATATTTTCTAAGAGATAGTGAGAGGGAATAATATGGAAACATAAATATGAAAAGGAAAGACAAAAGGAAATCATTATATAAATAAAACTATTTCCTGAGAGAGAGATATGTCAACAGCATGAAAATAAAGCTTGATATATAATGTGAATTTAATTCTGGAGAAATTACATATGGGTTTGTAAAGATCATTAGTGTGGGATTATTTAGAAATACTACATACATACAAATATAAAGATTGAGCCAAATTGAAATATAGATTTTTAGTATTATATCCTGAACACTATTCAGAATATTAAGATCTTAACTAGTATTTAACACAATCATTATATTCTAACATTTCATTTAAAGAAATGTACTTTAAAGTAAATTAAAATGAATATGCAGCAAAAATGTTTTTTAAAAAATAAAATAAAATAAATTTTCCTTGAAAATAACATTCTTCCAAAATATTGGAAACATTTTCATAGAAACTTGAAGTTAGTAAAATCAACTAACTTAGAATTAAATGACTTCCATAAAAGGATGATATATGATGTTAAAACATATGCTTCCATAAATATATCCAAGAAAAAATTTAATATATATGAAGGACAACAATTACATTTTACTTTAAAATGTTTATGAGATATGAACCATATTTTCAAATATTTTAAATCAGTTAAATTTGTATTAATATTCTCAGAGTTAAAAGAAAAAGAAAATTTAAGAAAGTGAACTCGCTATTATGGCAAATCTTTTTTTTCATCACTAACATGAATTTCATTAACTTTTGCATGATATGCAGAAGACTTGCTGACAACAGATGTAAGAAACATTGTGGATGCTATGGATACCATCAAGAGCCTGATTACTGTGACGAATGATTAAAGATCTCCTAAGTAGAACAGTGCCTCCTACAGTGTCTATATCCTAACTCCATTCCCATTCTAACTGTGAATATCTTAGGTAATCATATGGCAACAGAGAATAAACACTGCAAATTGAATAGAGTGTCTATCAGTACGTTTTACAGCAAACATATTCACGTTTATTATTTGGTGAGATTACGTAATCAAAAGTACAGAAAGGACAACAGATAAACTGTTAGAATTTTCGTTACACTGACAAATGTAAAAAAAATGCAATATACAGAAAGGAAAGGTTTATCTAGTTTTATAAATTGAAACATTTAAATGTGTGGTGAAGTTTCTTCATTTTCGCTCAGTAGTGATATAGAATATCATGGCAAAAAAAAAAAAAGTATGAGGGAGTAAAGTTGTACTCCAGATGACACCTACAAAGCAGAGTGGGGAGAGAGGGGCGATTGCTTATATTTACAAGACTTCTTGAAGTCTTTCTTCATCTAGGACCTTAGCCTAGAGTGTGAGATTATTTAATTCTGGCTTTTCTCCTTAGCTAATTCCCTCTGTAAGCACATTCACAGTCATTCCAGATCTGTGCTGTATTCATCTCCACAATCTCAAGTGTGTGACCAAGATCAAGACCAAGGAGAGTTAAAAGGAGAAGTAACTGTGAAAGAATTCTCAAATTAACAAGAAGGATGGTTTTGAAGATTAAAGTGGTGCTAAGTCAAGGAATGGAAGGAACAACAGATTTTTTTTTTTTAATGCTCAAAGGTCAAAGGGAGAGACTCAATTAAGAAACAGTCTTGGTTTGTATATGGGATGGATCCCCAGGAGGGGCATTCTCTGGATGCTCCTTTCTTCTGTCTCAGCTCCTTTCATGGGTATTTTGTTCCCTATTCTAAGAAGGAATGAAGTATCCACATTTTGATCTTCCTTCTCCTTGAGTTTCATGTGTTTTGTAAATAGTATCTTGGGTATTCTAAGTTTCTGGTCTTCTATCCACTTATCAGTGAGTGCATGTCTAATGACTTCTTTTGTGATTGGGTTACCTCACTCAGGATGATATCCTCCAGATGCATCCATTTGCCTAAGAATTTCATAAATATTGTTTTTAATTTCTGAGTAGTACTCCATTGTGTAAATATACCACATTTTCTGTATCCATTCCTCTGTTGAGGGACATCTGGGTTCTTTCTACCTTCTGGCTATTATAAATAAGGCTGCTATGAACATTGTGGAGCATGTGTCCTTATTACAAGTTGGAGCCTAGACACTAGTGCATATGCCAGCAAGATTTTGCTGACAGGACCCTGATATAGCTCTCTCTGGTGAGCCTATGCCAGTACCTGGCAAATACAGAAGTGGATGCTCACAGTCATCTATTGGATGGAACACAGGGCCCCTAAGGAAGGAGCTAGAGAAAGAAACCAAGGAGCTAAAGGGGTATGCAACTCTATAGGAAGATCAACAATATGAACTAATCAGTATCCCACAGAACTGAGTCTCTAGTTGAATTTGTAGCAGAGGATGGCCCAGTCAGCCATCAATGGGAGGAGAGGCCCTTGATCTTGCAAAGATTATATGCCCCAGTACAGGGGAATGCCAGGGCCAGGAATCAGGAGTGTGTGGGTTGGGGAGCAGGGCAGAGGAAGGGTATAGGGGACTATGGGGATAACATTTGAAATGTAAATGAAGAAAATATCTAAAAAAATGTATTTAAAAAAGAAATGTAAATGAAGAAAATATCTAATAAAAAAAGAAAGAAACAGTCTTGCCAACACTCATATTTTAGATCAGTAACAGTCTTTAAAATTTAGCCTATCGAATGGCAAGATCATGTACTTCTGGTATTTTTGTTTGGTTTGTTTGTTGTGTGTATGATTTTTGGGATGGTTTCTGGTGTCTGTAATACAGAGATGATATATAACTTGAGGAATTCTTAGAAATCTGTGTCTTTTTGAGCTTCAACACATAGGGTGTTCAAATTCCAGCTACATTGTTTAAATAATAATGAGGGCGGTAAGGAGAACTCAAAGCCAACACTGAATGAGCCTTGCTCTGCCTCTGTAACCACATCTCACCCCGGTTACTTGTAAAGAGTTATACATATTTTTAATCTTAGGTTAAATTAATTGTTCATATAATTCAGTCTGTGTTTCTATTTTATATATCTGTTTTTTCACAGCTATACTATATGTTATATCTCTTCTGAATTCATTGTATTTTGCATTCTAGGTTAAAAACAACTCAGACTTAATCAGTGCTACTAGTAGGACTGGACTAATGCCACTGGGATAATTTGTCACTAACTTTTTAAAATATGTGTTATATTTGATTTTTTTAAAGTTACCATACAACATGTAGAAACAAGGGAAATTATTTGAAGTACAGACAGAAAGCCTTATATTCAAATTACAGAATGAATCATACTTCCTTTCTACCCAACTTACTTGAAGGCTTTATTGGTTTGAAGATTTAGATTTTCAATTTTTATTTTATTTTTAATGGTGTGTGTAAGTACATGCCTTCTGTGGTTATAGGAATGTGTATTTGGTCAGAGGCAATAGCTCCTCCAGAACTAGAGTTATAGGTGCTGTGTACAGGGTGTGTACCTGCAACCCTGCAAGTGTTATAACCAGCAAGGAACCAAAAATCAAGAAGCAAGGAAGTAATCTCACCTCAGGCCAACTTAATCAGTGATGGTTCAACCTTCTAGAGAATGATGAAAACAGGGGTTTTACTGTAAGCGTATCTAAACATGGTAAAATTTGAAATAAACGAGGTGTTTCCTGTTGTAATGCAATCGCTATGCATAGGAAGGCATAAGTACTTAAACCTCTAAGCACATGTGACCATTTGCAAGGGTTTATTTGCTTTAGGGTATAGAATCTGCAATGATCTCTGAAGAATATAGCATAGAGATCAGTGCATGTGATATCTCCTTTTTTTTAAAAAATGGGTTCTATTGACAAAGAAACAGAGCTAAAGATAAGGATACAAAGAGAGAGTCTGGGATAAACCTTCGGTAAAATTTGGGGTGACATCTGAGTTTACAGATAAAAAGGTCATCCGGTCATAAACAAAACCATCCTCTCCCACCATTCTGAATAAAAAAAAGAGGTATGTCCTCTTTTTAGAAAACAGCCTTGTATAATTACCATTTTTGCTTTACCTAGTTATTTATGGGTACAAGAAGCTTTGTGCCCACAACAGCTGTAATGCTCTGTGGTGTGTGTTCTGAGACCCATACTTGGATCATCTTTAAGAGCAGTATGTAATCCTAACCTTTTGAAATTTTTACTTCTTGAAATTTCGAGTACTAAAGATTGGGACTTGATGTTGATATTTTTTTGTCAGTTACAAAATAAAATGCTAGCATTTGTTTTGGCTGCCTAATATGGTTTATATTCTGTTGCAGCTGATAAACATTTTTACTAGAAAGAAAAAATATATTTTGAGGTTTAATATCTTCAAACACAGATAATGAACACTATTTTCATATATATGTTGATACTTTGTATACCACCTTTGAGAAATGGCTAATCAGATTTTACCCCATGTTACAGCAAATACCACATGATAAAATCTTAATGAAATGGTGTAAAATTAAGAGTAATGACTTGCTACTAGATACTAACCAGAGTAGGACAAAAGGAATTCTTATGTTCTCTGGCACAACAGGATGGGTATACATCATATTATTGTATTACATTACCCCACAGATAACCTTTCCATTACATAACAACTGTGTCTCATATCTGTGGCTTACAAATTTAATAATTGTTCTGCCAGCTCCCCCACCAGGTTCCCTGAGTTCAACCTTATAGTTGGCTCCAAGCATCAGCCTCTGCATTGGTCAGTTGCTGGCAAGACCTCCCCAGGAACTTGATTCCTGACTGTAAGTGCCTCTTGACTACAGCAATAGTGTTGGGTTTGGTGTTTGAAGACATGATGGATCCCCAGGTGGGGCAGTCCTCTGTTGGCCCTTCCTTCAGTCACTGTTCCATTTTTTGTCTCTGTTCTTCCTTTGAACAGGAACATTTCTGGGCTTAAAAACCTTTGAGCCAGGCAGCGGTGTCTCATGCCTTTAATCCCAGCACTTGGGAGGCAGAGGCAGATGGATTTCTAAGTTTGAGGCCAGCCTGGTCTACAAGTGAGATCCAGGACAGTCAGGGCTAGACAGAGAAACCCTGTCCTGAACCTCTCACCCCCACCCCCCAAAAAAAAACAAAAAACAACCAATCAAAAAACATCTTTGAGATGGGTGGGTGGCCCCATCCCTCGACTAGGGGCTGTGCCTATCTACTGCAGGTGGTCTCCACAGGTTCTATCTCCCCCTTCTCTGCACAGTACTGCTAAAGTCAATCCCATTAGGTCCTGGAAGCCTCGCGTTTCTCTGGTGTCTGGAACCCTCCAGTAGCTAGCTTCAGTTCTTCATCACCCTCTGCTACCTCTTTTTATTTGATTCCCATACGCTCTGTCTCCTCCAGATTCGATACTGCCATTCTTATTTCCTCCTCCTCCTCCTCTTTTCTCTGTCCCTTGTCTGCCTCTCCTTCCATCTACCACAATCGCCTAGTTCCCCCGCAATGTAGGACTATGCCCTGGTCTTCCTTCCTTCTATGCTCCATATGGTCTGTAGGTTGTATCATAGGCATTCTGAGATTTTAAGTTAGTATACATTTATTAGTGAGTACATACCAAGTGTGTCTCAGAGGGGGATTGCCACCCCATTGGAAGAGCAACATAGTTTGGTCTGACCACCTACTTCTCTCAGAGACTAGATCACCAACCAAGGAGTGCACCTGGAGGAATCTATGGCTCTAGATATATATGTAGCATAGGATGGCCTTGCCTGACAGAGGATGGGGAGTGCCTTGGTCGTGAAGAGGTTTGATGTTCCAGAGTAGGGGAATGATGGAGCGGTGGGGCCTGAGAGTGTGGGTGGGTGGGGGAGCTCTCTCATACAGGCAAAAGAGAGGAAGAGGGCAGATGTGGGATGGGGTGGGTGGCAGAGAGGTAACAGGCAAGTGGGATATCATTTGAGATGTAAATGAATATAATGACTAATAATAATAAAAAACAAATTTAATAATTGTAATGCTGCTTAAAGGGTCTCTCTCTCTCTTTTTCTCTCTCTCTCTTCTAAATCTGTACCACTCTGTCTCTGTCTTTCTATGTGTCTATATCGCTGTCTCTCTGTCTGTCTGTCTGTTTGTCTCTCTCTTCTATCTCTGTATCTCTGTATATCTCTCTCTCTCTCTCTCTCTCTCTCTCTCATTTCTGTTTGTCTCAATTTTCTGCCACTGCCTCTGTCTCTGTCTTTATCTCTCTCTGTTTCTCCCTGTCTCTTGCACTCTCTTCTGATTTTGAGACAAGTTATCATTATAGACCAGAAGCTATCCTGAAGTGTCTTATATTTGAATATCTCTTCACTGTGTACAATGGGTCTCCTATTTCAGCTTTTACCCTGCTGTAAAAAGCCAAACTGAATAATAAGAATCAGGAATCCTATTTTGCAACAGTGTTTAAATAATAGAAACATTTTTATTTAATCTAGTAGAAAGACCAGTAAGCTAAAAAAAAAAAAAGTGGGTATGTTAGTTTTTAAATTGTTGAAAAGCAATTTTACTCAACACTTAATTATGCGTGACAGTAAATTGTTATGCATGAAAAGCAAAATATCTAAAACTTGCTCAGGCTAAGTACTGAAATTGAAGTACTTGTATTCCATTGCATTGTTAATATATTACAGTCTGGCTTAACTTTAGGGCTAGAAAATATAAGTATTTTCAAATTTTGGTTTTCAATTGGTTGACATAACTAATTATTAACTGTAGTGACTATTCATCCAAAGTTTCATATTCTTTTTTACTGATTAATTTATTTATGCTTTTTAAAACCCAATTGCAACTTCTCCTCCATCCTTTCCAGTCTCTTCCTCTCTACTCATCTTACCCATATCCACCCCTCCTCTCCTTTACCTCAAAAAGAGAGGCCTACCACATACATCAACCAGCCTTGATGTAAGACTAGAATCATCTTCTATTAGCGCCAGACAAGAGTATTTTTAAGCATAATAATTCAGTGTTTCATAACCAGATCATAGGTAAAGTGAAATTCCAGATGTTTTTGCACATATGATTTGGAAAAATATGAAAACAACTGTAATTTTATTGAATATTTACATTAATTGTATTATTTTGCACTTCTGTTTTAGAATTATAGACAGATTAGCTGTACCTTCATATGTCACAGTGTATATATCAATTGAAATATATACACACATATATACATACACTATATGTATGCATATATATGATCATTTTTTTAACATACCAGTCTCATATCTAGCATTTGTTAATACTCTTTTTAAAAGTCAATATATATTACACTTTACAGAGGCAGTATATAGGAGCTGTGAAATACTTGATGTGTGTAATGACTTATAATATATACTCATTTATAGGACTCCATTGAATTCCATCTCTCAAGATTGGAGAATTCAATGTCTTCTCACGAATAATTCACAAGTAGTCAATATTTTACTGATGTAATAACCTGTCTGTGATCCTTGAGTCAATTTGTGATGTAAAAATAATTAATTTTGTTCAGTTCACATTAGAAATGATGGATAACATCATTTATCAGGGCATTGGGAAGTAATTTAAGAAATTTTATTTCATACTCTTAACTCCTTGGATACCTTAAAGTAAAGATAGATTTATAGGTTTAGTAGTTTTCTGCCTATCCAAAGATTTACTATCATTCTTCAGTGCTGGCTGCATAATACTTAGCCAGTCAGGTATTATAACAGTATGTTTTTATTTATGGTATAACTATACTAGTTGAAAACATGGAATTTAACCAAACTTTATCTGCTTGTTCTGAAATACAAGACTATGGTGTGAAGTTATAATTTTTAATATTTGAAAGTAGGCTTCCTAGAATGATTAGTGTTTATAACCCAACAGGTGATCAAAATACAACCTATGTCCTCTATTTCTGTTCTCTTCAATTAGCTTCCTTTCAAATCTTCGACTGACTTGACTTTAAATTTTGTTTGTACGTTTGTTCGGGTTTTCTAAAGAAACAGAATTAATATAATGACTATTAGAAATGCACACACATGCCCATAAACATATAGACACACACACATATGTATTGATTAGAGTGACTTAGGTTATGGTTAGCATTTTCTATATGGATATCTTCTGTTGAAAATAATCTTGTAGTTTTTCACATAACCTACCAGTTTCTCTCTGGTGTTGAGTGTCAGGTCAGTCCCAGGGATCTGCCTATTTTCAGTCTCTGGTAAAATGTCAATGATGTAGGTTCTAACATCAAAAAAGAACAGGAAGACGTCAAGGACATTATAGATAAACTTGCCTATGAAAGTGATTACAAACAGGTCAAAAGCAAATATTTCCTTTTTCTAAATACTTTTATGGAACATGCCATAAGATGATATAGTCCAGATAGAGGGTACCACAGTAATCCAGACAAGAAAATCACTCATAGGCACTATTGATATCTTTAATTTTGTTAATGACTGTTAATTGATCATTAATATTTATACATTAAAACTTCTTAATCTGTAAGCAAGGTTGCTTATGCTCCTCATTTGATACTCAGATCAACTGCAACCTCACGGCAATTCCTCTGCAGTAGCCTCCTCAATGTTTCATTAGAGATCTGATCCTTCCCACCTGACTTACTTCATTTCTCATTAGTTTTACTCATTTTGTGACTAAAAGGAAGCACTGTCACAAACAAATGTTTGGTTGCTATTTTTCTCCTGACTTCTGCTTACATGTATGTCATACATTTAGGTAGTTTGTGTTCAACTGAATACTTATTAGATCTTCCTGGCAATGTGACTTTTCTAATTCATTATTTGTTCTATGTTCCTGTCATCTGATTTATTCATGAGAACTATACTCTTTCAGTTTGCATTTGAATACATCATATTTTTACCCTTTAAGTTTTAGATAATACATGTCTTGAATATAAATGTACCCATTTAGAAATAATAGTAATAAATCTAGCCATGTTTTATTTTTGATACTTGTCTTGTGTTGTGTATTTAACAAACCTGACCTATTAACTGAGATATGTGTCTGAATGGGTTTTGTGGCAATTCCCAGATATCAACGCTGTCAGAAATTTACCATGTTGTCTACCCCTTAATTAGATACATATATTAAAACTCTCCTCTACGAATTAAACTTATCTTATAATTTGGGATTAAAACTGTTTACTAAGGAGATGTTTGTGTTCTAGCAAGAAGGATAAACAGTGTATGTCATATCTACTTTCCAGCTGGATCACACAGATCTAGAAGGACTTTGGATGTGATCCCTTGCCAGTGCAGCAATTCTCCTGCATTAAAATTCCTCTATAATATGCCCCCACTATAAATTATTTTACGATCTATATTATAAAATTATTCAATGTTTCATTTTTTCTGTTTTATATGTGTGTATATTTACTCTTTCTTATTGATTATTTTATTTATTTACATTTCAAACATTATCACCCTGCCCCAATTTCCCCTCTGAAAATCTCCATCAAATCCCCTCTCTCATTTTCTTTTAAGAGGGTGCTCACACACCCACCATCTCACTCCCACTTCACCCTTCTATCATCCTCTTTCTCTGGGGCAACAAGCCTCTACAAGACCAAGTGCCTCCCCTGCAAATTGATGCCAGATAAGGCTATCCTCTGCTACATATGTAGCAGGAGCCATGTGATCACCCATATATACTCTTTGATTGGTGGTTTAGTCCCTATGAGCTCTGGGCCATCTGGTTAGTTGATATTGTTATTCTTCCTTTGCAATAACCTTCAGCTGCTTCAGTCCTTCCCCTAACTCTTCAATTGGGGTCGCTTGGCTCTGTATAATTGTTGGCTGGCAGAGCCTCTCAGAAGACAGATCTACTAGGTTCCTGTCTGCAAACAGTTCATGGCATCAGCAGTATTGTAAGGGTTTGATATATGTGGATGGGATGGATCCCAAGGTGGGGCAGTCTTTGGATGGCCTTTACTTCTGTATCTGCTCAACTTTTTTGTCCCTGCATTTCCATGTATATGATTTTGGGTCTGGGTTACCTCATTTAGGATGATATATTCTAGTTCCATCAATATTGTGCAAAATCATGATGCCCATGTTTTTAATGGTTGAGTAGTATTCCATGTGTAAATGGTCCACATTTTCTCTATTCATACTTCTGTTGAGGGACATTTGGGTTGTTTCTAGCTTTTACTTATTATAAATTAGGCAGCTATGAGAATAGTGGAGCATGGTTCCTTGTTATATGTTGGATATATGATGAGCAGTGGTATAGCTGGGTCTTCAGGTAAAACAATTTCCAATTTCTGAAAAACCACAACACTGACATCCAGAGTGGTTGTACTAGCTTCCAATCCCACCAGCAATGGAAGAGTGTTCCTCTTTATCCATTTTTCTAGCATGTTGACCTTTTGATCTTAGCCATTCCAATTTGTGTAAGGTGGAATCTCAGGTTAGCTTTGTTTTGCATTTCCATAATGACTAAGGATGTCGAATATTTCTTTAGGTGCTTCTTGGCCATTCAATATTCCTCAGTTGAGAATTTTCTGTTTAGCTCTGTACCCCATTTTTTTAAAAATTGAGGTTTTTTTGGAGGTTAGCTTCTTGAGTTCTTTATATATTGTGGATATTAGCAGTCTATTGGATGTGGGTAAAGATGTTTTCCCAATCTTTAGCTTGACAAGGAAACAAATCATATGATAATTTCATTAGAGGCTGGAAAAGCATTTGACAAAATACAACGCCCTTTCACCTTAAAAGTATTTGAGAGGCCAGAAATCCAAGGCCCTTACCTAAACATAATAAAAGCAGTATACAGCAAGCCTTTACCCAATATCAAATTAAATAGAGAGATAACTGAAGCAATCATACTAAAATTGGGACAAGACAAGGATGCTCACTCTCTATATATCTATTCAATATATTACTTGAAGTTTTATCTAGAGCAATAAGACAACCAACAGAGATCAAGGAGATATAAATTGGCAAAGAAGAAGTCAAGGTATCACTATTTGCAGATGTTATGATAGTATACATAAGCGACCTCAAAAATTCTACCAGAGGACTTCTACAGCTGATAAACAACTTCAACAAGGTGGTTGGATACAAAATCACCTAAAACAAATCAGTAACCTTCCTTTGTAAAAATGACAAGCCGAAAAAGAAATTAGGGAAACAACACGCTTCCCTATAACCACACATAGTATAAATAGTATAACTCTTCTGAAGCATGTGAAATATCTGTACAAGTACTTCAAATCTCTAAAAAAAAAAAAAAAAAAAAAAAAAAAAAAAAAAAAAAAGAAAGAAAGAAAAAAGAAAAAAAGAAAGAAATCAAAGAAGACCTCAGGAGATTGAAAAATCTCCCATGCAAATTTATTTGTGGGGTTAATATAAAAACGGCCATCCTACCAAAAGCAATCTACAGGTTCAACACAATCCCCACTGAGATTCCAACACAATTCTTTAAAGACATGGAAAGAGCAATTCTCAATTTCATATGGAAAAACAAAACACTCAGGATAGGGAAAACAATTCTTAAGAATAAAATAACTTCTTGGGGAATCATCATCACTGATCTCAAATTGTGCTACAGTGCTACAGTGATAAAAACCACATGGTATTGGCATAGAGACAGACAGGTTGATCAATAGAATAGATTTCGAGACCCAGAAATAAGCCCACACACTTACAGATATTTGAACCTCAACAAAGAAGCCAAAAACATTCAATGAAAATAAGAAAGCATGTTCAATAAATGGTGCTGGTCCAATTGGCAGTCTCTATGTAGAAAAATGAAAATAGATTCATATTTACGACCTGGCACAAAGCTCAAGTCCAAGTGGATCAAGGACCTCAACATAAAACCAGATACACCTATTGAATAGAAGATAAAGTGGGATAGAGCCTTGAACTCATTGGCACAGGGGGAATTTTCCTAAACAGAACTCCAATGGCTCCAGCTCTAACATCAAGAATTGATAAATGGGAGCTATGGGTCCCTCCATGTGAATGCTTGGGTTGGTAGTTTCATCCTTGGGAGCTCTCCAGGTCTGTTTTGTTGATGTTGTTGTTATTCCTATGGGGTAGCACTGTCATAGAAGAAGAGGGAGGGGAATGGGATAGGTAGTTTGTGGAGGGGCAACTGGGAAAGGAGCTAACATTGAAGTGTAAATATATAAAATATCCAAAAAATAATAAAAGAATTGATAAGTGGGACCTCATGAAACTGAAAAGCTTCTGTAAAGTAAAAGACATACTTAATAGAACAAATTGGCAACCTTCAGATTGGGAAAAAAAAAAACTTTACTTTTTCTTTTAGTGAAAATTGTATAGTATTTCATAACATGCTATTCACTGGCCTTTTATACTTATTTTGCATTCTCTTAGTATTATTATTGATTTTAAAATTCTGCTCTTCCCCTACTCCCATAAATCCACATGTTCCATTATAGACCATTTTCTCATGTTCAACACTTTTCTGTTTTCTGACCCACTGACTTGGTCATCCATGTGATTTGGTAAAAGTGTGAATTTGCAACACTCACAGATCTACAGCATTCTGAGAATAAACTATACGTGAATGCTCAGCCATAAACATGATCTCATATCACTCTATTAGCTTCAGGGAGTAACTTCGAAGAAGGTAAGATAAGAATGTGAGAGCCAGAAGAGAGGCATAGCTGTGAAAGACTGTCTTCTGGATGTCACAAAGACATTATAAGCATGACCTCATTGAATCTACTGATGCACTAGCCTGCATTAAGGGTGAAATTGTCATCAGTCACCCATGGATCAAGGAGGGTTTAAGATTCTGTAGCAGTGACAGTCACCATATATTTGATACTCCCATTTGAACCCAGCAGTTTCTAATAGATATGTCCTTTCTCAATTCTTTTTTTTAAATTAATCTTTTCTGTATTTATTTATTTACACTTCAGATTTTATTCCCTTCCTGATCCACTCAGACTATTTCACAAATCATACGTTCTCCCTGCCCCCCACATCCTGAGCCATCCAAGATGACCTGCTGCACTCAGAGCAGTTAGTTGGTAAGAACCCTCCTAAAGTCCGACAGCTTCCATGGGAGCCCAATGGACTCGGGATCTATTATTCCCCCAAAATCCTCATACTTCTCAAATCTTAAAAATGTCTTTATCTGATGATTTTGGCCTTGACTGTGCCATTACACCCTGGCTGGAAAGAGTCTACTCGTAAAACTGAGTCTAATCTAATAAAAGTTTAATCATCGAATGCTCTTTCAATAGTCTGTTACATATTATAAAGTTTGAAATTTCTTTGTGATGTATTCTAGAGTAGTTACTGAAATTATTGGTCTTTACTTAGTAAATTAATTACAAAAGTCATAATGTTAACATTATAGTTAACCATAATTTATGTGATAATGTGAACATAACAGATTTGTTATGAAAAGTTTTTACTACCTTAAATGTTAATAAATTAAGTTATAAAATCATAATATTTAATTTAAAATTAATTAATATTACAATTATGTGTTTCTGTAATCAGTCAAGAGAATACTATGACTCATTAGTATTGGCTCCATTTGTGATAATTTTGCTTGTGTATTATTAATATTCATATGTCTCTTAAACCAATAAGTAGGGTTGTATGTTGCCTACTTAAATCAGACCTCACAGTAAATAACAAGTTTTAACGACTTCAAAATGTGATTAAAGGCTTTGATCACTAGAACACTCTAAGAACAAAACAGACTCAATTACAAAATGTCCTGCTTGGTGTAATGATCTAGTGGTAATTGCTTTATATTAAATAAACAAAAAGAACTATTATATATTAATACAGTCACAGTTTATTATAGCTTAGGCAGATATTCTCATCAACAGTGACAACAAATGAATAGATTGGGTGTAACCAAAGGTGCTGTTTATTAATTTATCTTAACAAATAATGATGTTATGTCAAGGTAAATTATGTTTCTTCATATGTTGCAGGGTAATTTTTCTTTAAAATTTCAATCAAGCCTGATGCACATTCAATTATACATCTCTAATATGCAAATTATTTTAGGTCAATATTACTGCTTTTTAGGCTAAAGTGATTTGTGCTGGCTTTCAGTGATAGTTTAAAATATAATAATAAATAATACTTAGTGTCACAAGAAATAAAATCAAATGCTTTTGGATGTATAAGTCTGTTTTGAGATATTTATAATAAATTCTTTAAGTTTCTTTAATATTAATATTAGAAATTTATTTAAATTGGTTACTGTCATTGATGCATAAATAAAACAAAATACTTGGAAAAATATAAATGATTTCAATGGATAATGATAAAAAAGGTACGAGTGATTTAAGAAATATCTTTAAAACATGAATAAAACACTTAATATTTTGCACATTTCTTTATACATGAAATAGCACATGTAAATAGAAATGTGCCAGAAAATCCCCAAACTTATTTGTCAACTCTTGTTTTTGATACTTTTCAAAAGTTTCTCAGAATACCTCTGTTTATGTTTTTATATGTAAAATGTCTTTTATCTTTTGAAGCTATTCTACCATTTATTTAAAATATTTCTCCTAATTGTCTTTATTTTTGCATTCTCTGTAGATCACATCATTTTTATTTCTAATAACAGAATATCAAGGCTGTTGTGTGTGTGTCTATAAATCTGTATATATTTTATATACATATTATTTTTAAATATAATATTTCATAAAAATTGCATAATGAAATTAATGGTATGACCTAAAAGTTTGCACCATACCATACAAATATATATATATATATATATTTGTATGTATATATATATGCACACATAAAACAAATTTGTATTTCTTTCGCTTTCCTGATGACATACTCTCATCTTAAGAATATGTAGGAATCAACATAAATAAATATTAAAATGAATTGTAAGTATATATTGGCTAGTATTTAGAAAAAAACATATGACTTTATTATAGATTTGTAAGTGCATTGCATTGAAAATGTGTATTAAATCTTTCATTTAAAACAAATGTGGTGAGTTTTAAACCTTTTAGTCAGATGACTAGAGTGACACCAATACAAATGATACATATATTTTACATAAATTTGATGATTCAATATTATATCTTTATCCATGTATTGATTTCATGAATTCTCTTGACTTGGTACTTCTCATTAATGTGTAAGCTAGAAAAATGTTATATAGTGTCTTAGGACTTCACATCTATTCTCAAAGGGAGTAAACAATTTCTTAAGGCAATTTAGATTCTTTCCAAAATATTCTGTGAAAATGTAGGGTAATAAAAAAACAGCTCTGCAAAAAGAAAGTATTTACCTCCGATTACATTTTGAATTGCAATTGTCTGTAAAAAAATAAAATTCTTCACGTTTTATCTTTTCTATGTAAGAGTAACTGTTATGTTTCAAATATGAAAAGTTTTGTCTAAAGGCTTCATAGTTTCAGAATTCCGAGTTCAAGTCACATATCAGATTAATGATTACAATAGATTCTTCCATCAGGATAAGGTCATTAATTCTATTTATACCTGTTAACATTACTTTAGCAGTCTAGAAAAATCTTATATTTGGAAAAGACCACAATTTGAACATTGATGCAATGAACAATAAAAGCAAATGAATTTCTAATGTTCATGTCATATTCCGATTTGATTTCTTAAAACTTCGTTTTTGAATACAAGAGTTCAGAATCTTTCAAGTGGCCAACAAGGACTACATCCTCCATCTTGTATCCTAGAACATATTCTCTGACTACTGTTCCTCAACTCTGGTATATAATGCTTCCATCATAACTTTCAAAATAATTTTCGAGTATCTAATCAAATCTCAACAATGTTGTTTGAGATGAGCTGTAGTTTGTCATTTCTCACATTGGTCACCTTGGATCAGCACATACATGTCAGAATGAAAAATATTACACAGAAAAATATCCTCTAAAGTGTACAGAATATACTAGAGCTCATTATAAATGCTACCATGAGTCTTTTTATTTCTTCACTTTTTATTACAATATAACTATGAATACCATAAGAATTCTGCTTATATTTCCACTTGAATTTAGCTAAGATGACAGTTAATATCCTATTGCATTCCTTTTTGGGCTTGCATGACCATCATTTGTATATGTACATAATAACAACTCAAATATACTTGTCATCAAATAAGTGAAAAGAATGAATGAATGAATTCCAAGTGATTACCTTTTGGGAACATAAGAGTTTCATGAATAATGAATGTGGCATACTTCCAATAACACGCACCTATCATCCATGATTCTTTGATGCAGTAAGGTAGTAATTTGTGAGATAAAATAATCTTCATTCAAATTCATCTACTGAGGCATCAGCTCTTTCTCTATATCTCATATAATTTTATCTAAGAAAATCAATTCCCGGATATTAATTTCACCCACATAAAATATCCTAATTATTTAAATAAGAGCCAAACTATTTGAGTATTTCTTAAATTTATGAAAGAATTTTTGTCATAGACACACAAAAATAGATTTGTGATAAGAAAATTGACAAAAGGTCCAACAAACACTTGGATACTTGGAAAAACTATTTGCACATTCAAACATGATGCTAAAATTATAATGATGAGCTTGTCAAAACACAGTACAATTATGTTATGAATAGAAGGTTGAGTCTATGTTTCAATTTTAATGGAAATTAGATATTTGAATTCTGTTGAAATATGTCTGTCTGGGTTTAATAATTATCAAGTGCATGTTCAAATTGAATGACCTAGCCAATTATTTCTATAAAAGTAGCTATTAAGAGAATTTTTAAATACATAAGAATAGTAATGGCAAATCTCATGAATATTTTGTTTTCAAATCAATGAAAAGTCAACTTCTGTTTTATTTTCTGTGGAGCTATTATTAGGTGATTAAGAGATGCTGTAAATTTTATAATACTAACGTGCTAATAACTATTGTAAGGGGTCACTCATAAAACACTAAAATACCACAAAGAAAACTATAAATTTATTAATTTTAGATTAGTAGGTAAATATTTTTTTTATTTTTATGTAATAACAATTATTTTATTACTTGAAGCCAGAGTATCCCACATGCTTTGGATATTTAACAAAGAGGTAATAAAATATTACATTGTACTTTGTTTATTTTTCAATCTTCCTACTTCTCTAGTTTTACCAGATAACTTTAGCATTCATATATACAAGCTGTATTAGGCAATGTATAGAGAATATGTGGAAAAAGATTGATATGAGCAAGGATTATCATTTCACAATTCCAATTTAAAGAAAACAAGTATATAGTTAAGTTCTGAAAGTAAATGACATTTCACAAGATTTAAATGTAGAATTTTCTGTTTTGTTGACAGAATCATAAGACTTTCCAAACAAGATAGTCTACTATTCTGACATTTTAGGATTTTCCAGGTAAAACAGAACAACTGTGATACATTTATAAGTTGATACACAGTTATGAACGCTGAGAAGTCCAACCTTCTAAGCTGTGATGCTAAATAGAACAAGGAGTCTCAGAAAGTCTGGGAATAGATATATCAATCATAGTTCAATGATCATGAGTGGGAATAGCAATGATATGAGCTACCATTCAAGGAAGAAAGGCTTTTTATTCAAACCAGGAGCAGGTATGTGATGCCTTTGCACAGGAACACAGAAAGTGACTTTGTTATTATTAATTATGGTATATATTTACATTCCAAATGTTGCTCCCTTTCCTGGTCTGCCCCATGAGTTCTTCACTCCATGTTGCCTCCCCTTTGCTTCTAAAAGTATATTCCTCCACCTACCCACCCACCCATTCCTACTTCAATTCTCTTGCATCAACCAACCCTGAGCCATCAAGTTTCTACAGGATTAGGTGCATCCTTTACCACTGATGCCAGACAAAGCAGTCCTCTGCTACATATGCTGGTGGTTTAGCCTCTGGAAGCTTTGAGGGGTACAGTTAGTTGATACTACTGTTCTTCCTATGGGGTTGCAATCCCCTAACTCTTACAAAGGGGTCCCTGACCTCAGGCCAATGGTTAGCTGTAAGTATTTGAGTCTGTATCAGTCAATTGTTGGTAGAGACCCTCAAAGGAGAGCCATGCAAGGCTCCTCTTTTAAGCACAGTATGACATCAGTAATAGTGTCAGTGTTGGGTACCTGAACATGGGAAGAATCCCAAGTTGGGCCAGTCTCTGAATGGCCTTTCCTTCAGTCTCTGTTCCATTTTTGTGCCTACATTTACATTAGGCAGGAACAAGTCTGTCTCAAGAATTTTGAAGATGGGTTGATGACTTCATGCCTCATTTAGGGGCCAGGTCTAACTAGTGGAGGTTGTTTCTTAAATTTCGATCTCCCAACTTTGGGCATTTTGGCTAAAATCATCCCCACTGGGTCCCGGAAGTCTCTCACATCCTTGTGTCTGGAATTTTCTAGAGGATGCCTGCACCCCTAACCCCACACTGCTGCATTTTTTTATTTATTCCCCTGGCCTTCTGGGCTTCTCTCCTATCTTCCCCCATACCTGATCCTGCCCTCCTTTTTCCCTCTGCCTCTGTTCTACCACCCAGATTCCTCCCTCCCTCTGCCTCTGTAGAATATTTTGTTCCTACTTCTAAGTGGGATTGAAGCATCTGTCCTTGTGCCTTCCTTCTTTTAAAGTTCATATGGTCTATGTGTTGTATCATGGAGCTCCAAGGTCACCAATTAACAAATGGGACCTCATGAAACTGAAAAGCATCTGTAAGGCAAAGGACACTGTCAATAAGAGAACACAGCAACCTACAGAATAGGAAAAGATCTCTACTAACCCTATATCTGATAGAGGGCTACTATCCAAAATATATAAGGAACTCAACATTTAGACTCCAGCAAACCAAATAACCCAATTTAAAATGGGATACAGAGCTAAACAGAGAATTCTAAAATGAGGAATCATAAATGGCCAAGAAACACTTAAAGAAATGTTTAGCATCCTTAGTCATCAGGGACATGCAAACCAAAATGACCCTGAAATTCCAACTTATAGCAATCAGACAAAAAATTCAAGAGACAGTGCATTGCTGAAGGGAATGCAAACTATTAGAACCACCCTGGAAATCAAACTGGTGGTTCTTCAGAAAATTGGAAATAGTTCTACCTGAATACCCAGGTATACCACTCTTGGATATATACCCAAATGATGTTCCACCATATCACAAGAACATGTACTCCACTATGTTCATAGCAGCTTTGTTTGTAATATCCAGAAGCTGGAAGTAACCAGAATGAATACAGAAAATGTGTTTAATTTACAAAATGGAATACTACTCAGATATTAAAAATAAGGACATCATGAATTTTTGCAAATGAATGGATGGAACTGGAAAATAAAATCCTGAATGAGGTAACCCAGACTCAAAAGGATATGAATGGTATGTACGGTATGTACTCACTGCTAAGTGGATATTAGCCAAAAATTTCAGAAAGTGAATTTGATAATTTCATCAATTCAAAGTTCAACTATCTAGATTTATAGTCACTCTATGAAACAAATTAACATAAAATTATCATCACAAATTCACTCCTTGCAAATTAAATCCCAATATCTGATCATATTTAACATGCATTATAGGTTAAATGTTTGTTCTAGTTTTATTTCTGTTGCTGTTGCTTATAATTCAGGTTACAGTCTATCATTGAAAGGAAGTCAAAGCAGGACATCTTTCAGCTAGCCATATCACAATCACAGTGAAGACCAGAGTGAAATTAGTACATATGTTTCCTTCTTGCCTCCCTTGCTTTTCCGGCTTTCTTCAATATATACAGTTCAGAGCCTAGCCCATGAAATTGTATCCTTATATCCTAGTAGGGCTTGTTGTTTCATTGTCTTACCTACTTTTCTATTTATATGATAATACACCATGACCAAGGCAACTAATAAAAGAAAAGTATTTAGGTTGGGACTTATAATTGTACTGGGTTAGAGTCCATGATGGGATAAGACAGGTATGATGCAAGGAACAGGTGAGAACTTACATTTTCAGTGGCAGGTGGTAATTCCACAGGTTTTTCTTTTTTCACAAGCTATAAAGCTTTTTTGCAAGCTAGCTTGATGGGGTTTGCCCAGTAGACAATCCTCACTTTCTTGCATTTCACATCAAGATTCTACTGATAGCTTTCAGCACAAGTCATGGATCCCATCTTAATTCCCCAGCACTCTACTTGTTCTGAACTATACATTTTATATAACTTTCTTGCCTTTGTTATCTGTTTCATTATACACCTGCATGAAAGTGGTTACTAATAACCACATAATAGAGAAAATATTATGCTTTGTTGAAATCTCTGCCTAAAAATTTATTCCAACACTTAGTAATTTAGCCTCAGCCATATCCAATAGTCAAGGTCAGAAATCACATTCATTGCCAAAATATTACTGCAATGGATGGCCCAGTGTGGTCCACATCTCCCAAACAAACTCCCATAGGTCAACTGATGTAAGCTAATCATAATAGTACCTGTATGATGTGTATTTGCATCCTTGAGTTCTGCGTAGTCCTTTTTATCACAGTTCATAAACATAAGTAGTCTATCATGAAATAATCGCCACATGAGTATACAAGAGTTTTCCTCATTGACACTCTCTTGCTTCAGTGCTAAATTAGCTTTCAGCACTAACATATTATTGCATCTAATGTTAAAGTCTTTCTGTATACTTCCCACCTCACCTGTAGTACACTCTTGCATTAACTTTGTAGGTCAGTGTTAACCACTAAGAGAATTTTTTTTCTATCAATTCAATTATTTATTCACTTTACATTCTGATCAGCCTCTCCTTTCCTCCCAGGGTCCCCCTCACACATATACCCTCACTCTGACACTCTCCCCTTTCCTCTCCAAAGAGTGGGCCCTCCACTGAGTACCAACTAACACTAGTACATCAAGTCACTGCAGGACTGGATTAAATATTAAAGCTCAATAACTATCCATGATAACATAGAACAATGTCTGACTATATATAAGGTGAAGAGGTTTCTTTAAGGTAGAAATATATAGAAATTTGGTCAGAACTGTTTCTTAACTTGTATTTAACTTAATATCTTACCAAATAATCATAATTCGTTACAGTAATGGCTTTTGACAGAGGCCAAGAAAACCCACATCTCATTAATTAAAGTACATCATGTGTATCTCTTTCTCTTTAGGTTATAGAAGTTTTCTTCTATAATTTTGCTGAAGATATTTATTTGCCCTTTAAGTTTGAAATCTTCACTCTCTTCTATACCTATTATTCTTAGGTTTGGTCTCCTCAATGTGTCCTGTATTTCCTGGATGTTTTGGCTTAGGAGCTTTTTATATTTTGCATTTTTCTTTGACTGTTGTGTCAATGTTTTCTATGATATCTTCTGCACCTGAGATTCTCTCTTCTATTCAGTTTGCTATGCTCACAACTATGAGTCTTGACTCCTTTCCTAAGTTTTCTATCTCCAGGGTTGTTTCCCTTTGCAATTTCTTTATTGTTTCTATTCCCATTTTTAGATCCTGGATGGTTTTGTTCAATTCCTTCACCTGTTTGGTTGTGTTTCCCGTAACTCCTTAAGTAATTTTTGTTACTTCTTAAGAACTTCTACCTGTTTACCTATGTTCTCTTGTATTATTTTAAGCAAGTTATTTATGTCCTTCTTAAATTCCTCTATCATCATCATCATCATGAGATATGATTTTAAATGAGGGTCTTGTTTTTCTAGTGTGTTGTGGTTTCTAGAACATGCTGTGGTGGAAGAACTGGGTTCTGATGATGCCAAGTAGCCTTGGTTTCTGTTGCTTATGTCCTTGCCTCTTGTCATCTGTTTATCTCTGGTGTTAGCTGGTCTTGCTTTTTCTGACTGTGGCCTGTCCCTCCTGCAAGGCTCTGTGTCAGTACTCTTAGGAGACCAGATCTATCTGGGAGGAATTTGTGTATGAAGAGCTGTGGTACAGTGTCAGCTCTGGGGTGCAGACAGAAAACAAAAGGATCCTGTCCCCAGCTGTTTCTTGTTTGCACAATCCTGATGGCTCTAGGTAGTCCCACTTGGGCCAGGGTTTTCAATGGAAGTGGTGGTCTTACCTGTGCTCTCAGGTGTGTCAGCTCTCCTGGGAGAGCATCTCTTTCCTGCTGGTATTTGTGTATGTAGCTCTGTGACACAGAATCAGCTCTGAGTGCAGATGGAAATCATGGAAACCAGAAGGCTCCTGTCCCAGGTTGCTTCTCTGTTCCTGTGTCCTTTTGTTTGTTTGTTTTGTTTGTTTGTTTGTTTTTGTTTTTCGAGATAGGGTTTCTCTGTATAGCCCTGCCTGTCCTAGAACTGTAAACCAGGCTGGCCTCAAACTCAGAAATCTGCCCGCCTCTGCCTCCCAAGTGCTGGAATTAAAGTCGTGTGCCACTATGCCTGGTTTGTTCCTGTGTTCTTAAGGTTCTGGGTGGGTTCCAATGATCAGAAGTTGTGGTCTTACCTGCACTCACAAGCTTGTCATCAGTTCTGGGAAGCTAGGCCTCTCCCAGAACTATTTAGGTATGGAGCCCTGTGGCAGAGGATCAGCTCATGGCCAGATGGATACTGGAAGGCTGTAAAGTATAGCATGAAGCTGCAAAGATAACTTACCTTAGAAGGAGAATACTAGTAATAAAAAGATTTCTTGTTATTTATCACTAATGGATATTACCCTAAAAGCATTTGACAGCTCAGTATTTGCTATCCTAGTATCAAATATGTAAATTTACTGAAAGAATAACATTACTACTCATGAAACAGCTGTAATGGAAGTAACAAACTAGTTAAGCTTCCAGCAATACTATACTCTTTCTTTCAAAGTCCATTTGATTGTATAAAAGGCAACTGATTGAATTGAATATTAATGCCAGTTTAAGCCTTCAGGTAGGTAAAAAAAATAAATCATGTTCCCTCTGATTTTGGAAGAGACTTCAACAGAATAGATGCTTTTTGTGGGATTTATAGGTAAATATAATTTATCCAGCCCACCATATCTAATCCCATTATCTTGAGGAATAGCATACAGATACAATGATAATGTAAATCTGATAAATTTTACTAGTAAAATTAACTATCACATCAATGGAGTTATATAAGATTTTATTACCAAGAATAATTTGACATATACTTCTCATGAAATTTAGAAATTTTAATAAATTATTTACAAATTTTGACAAATATGAGCATATTCTAAATTTTAGATAAGTAATAATATTGTACAAAAACTATGATCACAGTCTACTAAAGACATGAAACAAAAGCATAATGTCATTACAGCATTATATGTTGATTTTGTCTATTCCCAAAGCCACAGTATCATTATATCACAAACTCAGTAAAAATAAAAATCAATGATATGTATTACTTAAGGGTTAACTATCTAAAGCAAGAGAGGAATAATATTTTCAGTTTTGAAGACATTCTCACTTTGCTATGATTTTCTTTGAGATCAAAAAAAGTATACATTGAGGATCTTTCAAGTAACAGTGAACTAGTTATCAATAACATGATAGTAGTAGTTTCAGAGCAAATTAAGAAAAGGAAATTGGTTTATATATCTGAAGGACAATGTATACAGATTCTAAAATAGCAGAATTAAAAGTCCTGAGATAGGAAATGTGCTTGAACATAAATATTATAACAGGCAATACATATATTAGTTAATCTAAGAGAGTAAAGTGTTTTAGAAATCTGGTATTACAAATGAAACAGACAGTGTGAGTTACTGCTTATTAATTTTTGATCTTAGTGTTGGCAATATTTTCTGTTCACAAAATCTTCTCCTGTGCTAATGACTTCAAGGCTGTTTCCTGCTTTTTTTCCATCACAGTCAATGTGTCTAGTTTTACACTGAGGTTTTTGACAGATTGAGAGTCGAGTTTGTGCAGACTAAGTATGGACTATTTTAATTTGACTAACACCATTTGCTTTCTATTTTCCAGTGTGTATTTCTGGTTTCTTTATGAAAATTTGGGTGTCCATATTGTGTGGATTTATATCTGTGTTTTCAGTGAACTCCATTGATCATATTTCTGTTTATAGCAATCCAAGGTGGCTTTTACTACTACATCTCTGTATCACTTGTAATCAGAAATGGTGAGAATTCCATCAGTTTTTCTATTATTTAGGGTTGTTTTAGCTTTGCAGGGTTTTTGCTTTTCCACATGATGTTGAGAACTGTCTTTCAGTTGTCCAACACTAGGTAAATTACGTGATGATTTAATGGGAATTGAAACTGTAAAGTGTCTTTTGTAGAATGCCAATTTTTACTGTTAATCCAACCAGTTAGCAAACAGGGGAAAATTTTCCATCTTTTAATATCTTTTTCAAGTTCTTTCTCCTGAGCTTGGAAGGTTTTAACAAACAAGACTTTCAGTTGCTAGGCTAGAGTTACTCGAGGCATTTTGAATTATTTGAGGGTATTGTGAAAAGGGCTGTTTCCCTAATTTCTTGTTTTGTATATTTCTCATTTGTACATAAAAGGTCTACAAATTTCTGGGAATAAATCTTGTATCCAGGTACTTTGCTGACAGTGTATATCAGCTCTAAGAGTTCCCAAGTAGAATATTTTGACTTCTTTCTTTCCACTGTGTACACATTTGATATCCTCAGTTGTCTTATTGATCTATCTAAGACTTCAAGTGGGATATTTAATATATATGGAGAGAATTGACAACCTTATCTTGTTCCTGATTTTAATGGAATTGGTTTTGAGTTTCAATCCATTTAATTTGATTTTGGTTGTAAGTTTGCAATAAAGTACCATTTTGTTGTTGCTGTTTTGTTTTGTTTTGTTTTTCGGTGTGGTATATAAACTTTTTTTAAATTAGGTATTTTCTTCATTTACGTTTCCAATGCTATCCCAAAAGTTCCCCTATACCCTCCCCAAAACTCCCACTTCTTGACCCTGGCATTCCCCTGTACTGAGACATAGAGAGTTTGCAAGACCAATGGGCCTCTCTTTCCAATGATGGTCAACTAGGCTATATTATGATACATATGCAGGTAGAAACACTAGCTCTGGGGGGTACTGGTTAGTTCATAATGTTGTTCAACCTATAGGGTTGCAGACCCCTTTAGCTCCTTGGGTACTTTCTCTAGCTCCTCCATTGGGAGCCCTGTGATCCATCCAATAGCTGACTGTAAACATCCTCTTCTGAGTTTGCTAGGCCCCAGCATAGTCTCACAAGGGACAGCTATATCTGGGTGCTTTCAGCAAAATCTTGCTAGTGTGTGCAATGGTGTCAACGTTTGGAGGCTGATTATGGGATGAATCCCGGGGTATGGTAGTCTCTAGATTGTCCATCCTTTCCTCTCAGCTCCAAACTTTGTCTCTGTAACTCCTTCCATGGGTGTTTTGTTTCCAATTATAAAAAGGGGCAAAGTGTCCACATTTTGGTCTTCATTCTTCTTGAGTTTCATGTGTTTTACAGATTGTATCTTGTATCTTGGGTATTCTAAGGTTCTGGGCCAATATCCACATATCAGTGAGTCCATATCATGTGAGTTCTTTTGTGATTGTGTTGCCTCATTCAGGATGATGCCTTCGAGGTCCTTCCATTTGCCTAGGAAATTCATAAATTCATTCTTTTTAATAGCTGAGTAGTACTCCATTGTGTAAATGTACCACATTTTCTGTATCCATTCCTCTGTTGAGGGGCATCTGGATTCTTTCCAGCTTCTGGCTATTATAAATAAGGCTGCTATGGACATAGTGGAGCATGTGTCCTTCTTACCAGTTGGAACATCTTCTGGATATATGCCCAGGAGAGGTATTGCTGGATCCTCTGGTAGTAATATGTCCAATTTTCTGAGGAACCACCAGACTGATTTCCAGAGTGGTTGTACAAGCTTGCAATCCCACCAATAATGGAGGAGTGTTCCTTTTTCTCCACATTCTTGCCAGCATTTGCTGTTACCTGAGTTTTTAATCTTAGCCATTTTGACCAGTGTCAGGTGGAATCTCAGGGCTGCTTTGATTTGCATTTCCCTGATGATTAAGGATGCTGAACATTTTTTCAGGTGCTTCTCACCCATTCAGTAATCCTCGGGTGAGAATTCTTTGTTTAGCTCTGGACCCCATTTTTTAATGGAGATATTTGATTTTCTGGAGTCCAGCTTCTTAAGCTCTTTGTATATATGGGATATTAGTCCCCTATCTGATTTATGATAGGTAAAGATCTTTTCCCAATCTGTTGGTGGCCTTTTTGTCTTATTGATGGTGTCTTTTGCCTTATAGAATCTTTGCAATTTTATCAGGTCCCATTTGTCTATTCTCAATCATACAGCACAAGCCATTGCTGTTCTTTTCAGGAATTTTCCCCTATGCCCATATCTTTGAGGCTTTTCCCCACTTTCTCCTCTATAAGTTTCATTGTCTCTTGTTTTTTGTGGAGTTCCTTGATCTACTAGGATTTTTTTATTATTATTATATGTAAGTACACTGTAGCTGACTTCAGACAATCCAGAAGAGGGTGTCAGATCTTGTTACAGATGGTTGTGAGCCACCATGTGGTTGCTGGGATTTGAACTCCAGACCTTCGGAAGAGCAGTCGGGTGCTCTTACCCACTGAGCCAGCTCACCAGCCCGATCTACTAGGATTTAACCTTAGTACAAGGAGATAGGAATTGATGAATTTGCGTTCTTCTACATGATAAACTTCAGTTGTGCCCGCACCATTTGTTGAAAATGCTGTCTTTTTTCCACTGGATGGTTTTAGATCCCTTGTCAAAGATCGAGTGACCATAGGTGTGTGGGTTCCTCTCTCGGTCTTCAATTCTGTTCCATTGGTCTACTTGTCTGTTGCTATACCAGTGCCATGCAGTTTTTATAACAATTGCATTGTAGTACAGCTTTAGATCGGGCATGGTGATTCCACCAGAGGTTCTTTTATCCTTGAGAAGAGTTTTTGCTATTCTATGTTTTTTGTTATTCCAGATGAATTGGGAGTTTGCCCTTTCTAATTCGGTGAAGAATTGAGTTGGAAATTTGATGGGGATTGAATTGAATCTGTAGACTGCTTTTGGCAAGATAGCCATTTTTACTATATTGATCCTGCCAATCCATGAGCATGGGAGATCTTTCCATCTTATGAGATCTTCTTTAATTTCTTTCTTGAGAGACTTGAAGTTTTTATCATACAGATCTTTCACTTCCTTAGTTAGAGTCACACCAAGGTATTTTATATTATTTGTGACTATTGAGAAGGGTGTTGTTTCCCTATTTTCTTTCTAAGCTTCTTTATCCTTTGTGTACAGAAAGGCCATTGACTTGTTTGAATTAATTTTATATCCAGCTACTTCACTGAAGCTGTTTAACAGATTTAGGAGTTCTCTGGTGAAATATTTAAGGTAACTTTTAAATATTATCATATCACCTGCAAAAAGTGATATTTTGACTTCTTCCTTTACAATTTGTATCTCCTTGATCCACTTTTGTTTTTGAATTGCTCTTACTAGGACTTCAAGTACTATGTTAAATAGGTAATGAGAAAGTGCCTTGTCTAGTCCTTGATTTTATTGGGATTGCTTTCAGCTTCTCACCATTTACTTTGATGTTGGCTACTGGTTTTCTGTAGATTGCTTTTATCATGTGTAGGTATAGGCCTTGAATTCCTGTTTTTTTCCAAGACTTTTATCATGAATGGGTGTTGGATTTCGTCAAAGGTTTTCTTCGCATCTAATGAGATGATCATGTGGTTTTTGTCTTTTGAGTTTGTATATATAGTGGATTACATTGATGGATTTCTGTATATTAAACCATCCCTACGTCCCTGGAATGAAACTTACTTGGTCAGGATGGATGATTGTTTTGATGTGTTCTTGGATTCAGTTAGTGCGATATTATTGAGTATTTTGCATTGATATTCATAAGGGAAATTGGTCTGAAGTTTTCGATCTTTGTTGGGTCTTTCTCTGGTTTAGGCATCAGAATTATTGTGGCTTCATAGAATGTATTGGGTAGAGTAACTTCTGCCTCTATTTTGTGGAATAGTTTGTGAAGAACTGAAATTAGTTCTTCTTTGAAGGTCTGATAGAACTCTGCACTAAACCCATCTGGTCCTGGGCTTTTTTTTTTTTTTTTTGGTTGGGAGACTATTAATGACTGCTTCTATTTCTTTAGGGAATATAGGACTATTTATATCATTAACCTTATCCTGATTTGACTTTGTTACCTGGTATCTGGCTAGAAATTTGTCCATTTAATCCGGGTTTTCCAGTTTTGTTGAGTATAGCCTTTTGTAGAAGGATCTGAAGGTATTTTGGATTTCTTCAAGATCTGTTGTTATGTCTCCCTTTTCATTTCTGATTTTGTTAATTAGGATGATATCCCTGTGCCATCTAGTGAGTCTGGCTAAGGGTTTCAAGTCTCTCAAGAAAGAAATTAAAGAAGATCTCAGAAGATGAAAAGATCTCCCATGCTCATGGATTGGCAGTATCAACATTGAAAAAATGGCTATCTTGCCAAAAGCAATCTACAGATTCAATGCAATCCCCATCAAATTTCCAACTCAATTCTTTACCGAATTAGAAAGAGCAATCGGCAGATTCATCTGGAATAACAAAAAACCTAGGATAGAAAAACTCTTCTCAAGGATAAAAGAACCTCTGGTGTAATCACCATGCCTGACCTAAAGCTGTATTACAGAGCAATTGTGATTAAAAACTGCATGGTACTGGTACAGCAACAGACAAGTAGACCAATGGAACAGAATTGAAGACCCAGAGATGAACCCACACACGTATAGTCACTTGATCTTTGACAAGGGAGCTAAAACCATCCAGTGGAAAAAAGACAGCATTTTCAACAAATGGTGCTGGCAAAACTGGTGGTTATCATGTAGAAGAATGCGAATTAATCCATTCCTATCTCCTTGTACTAAGGTCAAATCTAAGTGGATTAAGGAACTCCACATAAAACCAGAGACACAGAAACTTATAGAGGAGAAAGTAGGGAAAAGCCTGAAAGATATGGGTACAGGGGAAAATTTTCTGAATAGAACTGCAATGGCTTGTGCTATAAGATCGAGAATCGATAAATGGGACTTCATAAAGTTGCAAAGCTTCTGCAAGGCAAAAGACACTGTCAATAAGACAAAAAGACCACCAACAGATTGGGAAAGGATCTTTACCTATCATAAATCAGATAGGGGACTAATATCCAACATATATAAAGAACTCAAGAAGGTGGACTCCAGAAAATCAAATAACCCCAACAAAAAATGGGGCTCAGAGCTGAACAAAGAATTCTCACCTGAGGAATACCGAATGGCAGAGAAGCACCTGAAAAAGTGTTTAACATCCTTAATCATCAGGGAAATGCAAATCAAAACCACACTTTGGGTTTTCTTTATTGTGCCGAATCTGTGCCCAGGTAACCCAGTGCTGGCGCTGACCGGATGGTAATTGTGACACTGGTCAGGCAGGGTTTCCTGCTTCCCTAATGCTGTCTCAGGTCCTGTGAGATTGGATTGGAACAGAAGTTGTGTTCCACTCACTGGTGGTCCTAAAATCACTTTGAGAGTCTTCTAGGGGACCTTGGGTGTGTCTGCAGACTCCATGCCCAAGGTGACCCAGTGCTGGTGCTGACTGGAAGGGACTTGTGAACCTGGTCAGACTGGGTTTCCTGCTTTTCTAATGCTGTCTCAGGTCCTGAGCAATTGGATTGGAACAGAAGTTGTGTTCCACTCACTGGTGGTCATAAGATCACGTGGAGATTTCTCTAGGGGACCTTGGGGGTGTCTGTCTGCTGACTCTGCACCCAAGGTGACCGACAAAATACCTTTTTTATGTTCAGGTATTTTTCTTATAACCCTGATATCTCTAGAACTTTTATTTTGAGTAAATGTGAAGCTTCTTTAAAACAACAAATACCACAGTTTTGACATAGTGGTACTCTACAGAATGGGAAACATTGTTTTTTAAATCAACTCAACCATCTATAAAGGACTAATATCTAAAACAGGGAGAATTAAAAAATATATATTTAGAAAAACAAATAATCCAATTTAGAGTGGAATAGAGCTCTAAACAGAAAAGTGTCAATAGAGAAAACTCAAATGTCCAAAAAACAAAGAAAATTTCAAGCTTCTTAGCTATCACAAAAATACAAATCCAAGCTTTAATGCTCCACCTTACAATTTTCAGAATAGTTCAGATCAATAATGCAAATTACAGTTCATGCTACTGACTATGTAGAATAAATAAAACACTGATTCCTTGCAGGTGGGAGTATAATCTTGTGCAGCTATTATGGAAATCGATGTGATGGCTCCTCAAAGAGCTGCAAATCAGTCTATCTCAAGATCCAGCTACAGAACTCTTAGGCATATAACCACAGGGTGGTTCATTCCTTTACAAGGAAACTTGATCAACTATATTCATTGTTGCTCCATTCATAATTGCCAGAAACTGGAAGAAAAATGTAGCTGTCCCTCAACTGAAGAATGTTTTTTTTAAAAGTTTGGTACTCTTATACAATTGAGTATTATTCATCTGTTTAAAAGAATGACATCACGAAGTTTGTAGTCAAATTAATAGAACTGAAATAATTCATCCTGAGTGAGGTAAACAAAACTCAGAAAGACAAATATGAATATCAAAATGAATAAAAAACATGCTGCAGAAAGCGAGTTAATTTCTAGAATTGAAGATTTTTAAAACTGAGCCCAGATAGAGAAATGTTATAGCACAAGAAATAATATTTGAGAGCTTTTAGATATAGGGACATAAAATAAAATTAAGAATAAAATATTACTAAATTCCCTAAAAAGGTAAAAGGTAGGACATGCTAGCTCCATTATAGAGAATGTATGTTGAAAAACATAAAGAGTTATCTAGTTTAGATAGATAGATTGATAGATGATAGATAGATAGATAGATAGATAGATAGAGAGATAGATAGATAGATAGATAGATGAAGATAATTGATGATCGAACAGTTAGTTTTTCCAATATTGTGGAAATAGAAATAATATAAAAAGTATCTTTTGTGTCTTTTGATTTTGAATGTACAGACCCTATTTATTTAATAGAATCATTCATTTCTTCATTAATGAATACCATATTTCATAGCAGGGATATTACTGCTTCAGAAAATTCTCCTGCTGGTCAGTATATTTGACTAGGACTCAAAATTTTTCATATATCTAATAAAACACAAACCAGAGATATGATTGAACTTAGAAAATATTATATATTTCAAAGTTTGGCTTCAAGAGATTTATTTCTGTTAGGTTCCCTTCCACAAAAATATTACACTGTTTTTAAGTGAAAATTTTTATATGAGTTTTCATCATTAAATGCTAGAGCCATGTATGTTTTGTGGGAAGTGGTGAAATCTTGTCCTCATAGCACTGTTTCAGTTATTCAATCCAGAGTCTGAAGTCTCTACATTTTATTATTTATTTTTATGTAAATATGTTTTTCTGGAAGATAAATCTTGATGTTTCCCCTTTTCCAAATCCTCCAAGATCATCTCCATATCCCTACTTACCCAACTTTGTTCTTTCTCATATTCTTTCTAAGAAAACAAGCAGACAGCAACAAAAAGAAACAATGAATTCCCATAAATTAAAAGAAAATTTTAAAAGTAATCAAGCAGACAAATGACCAATAATTTTTTTAAATGGCAAATTAAAATATACAAATGTAACAAAAGTATATTTTGAAACAAATAAACAAATGAAGCAAAAGTACAAAAATACTATTGAGTTCTTTAGGTTTGGGGCAGTTATCCCTGGCTCAGACCTGTCCTGGGGTGTGGTTATATAGCAACTGATTGACACTCCATTGGAGAAAACTGTTTTTCTTTGTTAGTGGATCAATTACAAATAGCAGTGCTGCAATAAGTGAGACATAGTTTCTACTTCACCACGCCGGTTACCAGATTTGACAACTGTGGGATAGGTAAATGGATCCAGCCAGCCAGTCCTTAGAGGTGTTCATGGGCATCGTTCCAGATTCTTCTGGGGGCTGCTGCCTATAGCACCTAGGCATTAGAGAAATTATTCAACAGACTTTTTTCCGAGGGAACAAAGCTTATTTTACTGGGGCTGTCACTCCCTGGGCCCAGCAAGAAGCTCTGAACTCTGTTAAGTCCTTGGGGATGGCAAGAAAAAGAAGGAAAGAGAGAAAATTCACACACATACATACATTTAAATACACACTTAGTGAATGAAGCAAAAGGAAGACTTCAATAACCTCAAACATACAAATTCAAACATATACCCATACATATATATAAATGTACATATATGTAAGTACAACCAGACAGACAGACAGACAGGCAGACATATAAACATTCACACAATAAATGGCTGGTGCACAGCTCCAGCAAGAAGAAGGCTCCAAGAATTTCACACATACCATATGTATGTGTATATATATATGCAAATTGGTGGATTGAACAAGCTCAAATACATACCCAGACAAACTTTACATATATATATATATATATATATATATATATATATATATATATATATATGCATAAAGATTTGACAGAACAAAATTCCAACACACTCTAATACAAACTTCACACACACATGCACATATACATACATACATGCATACATATATACATACATACACATAGTTGATGGTGGAAGGAACAATGTTTCAACAAGATTGTTCTCCCATCCCCCAAGACTTATATAGCCTGGCAAAAGCCTTCAAGCAGTATAAAATTAAAATGCAATTACATCGTAGCTTTTTTCTAATGAATGACTATAAAAAAACAGTATATTACCCAATAACTTTCTAAGTAATAACATTATATAGTATTGGTAAAGAAAGCAATTTATTCCCAAGAAACCACAGGCATTCATAACTAAACAGCTTGGTATAGATTAGCAAAATGATACAAAGTATGACAGTTTTGTCAGCCAGTTTTACTTGCTGGCAGACAGCAATTTGTGATTACAAATATATATATATATTTATTTATTTATTTATTTTGTTATCTATCTTTAAAACTAAGACTTTAAAAAGAATCACAAATCTAAACTTTTACATAAAAGTGAGTAATATCTACTTTAAATACTCAGAATGCATATCTACTCACCAGTAATTCTTATTAATCCATATCAGGAAGCTGAGGACAAAAATAGGTATAGGGTATCAATCATCACCTGTCCAGCCTTAGTGAGAGTCATATCTCACAGTGCTGCCATTTTTCTTGTTTCCTGACCATAAGAGGTCCTTAGTTTAACTAATAAGAGTGTGCTTTTCTGAACTTCAAATTGGACCCTAATATTATCTATAATCAAGCCAGTAGCAAAAGCATCTTAAACTAGCTTCACCAATAATTTTATTTTTCTAAATGTTTTCTAAGGGTGGTTGTCATTGCTGAAACTCTATGTGTCTTAATTTCTCTCCTAGGATGGTGGTGATTGAGTCATTAATGTGCTCTAGCAGCAAAGCCTGAAAGAGATCAAGCACTATTCTTGTGAGTGCCAGAGACACTGTCCAGTGAGGGGTGGGGATCCCCTTAGAATTTTCATACAATTCACAGATTAAAGGGAATGTGAGGCAGAGCAGGACTCCATAACAGCATGAAGTCCTTTGGATCATGACTCAACAGAAGTGCACCCATCATGGGTGGTACTGTGTTGACCAGATTCCATGAGTTCTAAAGCCATTTTCCATTCCTCCTGCATGACATTTGGTATACCATCTTCATGCTAGGATTCCATGTTGCTTAAATCTGAACAGGTCTGTGTGCACTGCTATGTTCTAGGAGTTCATTTGTTCATCAATCAGTCCTCATATTTCTGAAAGTCACTGTCCTCAGAGGCATGCATCATTACATTTGGCTCTTACAATGTTTCTACTCCTCTTCCTCAAGATCCCTGAATCTTTAAGGGAGGGCATTGTTGGGGACATTCCACTTAGAGTTGACTAATCCAAAGTCTCAGACTCCCTGTACCATGTTCAGTTGTGGGTTATATTAATTCCTATCCATTGCAATGGGATTAATTAATAAGCACCAATTTCCCCAAAATGAAGATGAGAAATAAACCTCAGTCCTTGCTCCCCAGAGATCCACTCCCTTTTCATTTTGAGTTTTCCTTAAAATTGGGCCACCAGTGAAAACCAAGTGTTCAAATATATCAGTCTAGGAAAGCTCCAGTTCATTTCCCACTTTTAAAACCCACTTCATGGAGTGGAACAGATACCTGAGTGCTAAAGTACCCACAAAATTATGATTAGATAGGTCATGGGCTTAAGGAAAACCTAATCTTATTCTTGTGCTAAGGAACATAGAAATAAAATAACTCCTAATGACATTCTCTCTACTTATAGATCAGTGCCTTGCTCATAATATATGTTATCTACAGCAATAGATTGGATTGTGAAGAACAACAGACTGGAAAATAGTTTGTCATGTTTGGTGGGTGGTCCATGGTACCCCTTTGTACACTGACTCAAGATATAACTCCTTTCTGACACTTAAGATTTTACTGTGTAACATAAGGTTTGTTCTTAATTGTTATACAGTCTTTGGTAATTACAGTTAATTTACTTTATAGCGCCTTGTATCTTCTGTTTACAACTGTAGTCAGGTTCAAGCTCCTCTCCTTGTGAAACTGCAGATTTTCCATACTTTTCCTATTTCAGTCTTATTGTCACTGAATAAATGTCGTAGGCATAACATGATGTCATGAAATTTTATTGCTGTGACAAAATACCTAACAAGAATCAACTTAATAGTAAAAGGGTTTAACTATGGTTTGAGGGTCTAATCCATCAAAATATAAAAGTCAAGGCTGCAGGGGCTGGAGAGATGGCTCAGCGGTTAAGAGCACTGACTGCTCTTCCAGAAGTCCTGAGTTCAAAGCTCATCAACCACTTGGTGGCTCACAACCATCAGTAATAAGATCTGCCACACTCTTCTGGTGCATCTGAAGACAACTATAGTGTACTTAGATATAATTATAAATATATCCTTAAAAAAATAACCGTATAATAAAAGTCAAGGATGCAGCCAGCACCGTTGCCTTGGGAATAAGCATATGGGACTCCTGATTTCTTCATATTCTTGCAGAACAAGAAACACCAATTTCCCCAAAATGAGGATGAGAAATAAACATCAGATCCTGCTCCCCAGAGATCCACTTCTTTTTCATTATGAGCGTTCCTCAAAATTAGGACAGCAGTGAAACCCAAGTGTTCAAACATATCAACCTAGGAAAGCTACAATTCATTTCCCACTTTTAATAGACACTAACCTCAAGACATGGAATAAAAACAGAGGATATGTTAAATTATCTGTATGTGGCTACTATTAGACGAGAGCAGTAACAGGAATCTATAGATGAAAAGATGGAAACACACACACATGTGTTTGGTTTGAATGAGCTGTAATGATGTATATATAACTAAAGAGGAAAAGTAACTCAATAAGACCTCTAGTCTTCCTCAAATAAATATTTTTAAATTGGATTTCATAATCAGATGTTTTTAATGATAATATTTTGAAATTGTTTGTTAAAAAGTATAGATAGTTTGCAAGACCAAGGGGCCTCTCTTCCCGATGATGGCCGACTAGGCCATCTTCTGCTACATATGCAGCTAGAGACACGAGCTCCGGGGTACTGGTTAGTTCATATTGTTGTTCCACCTATAGGGTTGCAGACACCTTCAGCTCCTTGGGTACTACCTCTAGCTCCTCCACTGGGGGCTCTGTGTTCCATCCTATAGATGACTGTGAACATCTACTTCTGTATTTGCCAGGCTCTGGCATAGCCTCACTCGAGATAGCTATATCAGGACCCTGTCAGCAAAATTTTACTGGCATATGCAATAGTGTCTGGGTTTGGTGACTGATTATGGGATGGATTCCCAGGTGGTGTAGTCTCTGAATGGTCCATCCTTTCGTCTTAGCTCCAGAATTTGTCTCTGTAACTCCTTCCATGGGTGTTTTGTTCCCCATTCTAAAGAGGAATGAAGTATCCACACTTCGGTCTTCGTTCTTCTTGATTTTCTTTATATGCCCCAGTACAGGGGAACGCCAGGGCCAAGAAGTGGGAGTGAGTGGGTAGGGGAGCAGGGTGAGGGGAAGGTATAGGGAACTTTTGTGATAGCATTTGAAATGTAAATAAAGAAAATATCTAATTAAAAACGTGTAAACAGACATACTCATTATGTGTAATTTATTCTATTAATTATTATTTATGGACAGAAAAACAGGCAAGGAATCATAAAGGAAGTAGTTAATTTAAAGAGTATTCAGAAAACTCAACTCATCTTTTTCCTGTCATCACTTTAAAATCCAAGCCAAATGGAACAATTGTGGCTTTTCTCCATCAGTCTTTGCTATAAATATAACTAAACTGTAAGAAGAACAAGCAGACTAGATAACTACAACCAGCCATCATTGAAAATAGATTGATGGAGAACTTTCTGTTAATATTAATGTAGATATAATTTAGAATGCATTGTTGTGTTACTTCATCCATCATTGACATGAAATATACAAAATAAATAAGTAATTAAAAACACATTTGTTATTTTATGTGAACCTACTGTTCCATTACCTAAAAGAATTGCTAAAAATACAGGAGTTAGTTCTCAAAATTCAACATGTCTATTGCAGTAAAACAGTGCTTAACAACCAAAGTCATAGAGTACTGAATTTGCAATCTAAGGTCAATCCATTGATCTTCTTGTGTGCCCTGTTAGAGGAAGAAACAGTTGTGCTTTTTTTTTACCCCCACTATACTCTCTATCGAAAGATTTTTGATATTTTACTTAATTTTCACAGGGAATATGAAAGACAGAAAATATTATTGAATTTCAAAGCAGTGCACTAATATCAACAAAGATTTTTTTCTATCCCCTAGATGTTAATACTTAAAGCTTGAACTTGGAGGGTTCTGTTCTATCCCCTACATGTTGATAATTAAAACTTGAATTTGAAGGGTTCTATTCTATCCCCTAGATTTTGGTATACTTAAAACTTGAACTTGGATGGTTCTGATTTTCATGTAATAGTCTATAAGTACAAGAATAACAAGCAATACTTTAAGACAATAATTAAGATTTGCTTTTATACCTAAAAGTGTATCATCGTTGTTCCAGTACTTTAATTTTAAGGCTCTTTACCTCACAATACCTCACATCCTGTCTTGCTCATTTGAAGTAAATCTTAGAATTTTTAAATTAATCATTGATATTGTCATGCGTATTTCAATTATTCCTATTCTTTCTTATTCATTTCTTTCTTTTTATTCATTACTCTTTCTTAATAATGAATTTTCTTACTAGAAAACTCACTGATGTTTGAGATATGTGAAAATTATAATTAAAAAAATCATAAACACAAGCACCAATTAGAGCTACAAAAACTAAAAGTATAAAACAACATTGTGGATATGGCCAAGCAATGTTTTGTTTTACTTGGAGCCTGTGCCACAAGAGGGAGCGAGTCCACGGCCCACAATCACTGCTTGATGAGGAATCTGGCACTGGTTACCCCAGTGACCAAGGGTAAAACTGAACAGGACTGGCAAAACAAAATCAATGAAATGATTTCTAAGAATGTTAATAGTTTTTTCCTAGATTAGTGTCTTGTCCCATTGTCATCAGAGAGCCTTCCTCCAGCAGCAGATGGGCGCAGGTGCAAAGAACCACAGTCAGACATTATTCAGACAGTGTCTAAATTGGAAGTCTCCTTCAGGTCTCTCCTCTAGGGGACTGGGAAACCCCGCTGAGAGTAGGAGATAAGATTGTAGAAATAACATATTTCTTTATCGTGAACCCCTTGAGCTAGTCATTGACCTTTTCACTCAGTTTTCTATCCATATCAATTAGCATATCTACATTTCCTTTGACACTTTCATGTCCTATATAATTTGGGGAATCTTGATTCTTATCAAAAGCTTAAAATAAAAACGAGGTCTCATGTTTTATATAAATCTATCACCCTATTAAATGAAAAGGAGTCATGGAAAACTTCAGTTGTGTTTTAAATTTAATTTTGTTTTTGTTACTTACTCAATTTACATCCTGCTCACTTCCCCCTTCCTACTCACCTTCTCCCACAACCCTTCCTCCACCCCCCTTCCCCAATGAGTGGGTGCCCACAGCCTAGGTGTATACCCACCATAGCACTTTAAGTCTCTGTGAGGCTAAGCACTTCCTTTCCCATTGAGGCCAGATAAGGCAGCCCAGATAGAAGAACATATCCCACATATAGACAACAGTTTTTGGGATAGCCCCTGTTCCAATTGTTAGGGACTGGCATAAAGACCAAGCTTAACATCTGCTACAGACATGTGGGGTGGTCTACGTACAGCTCTTGAATGTTCTTTGATTGGTGGTTCAGACTCTGAGAACATGAAGAGTCCAAGTTAGTTGACTTTGTCGGTCTTCCTGTGGAGTTCCTGTCCCTCTTGGTTGTCCACAATCATTCCTCCTATTTCTCCATAAAAAAATAAAATTTATATCAAAGAAATATCTGTATAAATCTATCATCCTATTCAATTAAAAGTATTCAATCCATGGATGACTTAAGTTTTGTAGTTCTTTAATAGTTTCAACATAACTGACATATCAATACATTATACATTTTATTTTTGCACTTCTTGGGGTGAGATAATGGATATCATGGGAGAAATTTCATATATATTTTTCTTTTTAAAATTTTATTTATTCACTTTATATTTCCTCTCTCCTCTCCTCCCAGCCCCTCCCTCTCACTTCCCTCATGAAATCCATAACCAGAATATATTGTGTTGAAGAAAGTCCATTTTCAATAAATTAAAAAAATAAAATTTTATATTAAAGATACATGAAATTTTTCCAAAAAGTGAATGATATCATATCTAAACAAATATATTAATAAAAACCAAGCTCCTATATACCAAAATATATTTATTTAAACGTGTAAAACAAACTTGTATATACCAAAATGTAACAAACACATTACCTCACCTGAAATCTTGTGTAAATATTTCCAAGATGTGGTTTACTTCCTGCTGTTTCAAGAACTTCAACATGACACATTCCATAAATATAATTTCTTTTGGTACTTTCTTGACTTATTAAAATTAAACCATATAGCCCACACATTTCAATAAAAATGGAACTGTGTTAGGTTAAAAAGATGGGTATTCCTTTCATTCTTTAGGTAACTATTTAAATCAAGCTGTCAATTAAAAATATGAATTGGAGCATATTATGAAGCACATGGTCCATAAAACTTATTCTGCTATTTGTATTCAAGTGCCTTGTTGCAGCACTATTGTTGGGTGTCAGTATGATTGATTCCTCTATGATAGACCTCACAATGCCCAGAGCACTGGGTCATATAACCAGAGAAAAGACAAATTCTGGAATTTGGTTACATCTGTGACCTCGGTTGATAATGAATCCTGTAGGCTCATTAACTACAATTGGAACATTTTAAAATTAATTGCTTTTAGTTTAATGAAGTTTTTTTTTTTTTTTCCCTTGCTTGGAACCATGGTAAATGGTTGGAACATTTTCCTTCCTTTTTCACTTACAGACTCAGTTTTGTCATGGTAAATATCTCAACAAACTTGTTACACACTGTTTATTACACATAAGCCATGACCTTGAAAAGGTTTTGTTTTCCCATTTTAGTTTTAAACTCAATGCCATTTATAGTACAGATTGAATACGTAAGGTTTTATTATAAATTGATAGTAATTACTTAGATAATGTGTGTAGGCTTATATTTTTCAAAACTCACTTTAGCCAGGGTTCTCATGTGTTTCATACTTCCTTCTAGGCCACTGTAGGGGAGGAAAGGTGTTTAATAGGACAAGGTGATTTGGATCGGTTTAGAAGTAGTTCTTTGGGGGTGATTTCTAACTCTGTTGTCAGAATCTCAATAGTCCTACAGTAGTGTCAGGATACCAAGCACAAATCAGGCCTCCGCTGAATCAGCACAAGTTAGTGTGAGTGAGCTGAAGCAGCAGTGACTCCAGAAGTGTTCTGTCATGCCTCGCTCAATGAAGTGAAGATGCAAGACCAGGGAAGTGTTGTAGAGCTAGCTATGCAAGTACCCCTGTCATTGTCTGTTGAATCCTACTTATACTCTCTACAAACATCATGTGTCCTCTCATTGGTCTTGTTTAGGAAAACATCACATGAGTCTGCTTCAGGAAAGCATTATGTGAATCTGCATCTTATGCCATAACCATACATTTTCACTTCACTTATGAGTTATGCTATATTTCCAGTTATTTTCTATCATATGTCATTCATTCATATATACTAAATTCCCTTCTGAAATTTCTTTTGTTAAGATTTCTGGTTTTATTTTAGTTTATTTGGTCATATAATTGTCATATTGTTTGGGGTATCAAACAAATGCCTTAATGCTATTACATGCAGCAAGGATTGCATTTTAATTTATATATTTGTAGTAATAAGAATAAACTACTGTCAGGATGCAATAGATAACAAAAGAATGAATGAATAAATAAATAAATAAATTGATTGATTGATTGATTGATTGATAGGTAGATAATTTAGACACATAATATTTTAAAATGTTAAAATCTATCTGTATTAAATTTTATGTGAAAAAAATAAGATTTCATGTCAATATGATAGAGGGACAATCAAACATGAAATGATTTATTTAAGAAAATAAATAAATTTTAAAATGTTACTTTTTGAACAGATTTCTGAGTTCTATGGTTTTTTTTTAAATGTATTTATAATTGTCTGAGAAGCCTCAACATTGATCTCTATAATGACAATACTAATTTGTATATTCACTAGTGGTGTATAGGGTTCCTCTTTCTGACATCCTTTCCAAAACTTGTTAGATTTCTTCATAGTACTAGCTGGCTGTTTTACTGCCATCCTCATACAGTGCACAGTTATGTGAATTAAAAAAATAAAAAAATAAAACCAACAACAACTATCAGACTGCTTTTAGACAAGTCTCTAGGCAATTTTCATTACTAATGATTTAAGTGGGAGACTCAATATTGTGAGTGTTGACATACCTTGGCAGTGGTCCCTATAGTATACAAGAAAATAATTCAGAAGGCAAGCTAGTAAGCAGATTTTCCATGGATCTACTTCCTGCCTATAGATTTCTGCTTCTATATTACTGACATGAGTTCCTAACCTAGCTTAAATGTGTATTTAAATTTTGCAGGATTTTATTCTTCGTAAATTCGGGATACATTGTAATGGCAATATTGGGAAATGAGAAAGAAGGAAGATTATACGTGGGATATGTTCTTCTATGCAAAAGGACAAAAACTGTTGTCTGTACATGGGATATGTTCTTCTATGCAAAAGAACAATGAGATATGAAGTGGGGAAAGATCTGGAGAAAGACCTATAAGAGGAGACACTTTGGTAGGAGACATAGGGAAAATGGGGAAAGAAGAACTACAAAATAAACCATATTCACACGTGTGATAATGGTATGCGATATAGTAAATGATGATGTTTAAAAAATGAAATATTTAGAAGTGTTCCATGTAGTACTGTTGGAAAATAGTATTTTCTTTAAAACACATTGGAAACATTTTAATAGTTACAAGGATGTTAGGTCAGGGGTCATACATAAATGGGGACAATACAGTCATCAATGGGAGGAGAGGCCCTTTCGTCCTGTGAAGGCTCTATGCCCCAGTATAGGGGAATGCCAGGGACAGGAAGCAGGAGTGGGTGGGATGGTGAGCAGGGGGGAGAGGGGAAGGGACAGAGGGTTTTCAGAGGGGAAACTAGAAAAGGGGATAAAATTTGAAATGTAAATAAAGAAAATATCTAATAAAAAATAAATAAATGCAGACAATTAATGGCTTTTCCAATGGGACAAAAAGAACTGCAGGTACTCTGGCTCTATTTTTTAACACTTTAATTCTCTGTCATCTTGAATGCCAGTCATTTGGTCTTTAGATTCTTCAACTCAGGTCCAGACTTCTCTTATTGCTTTATTTATAAGTGTGAGGACTTGTCAGTTCCCAGGATGTCTAACTCTAATTGTAACTATAGTGATTTGAGTGCCACTGCATATGTGGCTTAGGAATCATGTTGGAACATTTTCCTTCCTTTTTCACTTACAGACTCAGTTTTGTTTGTAGTTTTATATGAACTCTGAGTTCTTGGTTTTTGTTTTTGTTTTTTTTGTTTTGTTTTGTTTTTCAAATTTTATTTATTTATTTTTTTACATTCCAGATTTTATTCCCCTCCCAGTCCACCTTCCTACTTTTCCACATCCCAGACCTCCCCCCTGCCCCCAGTCTCCACGAGGATGCCCCACCCCCCACTATCCCCTAACAGGACCTCTAAACTCCCTGGGGCCTTCAGTCTCTAGAGGGTTAGGTGCATCTTCTCTGACTGAACCCAGAACCGGCAATCCTCTGCCATATATGTGTTGGAGCATCATATCAGCTGGCATATTGTTTTGAGCCGTCCAGCGGCTCACATGGACGGGGTATACCTGAGAGACAGGTCAGCACTGAAAGGAAGGGAACCTAGGTGAACAAGAGAGAAATGGAACCAAGACAGTATTCTGATCAAGGCTCAAATGTTTAATGGCGGACATGCTTTATAAAGGAGGGGGGATGCCTTTTCCCGACAATTCATCCTTGGAGCCCAGCTGCAGGTGACCATGTGCAGGATAGGATGAAGTCTCCGGAATAGCTAGGCCTACTCCCAGAAGGTAGCAGCAGGGACAGTGGCTGAACAATAGAGTGATCTAGGTAGGCAGGCTCCACCCAAGGTAATGTTCTTAGTGGCAGCAAAGTCTAGGTCTGGTTCAGCCAGCTTCAGGCTGGGTGGAGGTCACAGCATATGCTGCCTGGTTGGTGTTCCAATGTCTGAAAGATCTACGGGGTCCAGGTTAATTGAGACTTTTGGTCTTCCTACAGGATTGCCCTCATCCACCTCAGCTTCTTCCAGCTTTTCCCTAATTCAACCACAAAGATCAGCAGCTTCTGTCCACGGGTTGGGTGCAAATAAGTGCATTTGACTCTTTCAGCTGCTTGTTGGGTCTTTCAGGGGGCAATCATAATTGTCCCTTTTTATGAGCACTCCATAGCCTCCATAATAGTGTCAGGCATTGGAGCCTCCTCTTGAGCTGGATTTCACTTTGAACCTGTTGTAGGATCTCCTTTTCCTCAGGCTCCTCTCCATTTCCATCCCTGCAGTTCTTTTAGTCAGGAACAATTATGGGTCAGAGTTTTGACTGTGTGGTTTCAACCCCATTCCTCACTTGTTGTCCTGTCTTTTTGCTGGAGGTGGGCTCTACAAGTTTCCTCTCCCTCCCCACTGTATGACATTTCATCTAAGGTTCCCTCTCTTTGACTCTGACAGTTTCTCACCTCCCAAGTCTCCGGTACATTCTGGAGGGTCTTCCCAACCTCCTACCTCCCAAGATTGCCTGTTTCCATTCTTTCTGCTGGCCCTCGGGTGTCCAGTCCTTTCCACCACCAATACCAGATCATGTTCCCCTCTTCCCCCTCTTCCTCCCCTGTCCCCTTTTCCTCCCATGTCCCTCCCTCTTTCCCCCTGATTCTGAATTCTTTATATCTTTGTAAAATCAGTCAAAAATAGACCAAAGACAAACTTGAAGGACCATGAAATAAATCAGATTGTAATGCCTCCTCCCTAGGTTAACACAGGAGTTACACTGAAATTTGTATTAATATGATATATTGTATATTTGAATTAAATGATTAAATCAATTTTGATAAAAATTTAAATTATTTGATATAAATATATCCAAATGCAATAATTAGTGTGTGTTAATTGTGCTAGAAACCCCACAGTGACTGTCAATAGAAAATATTAATTTAAAATTGGTCCTTCATTAAAAACTATTTATGAATATAATATAACATATAGTTTTATGTTAAAATTAACTATCAGATAAAATATAAATTTGGCTCAGGTACATTTACTACATCTAAATCATACACCTAATGTGTGCTAGATTACAAATAAATTAAGACAAGACTCTTGACTTCTCTTAGCTACTTACACATACAAAGTTCTGTTTCATACTTAAGTTTTTGTATCTACTTTCCAGATGCCAGAAAGAATACTGCCATTCATCTTCACAACGGTCTTTCTTTTGTTTATTCTAAATTAACTAAACTGTGAATTTTAACTATATTAATAAGAACGTTCTCTCCTCAATCATTGTCAGTGATGATACATTTGTCTTTGTATTAATATTCATCATATCATAAAGTAATTTATTCAGTAGTTCATACACTGCGCTTCTCCCTATTTCTACTAAGATATTTAACTCAGAAAATTTGTCTATTTTGTGTTTTGTTCACAGTTCATTTCCTATACTAAAATAATATTAATAAATGATACTTTGGCATCAGTCCTTGGTGGAGAGAGAAAAGCCTACAAAAATGGGAAAGAATCAAAAATATTTTAGGAGAAAAAAAGAAGAAGAGATTGTGGGAGGAGAGAAAAAGGGGAAAGAATGAGTGAGGGAAAAACAAGAGAGTGAGAGAATACACTAAATTCTGTCCTTTATTCTTGGATGCAAATTTGCCACACTCTCACATACATGGTATAGTAGTTTTTGTTGAGATGAATTAATCACATATCTAAGAGAGCTGTCTTACAAAATATCTGCAGATAATGCTAGCATTCAGATTTTTAAATTCTGAAGAACTTTAAGTCCCAGAATTTCCACGGAGAGTTTTTATCTAGAATTTTCACTCCATTTATATTATTCAGAGAGTTGTTTTCATTTTTCACCTCTATCCTTTCGTGGTAGGTTTTGGACCTGATTGTGAATGTTTCAGATAGAACCCTACTAAAATAGATTTTGATTTAGTGTATGTTAAAGGCCTGGATATTTTAGCAACTTCACAAATGGTCCTAAGAGTTTATTGGCATATATGGATTTTCCACCTCAGCCATCTTGCAAACATTAACGATAATTTTCTTCCTTGCAGTAAGATCCTAGACGTATAGTTCTACTAGATTCACAAGTCTCCGTAATAAAACAACAAGAAAGTGCTTTGTGAATGAATTACAAAGATATTTTTCAGCTATTTTACAATAGATTTACAGATGATTTAGGATGTTAAGGAAGCAATATGAATTTAGTAAAATCCAGACTTCAACATTTGCTTTTCATTCTCATCCTGGGGATAAAAACATGTAGAAAGGTACTTCCCAATAACTCTGGAGAGCAGCAGCATGCAGCAAATGCTAATCTGTCACACAAAAGAAGAGTGAACAATCAATAGTGAACAGTTTATATGTTGCTAAACTGTGGTTTTCTGCAGGTTAGATGTATTAAATTCAGTTTTGAATTAGGAAAGCCCAAAGAGCAATAAAACATGTAATCCAAAGTGTTTCTGTATTGATCCCTAAAACACAAGATAATTAAGAATAGTTATCACTGGATGGCTTCTATACTTCTATCTATGCAAAAATGGAAAAAAAAAACACTAAGAGAGCATATACTTAGGGAATAAAATGTGATCCAGAAAAGGAGAGAAAATTACAAGAGATATTAGAAAGAAGATGGGAGCTAATGAACAATTTTACTTGACAGTCAAACATATTTCTTACTTTGCCTTCCTGTGAACTCACAGTTCCAAAATTCTGATTAAAAAGACACTGATAATTTCTTCTTTGATAATAAAACCCCGCTGTGTTCCCTGCTAATTTACTTGATTCTTTCATAATGAAGGCTAGGAGGCCTTTTCGTTTAAATTTATTTCCATCTACAAATCCTGTAATTTGAGAAGAGTACTTAAAACTTAGGAATGACTCACTTGATCATTCACTTATCCAGTTTATCCCAAAGGAACAATCTCTTATGCTCATGTTTACCTAAAAATAATTAATCTTGGTCTCCTGAGACATATAATGAAAATTTGGCTCAATGTATGCACAATTTCATTCTCAAAAATGTCTAAGAGGGTATATTCGCTTTTGTGAAATTCTCTGAAAATTCTTTCAGAGCAAAGTTGATCTGTTCTGCTTTACCTATAATTCAACATTTTATTTTTGCTGTAGTGCAAACACAACAATCTGTAATTGGATTGTATTAAATTTTTATAGACTTAAAATTATGTGTGATCACACAAACGTATGAATAGATTAATTCAATTGAGCAAAAATGTTGTCAGAATTTTATAGAAGAATCCAGGAAGAAGCTTTGGCTTAAATGTGTATGAGATCAAGGATGTTGAACCATTTTTCAGGTGCTTCTCTGCCATTCAGTATTCCTCAGGTGAGAATTCTTTGTTTAGTTCTGAGCCCCATTTTTTAATGGGGTTATTTGATTTTCTGAAGTCCACCTTCTTGAGTTCTTTATATATGTTGGATATTAGTCCCCTATCTGATTTAGGATAGGTAAAGATCCTTTCCCAATCTGTTGGTGGTCTTTTTGTCTTATTGACGGTGTCTTTTGCCTTGCAGAAGCTTTGGAGTTTCATGAGGTCCCATTTGTCAATTCTCGATCTTACAGCACAAGCCATTGCTGTTCTACTCAGGAATTTTTCCCCTGTGCCCATATCTTCAAGGCTTTTCCCCACTTTCTCCTCTATAAGTTTCAGTGTCTCTGGTTTTATGTGAAGTTCCTTGATCCACTTAGATTTGACTTTAGTACAAGGAGATAGGTATGGATCGATTCGCATTCTTCTACATGATAACAACAGTTATGCCAGCACCATTTGTTGAAAATGCTGTCTTTCTTCCACTGGATGGTTTTAGCTCCCTTGTCGAAGATCAAGTGATCATAGGTGTGTGGGTTCATTTCTGGGTCTTCAATTCTATTCCATTGGTCTACTTGTCTGTCAGTATACCAGTACCATGCAGTTTTTATCACAATTGCTCTGTAGTAAAGCTTTAGGTCAGGCATGGTGATTCCACCAGAGGTTCTTCTTAATCATCAGGGAAATGCAAATCAAAACAACCCTGAGATTCCACCTCACACCAGTCAGAATGGCTAAGATCAAAAATTCAGGTGACAGCAGATGCTGGCGAGGATGTGGAGAAACAGGAACACTCTTCCATTGTTGGTGGGATTGCAGGCTTGTACAATCACTCTGGAAATCAGTCTGGCGGTTCCTCTGAAAATTGGACATAGTACTACCAGAGGATCCAGCAATACCTCTCCTGGGCATATATCCAGAAGATGTCCCAACCGGTAAGAAGGACACATGCTCCACTATGTTCATAGCAGCCTTATTTATAATAGCCAGAAGCTGAAAAGAACCCAGATGCCCCTCAACAGAGGAATGGATACAGAAAATGTGGTACATTCACACAATGGAGTACTACTCAGATATTAAAAAGAATGAATTTATGAAATTCCTAGCCAAATGGGTGGACCTGGAGGGCATCATCCTGAGTGAGGTAACACATTCACAAAGGAACTCACACAATATGTACTCACTGATAAGTGGATATTAGCACAAAACCTAGGATACCCAAGATATAAGATACAATTTGCTAAACACATGAAACTCAAGAAGAATGAAGAGTGAAGTGTGGACACTATGCCCCTCCTTAGAACTGGGAACAAAACACACATGGAAGGAGTTACAGAGAAAAAATTTGGAGCTGAGACGAAAGGATGGACCATCTAGAGACTGCCATATCCAGGGATCCACTCCATAATCAGCTTCCAAGTGCTGACACCATTGCATACACTAGCAAGATTTTGTTGAAAGGACCCAGATGTAGCTGTCTCTTTTGAGACTATGCCGGGGCCTAGCAAACACAGAAGTGGATGCTCACAGTCAGCTATTGGATGGATCCCAGGGCTCCCAATGGAGGAGCTAGAGAAAGTACCCAAGGAGCTAAAGGGATCTGCAACCCTATAGGTGGAACAGCATTATGAACTAACCAGTACCCTGGAGCTCTTTATTCTAGCTGCATATGTATCAAAAGATGGCCTAGTCGGCCATCACTGGAAAGAGAGGCCCATTGGACTTGCAAACTGTATATGCCCCAGTACAGGGGAACGCCAGGGCCAAAAAAATGGGAATGGGTGGGTAGGGAATTGGGGGGGAGGGTATGGGGGGCTTTTGGGATAGCATTGGAAATGTAATTGAGAAAAATATGTATTAAAAAATATTGAAAAAATGTGTATGAGGTCTACACGACCTTACTCAATCTGAGGAATACATGTTCTTCATATTGGAGAATGGCCCCACAAGCTGAGAGAATGCATTGAAATGCCTATGCTCTCTATGACCCATTCAAATGGTAACATGTAAGATGCCAAAAAAAAAAATTACTGGATACTCATTTTTTTCATTTTAAATACATTTTAAGATATTGTAATACCAAATAACATATTAATGAAATATGTGACTTTAAATGAAAACACAACACTTTTTTTGCTGAAGGATGTCTAGAAGCCACTGGCTTTGAAGATCATATAAATATTAGAACTTTTCATATACCAAGGAAATTATGAAGTAAAGAATTTTTATAAATAATCCATATTAATTGTCATAGTATAATTTTAAAAAGTATAAATAAAGGAGAGAAATATATAGAGTATTCTTTGCCTGGATTAGGATATTTGGCTAGTACCTGATCTAAAAGAAAAGAGTGGCATATATAATTACTCGATATAACAGGTACTAGAAATGTTAGGTACCTAAAATGAATCTCATCAGTCATGTTCAGGTGAATTCTTTTAAACAAGTAAGGCTCATTAATTAAGATGTCATTGAATATAAATGAACAAGATATATTAAAGGCACTGAAGCAGTGAGGAAGCAGATACAAAGTAATCCAGACTAGGAAAAGTACAAGCTTTGTGTGTGTATGTGTATGTGCATGCGTGTGCATGTGCGTGTGTGTGTGTGCATGCACGAGTGTACATGTATGCTCAAGCATATGTCTAGATTTTGAATGATATCAATAGTTTCTATAAATAGGGATTAAGTTTATTATGATATAATGGCATGTTCATGCAAACCTTTAATACAAGCCCTCTTAATGTTTAAATGATTAATCAATTATGGTAACTGACTGATCCTATTATGAGTTGAATTGACAATTGTGTTCACTATTATATGGAAGTAAAGTCATTGAACAGGTTACTTGAATTCTAATTTTTAAGGAGGGCTTATAAGAGAATATTCATATATAAGTTAACACATAAGCAATTTGAAAACATTTTAATGGTGAAAAAGTATTTTTGGTCATTCTCATTTTCAAGTAAAAAAGAAAATCAATATTTAATATCTGTGATGGTTTCACTTGAAATGTAAATAAATAATAAATAAATAAATAAATAAATAGAAACAAAAAACCATGCTGGTTTAACTTCAGTGGATGAATCACATTTTCAGTAATAAGAACAAAGAATATAAAGTTGAAAGGGCAATAATTTGGGAAAAGAAAATTGTTTAACTAGTATTAGAAATATTCTAGGGTAGAGTTATCTAAGATGTTAATGCAGAATTTACACCAACAAAACTGAAGTTCAATATAGAGCTGAGCTGAAAGGACCCAGGAGTCGTTAGTATTAGCATGACCCTGCATCTGACCTGTATTATAAGCCTAGATCTCAAGCTGAGCTCTGGTGTTTGCCAGAATAACTCTAACATGGTTTAAGCAGAAAAGTAATTGCTTTATCATTTCTTACTATAGCTCAGCATTCTAATATTTTCTGTGGTCATCAAACAAAACCAGGAAGAAAATTTTAATCAACTATAACTATATATTCATAGTTTTGTTTAACAGAAATTATCATAAAATGGAATACAGAAGTCAAATTACAATTTTGGTTCAACATTCAAGTACCTATATTGAAATATTGGTGTTTTTTTAAATGGAATATTTAAAAGTAGATACCATGGATTGAATACAGAAAAACTAATAACATTGCTAAAAGGTCTGGAGGAAGTCCCATGAAAAGCAAAGCTTGAAAATGAATATTTGAAATTCACAAAAATTCACAAAAATTAAAAAATTATGATTAAAAGCAGTGGAGAAAAGCACTAAAGAAATGTGTAACAAACAAACAAAAACAGACCACATACTCCACTATGTTCATAGCAGCCTTATTTATAATAGCCAGGACCAGGAAAGAAACCAGATGTCCTTCAACAGAGGAATGGATATAGAAAATATGGTACAATTACACAATGGAATGTTACTCAGCTATTAAAAACAATCACTTCATGAAATTCACAGGCAAATGAATGGAACTTGAAAATATTGCCCTGAGTGAGGTAACCCAATCACAAAAGAACACACATGGTATACATTCACGACAGCCAAATATTTAAATCATCATGGGGTCCCTAGTGAAGTAGTTAGAGAAAGGACTGAAGGAGCTGAAGGAGTTTGTAACCCCATAGGAAGAACAATAATGTCAATGAATCAGAGCTCCCAGTTTCTGAACCACCAAGCAAAGAGTACACATGAAAGGACCCATGGCTCCAGCCATATATGTAGCAGAGGATGGCCTTATAGGGCACCAATGGGAGAAGAGGTGCTTGGTCCTATGATGGCTAGATGCTTGATGTTTAGGGGAATGCAAGTACAGGGAGGCAGGTGTGGGTGGGTCAGTGGGGGAACACTCATAGAAGCAGGAGAAGGGAGCATGGGATAAGGGGTTTCATGGGGGTTAAACAGGAAAGAGGATAACAATTGAAATGTAAGTAAATAAAATATCCAATAAAAAATGACTAAGGATTAAAAAAATACAAAGAAAATCACTTGTGAGAAACTTATTATAACACAAAGAAAGAATAAAGGGCGCTTAAAATTACCAAGGTATTGTTTGCTCTGACAACAGAATATCTGCATTCAACTTACTGTCTGAAACAGTAATGATGGCTCAGGCCACAAAAGTTATGCCAAACAATGATTTTAGAGCTTTCTAGACATTAAGCAATGATGGTTAGTGACCCTGAGGAATGGAAATCTAATTGAAGTGTGTCTCTACTTGCCATTCTTAAAGCATGAAGACTTATAGAATAGGATAAAAAGAAAGGAATTGAAAGTTTCCCTTTCTGAGTTGAGAGGAGAGCCCTTCATCCTTTGCCCTTTAGTATTGAGTATCAGTGCTTGCATATGAGAAATTCCTTAAGGATTAAGGGAAACACTGATGTTGGCTAACAATTCTTGATTTCAGACTTTAGGTATAGGGGCCATGTATGTTGCTATTCACAGACCTCAGTAGCCTGCTCCAGAGATTTCATGATTCACAAAGGGAATTTATGGCTGGAGCCATGGGCCCTTCCATGTGTACTCTTTGGTTGGTGGTTTAGAAACTGGGAACTCTCATTCATTGATATTATTGTTCTTCCTATGGTATTACAAACTCCTTCAGCTCCTTCAGAAATCAAATTGAGATGTTCTATGTTCTAAGAAGCACCGAAGCATCCACACTTTGTTCTTTCTTCTTCTTGGGCTTCATATGGTCTGTGAATTGAATCTTGGGTATTCCAAACTTTTTGGCTAATATCCACTTATCAGTGAGTGCATACCTTAAATGTCCTTTTGTGACTGAGTTACCTAATTCAGAATGATATTTTCTAGTTCCATCCATTTGCCTGTGAATTTCATGAAGTCATTGTTTTTAATAGCTGAGTAGTATTCCATTGTATAAATGTATATTTTCTGTATCCATCCCTCTGTTAAGGGACATATTTTTTTCTAGCTTCTGGCTATTATAAATAAGGCTGCTATGAACATAGTGGAGCATGCGTACTTATTACTGGAGCACTTTCTGGGTAGAAGCCCAAGAGTGGTACATCTGGGTCCACAGGTGGTACTATGTCCAATTTTTTGAGGAACTGCCAGAATGATTTTCAGAGTGTTTCTACAACCTTGAAATCTCACCAGTAATGGTGGAGTGTTCCTTTTTGTCCACATAGTCACCAGTATCTGCTGTCACCCGAGTTTTCATCTTAACCATTCTGACTGGTATGAGGTATAATCTCAGGGTAGTTTTGATTTGCATTTCCCTGGTGACTAAGGATATTGAACATTTGTTTAAGTTCTTCTTGGCCATTCAAGGTTCCTCAGTTGAGAATGCACTGTTTAGCTCTGTTCCCCATGGTTTAATAGGATTATGTGGTTCTCTGGAGTCTATCTTCTTGAGTTCTTTGTATATATTGCATATTAACCCTCTTTTGGATGCAGGATTGGTATAGATATTTTCCCAATCTGTTGTTTGTTTTGTCCTATTGACAGTGACCTTTGCCTCACAGAAGCTTTGCAATTTCATGAGGTTCCATTTGCCAATTCTTGATCTTAGAGCATATTGGTGTTCAGGAAATTTTCCTTTGTGCCCATGTGTGTAACCTCCCCCCTTCAGCCTGAAATCTGGCTGATCAGGTTTGACTGCTAGGAGAGCATCAGAGGAGGAGCCTGCCTCCCTATCGGTCTGCCACTCCCACTGCTGCTACCTGTTGCCTAGCTGTTCTGGAGCCAAACACGTGGTCACCCGCAACTGGACTCCAAGGATGATTTGGCGGGAATGGGCCCCTTCCCCCTTCTTCATAACCCGGTGCTCTGTATAGTAGCTTTGGGAGCTAAAAAGGATGTCAGAAGCGGGGAAGAGTAACCCTTCGAGAAATTTTACCAGGTGCCACTAGCAAGAGCTGTAAGTCGGGCTCGTGGGAGAGGACAGAATATGTCTGATATGCTAGCCTTTTCTGTGGTCGAGGTAGGTGATCAGCAAGATACTAGAGTCAGACATTACCAGACTTTGGATTTCAAGTTGATAAAGGAGTTAAAAACAGCTGTTGTGCAATATGTCCCTTCAGCCCCATTCACTCAAGCATTACTGGATACAGTCATGGAGTCACACTTAACCCCCCCGCCCCTAGATTGGAAGACTCTTTGGAAGGCTACCCTGTCAGGAGGAGATTATTTTTGCTTTGGGATTCTGAATTGCTAGACGCCAGTAAGAAAACTGCCACTTTAAGTGCCCAGACTGGTAATTTAGACTGGGACAGGAACATGCTTTTAGGAGAGGGTCCATATGAGGGACAGACAAATCAGATTGGTTTTCCCATTGCAGTGTACACGCAGATCGTGGCGGCTGCAAGCCGTGCTTGGGGACTGTTACCAGTTAAAGAGGATATTGGTGGGAGTTTAGCTAGCATTCAGCAGAGTTCTGATGAACCTTAACAAAACTTTGTGGACAGGCTTTTGATATCGGCTAGTGGAATCTTTGGAAAGTCAGACAAGGGAAGTCCTTTTGTTATGCAATTGGCTTATGAGAATGCTAAAGCAATGTGCCAAGATGCGATTCAACCGCATAAGGGACAGACAGATTTGGCGGGATATGTCTGTCTTTGCGCAGACATCTAGCTGTCTTGTGCAACTTCGCAGGGGACCCACTTACAAGCAATGTTCTCTCCGAAACAAGGGAATAATGCATGTTTTAAATGTGGAATTTTGGATCATTTTAAAAGTAATTGTCCTAAGAACAAAGGTGCCGAGAATGGGCAAGCAGGCCATGTCCCAGGATTTTGTCCCTGGTGCAGGAAGGGCAACCACTGGGCCAGGGAGTGCTAGTCTAAGACAGTTCAGAACCACCCTGTGCCTGGGAACGAGGGAAGGGGTCAGTCCCAGACCCCAACTTACTCAAAGAAAACATCTTATGGGGTTATAAATCTGCTGCCCAGCCAAAGAGATCAGTTTTTGAGCTTGTCAGGTCAAACCCAGGAAATGCAAGACTGGACCTCTATTCCATCATCCACACAGTATTAACCCCAGAAATGGGAGTCCAAACTCTGCCTACTGGAGTCTTTGGACTGCTACCTGTAGAAACCTGTAGATTTCTTTTAGGATGAAGCAGTTCTATTGTAAAAGGCCTGCAGATTTATCCAGGTGTTATAAATAATGATTATGAGGAAGAAATTAAAATCATAGCTGCTTCATTTTATGGTGTTATAACTGTACCCGCTAATCAGAGAATTGCTCAACTTGCTTTAATCCCTTTTTATCAGTCACCATATAGATTCTTTAAAAATGAGAGAGGGCAAGGTAGCTTTGACTCCTCTGGCATGAATTGGGTTCAATCTATTACTAATCAGAGACCTAACCTTAAATTGACATTTGATGGAAGAAGCTTTGAAGGATTAAAAGATACTGAAGCTGATGTAACGATTATAAGAGGGCAGGACTGGCCCTCAAACTGGCACTTGACTGATTCCTTAACTCACCTTCAAAGAATTGGGTATGCTAGTAACCCAAAATGTAGTTCCAAATTGCTAACCTGGAGAGATGGGAATGGAAAATCAGGAAAAATTCAGCTGTATGTTATGTCAAATTTGCCTGTAACTCTGTGGGGGAAGAGATCTTTTGTCCCAGATGGGCATTATAATGTACAGTTCTAATGAGATGGTGACTAAGCAGACATTCAGGCAGGGACGTCTGTCTGGTCATGGACTAAAAAAGAAGGGACAGGGAATTAAGACTTTTGAGGATTCTATACCTCACTCTAACACAAGAGGTTTAAAGTATTTTCAGTAGTGGCCACTATCTTGCCTGCATCCCACGTAAATAAAATCCAATGGCTTAATGATATTCTGGTGTGGGTAGATCAGTCGTCTTTACCTAAAGAAAAAATAGAAGCCACTTCTTCGATAGTGCAGGAGCAGTTAGAAGCAGGACATTTGGCAGAGTCTCAGTCTCCTTGAAATACACCAATTTTCATTATCAAGAAGAAATCTGGTAAATGGAGACTGTTACAAGATTTAAGAAAAGTTAATGAGACTATGGTACCTATGGGATCTTTACAACCGGGGCTTCCCTCCCCAGTAGCCATTCCTAGGGGATATTATAAAATTGTGGTAGATCTGAAAGATTGTTTCTTTACTATTCCTTTGCATCCAAAGTATTGTGAAAGATTTGCTTTTAGTGTTTCTTCTATAAATTTTAAAGAACCTATGAAGAGATATCAATGGACAGTTCTCCCACAGGGGATGGCTAATAGTCCAACCTTAGGCCAGAGATTTGTGGCACAGGCCATTCAGCCTGTGAGACAACAAAGGCCAAAGATTTACATCATTCATTTCACAGATGATGTTTTGATGGCGGGGAAAGACCCCCAGGATTTGCTTTTGTGTTATAGAGATTTACAAAAAGCTTTAGCTGAAAAAGGATTGCAAATAGCTTCTGAAAAGATACAAACTCAGGATCCTTATAATTAGTTGGGTTTTAGACTCACTGATCAAGCTGTTTTTCCCCAGAAGATAGTTATTCGTAGAGATAACTTAAGAACCTTGAATGATTTTCAAAAATTGTTAGGTAATATTAATTGGCTTCACCCCTATTTAAAGCTTACTACAGGGGAGTTGAAACCTTTATTTGATATTCTTAAAGGGAGTTCTGACCCTACTTCCCCTAGAACCCTAACCTCAGAAGGATTGCTGGCCTTACAGCTAGTGGAAAAAACTATTGAAGAGCAATTTGTCACTTATATAGATTACTCCTTGCCATTGCATCTGTTAATTTTTAATACGACTCATGTGCCTACAGTACTACTATGGCAAAAGTTCCCTATAATGTGGATACATTCAAGGATTTCTCCTAAAAATAATATTTTGCCATATCATGAAGCAGTGGCCCAGATGATTATCACTAGAAGAAAGCAGGCACTAACTTGTTTCGACAAAGAGCCAGATATTATTGTTCAGCCTTACAGCATAAGTCAAGACACTGGCTGAAACAGCATAGTATGGAATGGTTGCTTGCACAAATAGGGTTTAATAGAACTATAGACAGACACTACCCCCAAGATAGGTTGATATAATTTTTAAATGTACATGAGATGATATTTCCTAAGATGACTTCCTTACAGCCTTTATACAATGCTCTATTGATTTTTACTGATGGCTCCTCCAAAAGGCAAGCTGGATATCTTAATAATAATCAACAAGTTATCATAGAGACCCCTGGCTTTTCAGCTCACTTAGCTGAATTAACAGCAGTACTGAAGGTCTTTCAATCTCTGCATGAGGCTTTTAATATCTTTACTGATAGTTTATATGTTGCACAATCAGGACCCTTATTGGAGACCTGTGGTACGTTTAACTTTAATATGCCGTCAGGATCCTTATTTTCAAAATTGGAAAACATCATTCTTGCCTGGAAAATTCCGTTTTATATTGGCCACATATGATCTCACTCTGGTCTTCCTGGACCTTTAGCTGAAGGCAATGATTGCTTGACAGAGCTCTAACAGGAGAAGCCTTAATTTCAGATCCTGTTGCTTTGGCCAAACGTGATCATGAAAATTTTCATCTCTCTAGCCATACCTTAAGGCTCTGACATAAGATCACTAAGGAGCAAGCAAGAATGATTGTAAAACAATGTCCTAAATGTATTACATTATCTCCAGTGCCACATTTAGGAGTCAATCCTAGAAATCTTATGCCTAATCATCTTTGGCAAATGGATATAACTCATTATGCAGAATTTGGAAAATTAAAATATACACATGTTTGTATCGATACTTGTTCAGGATTTCTTTTTGCTTCTCTGCATATAGGAAAGGCTTCTAAAAGCATAATTGATCGTTGCCTACAAGCCTTTAATGCCATGGGATTGCCTAAACTTATTAAGACAGATAACGGGCCATTCTATTCTAGTAAAAAATTTATTTCATTTTGTAAAGAATTCGGCATCAAACACAAAACTGGAATTCCTTATAAACCCATGGGACAAGGAATAGTTGAACGTGCTAATGGCACCTTAAAGAATTGGCTTTTTAAGACAAAACAGGAGCAGTTATATCCCCCAAAGTCACCAAAGGCACATCTTGCCTTTGCTTTATTTGTTCTAATTTTTTTTTTTTTTGCAAACTGATATTAAAGGTCAGTCTGCAGCGGATTGCCACTGGCATCCAATTACTTCTAATTCTTATGCCATGGTAAAATGGAAGGACCCACTAACTAACGAATGGAAGGGTCCAGATCCGGTTCTGAACTGGGGAAGGGTCTGTGTTTTTTCACGAGAAGAAGATGGAGCACTATGGCTGCACAAGAGATTAATTCGTCAGCTGGACACAGATCCTGAATCTTCCTGTAAGCATCACTCTGATGAGGGCTAATATTCCTCTTTTGCCTAGAAGTCAGTTGGGAACACAGGCTCCCAGGAAAGCTGTGGTTTTCTTGCAACTCTCAGAGCCAGCTAGCCCACTAGGAGGCCAGAGACTGAGCTTGAGCCTTTCTAATTTGCAACTGAATAAAGTACCTGGACATCCCCAAAAGTAGCCTTGTATTGTTACCTTCTCATTGTCTGGATCTTGTTTTGCAAGCAGGTCAATCAACACCATGAGTGCAGAGGGAGTGCATCCCCGCCCCCAAAAGCGTGCTGATGGCAGCTACTAATTTTCATTCTAAAGACATGGCTAGAAAGGAGGAAGTTTCAAATATTAGAAGAATGTTGTTTTTATTCTGATAAGACGGGCTTAGTCCCTTAGCTGGTCTCCGGTTTTCCACCTTTGCTGTTATTGTAAGGTCCCCTTGGTTCCTCAGGCTGTGGAAATATTAGAGATGAGGAAGGTGACCTCCAGCTCGTAATATAGCCTAAGAGCCACAAATTGTGGTGTTACTAGTGACATAATTTTTGTAGAGGCCTTGCTGAATCTGAGGTTGACAATTCTCCCTTGAGAGCTCCACAGTACACAAAACTGTGCATGCTGGTTAGTGATAATGCAGTGATAATATAGTATGGGCATCAGTGTGGGTACAGGCGAAGCATTGCAGGGGAAGTTCCAACTTGTCCATTTCTGAGTTCCCTGAAAGACAAACCCGGTTTGGATGGAGGTTGGTATCTAGTTCCAGTTACAAACAAAAATATCTTTCTAAGGCTCTGCCTCCCCTCCCCAAAAGATACCTAGAGCCATGACTGTGGGTCATGACAGCACCCACGGGAGGAATCGGGTCAATGCTCCCCAGCCATGGTTAAGGCCCACTCATCCAAGGATGAGAAAATCATTTGATCACCTCAGTTAAGTGTGGCCTTATTAAGCTTAATTCAAAGGAGGGAGAGAGGTTGGAGACCATACCGTGAAAAGGGCAAGCCCTTCACAGCCTCCCACCCTAACAAGCCAAATGGCTCTGTGCTACGGAGCCCAGTCGTCACCCCCTCATCTCTGTTCCCTGCCTGTCATTCAAGGCTGTTGAGGAGGAGGATCCACATACTCTCCTTCAGTGCTATCTTACTATAGTGCCTTTCAAAATCCTGATACAGTTAGTCTTCACCAGTGCCAATGCCGTAGGAAGACCTTGTAGCTGACTACTTAGAATTCAGTAGGAATTTAACTAGGAAGTTACCTATTCAGTAACTAATTAGCATTATAAAAGATGGAGCCATCAACCCAGGGCTAGTCTGCAAGATTTTTACTAGGACAGGAAGGACAGACTTATCCAAATAGGGTTTTCCATGAGAAAAGTTAGGAAATCCCACTGAGACAGGTTTCTTCACTAGGTCCCCCCCCCCCCACTGCAGCCTGAATTCTGGCTAATCAGGTTTGCCTGTTAGGAGAGCATCAGGGGTGGAGCCTGCCACCCTATCGGTCTGCCACTCCCACTGCTGCTATCTGCTGCCTACCTGTTCCGGAGCCAAACACATGGTCACCTGCAACTGAACTCCAAGGATGATTTGGCAGGAATGGGCCCCTTCCCCCTTCTTCATAACCCGGTGCTCTGAATAGTAAAATTGAGCTTTGATCAGAACCTTGTTGTCTTAACTCTGTTCTTTCTCTTGTCTGTCTACTTCCCTTTCTTTCAGCTCGAGTCTGCCACTTCAGCCATACCCTGTTCCTTTGTGAGCCGCTGGATGGCATGCAACATATGTGTTCAAGTTCACCCCTCCCACTTTCTCTTCTATTAAATTTAGTGTCTCTGGTTTTATGTGGAGGCCCTTGATCCATTTCAACTTGAGCTTTGTACAGCAAGATAAGAATGGATCAATTTGGACACTTCTACACAGTGATGGTACATTGAACCAGCACTATTTGTTGAAAATGCTGTCCTTTCTTCCACTGGATCTTTTTAGCTCCTTTGTCAAAGATGAAGTGACCATAGGTATGAGGATTCACTTCTGGGTCTTCAGTTCTGTTCCATTGATCTACATGCCTGTCTCTGTACTAATACCATACAGTTTTTAATCACTATTACACTGCAGTACAGCTTGAGGTCAGAGATGGTGATTCCCCCAGAAGTTCTTTTATTGTTGAGACTATTTTTCGCTATTCTGGGTTTTTTGTTACTGCAAATGAACTTGAGCATTACTCTTTCTAACTCTATGAATAATTGAGTTTAAATTTTGATGGGGATTTCATTGAATCTGCAGATTGCTTTTGGCAAAACTGTTTTTATTTTACTTTTAAGATTACAATAAAATTATACTTATTACTTTCTTTCTCCTCCTCCAAATGCTCTCAGTGCTCTACAGTCTCCTTTATATGTATGAGTTATGGCCTCTCTTCTGTAATTGTTTTTTTTTTTCACATATAGGATATTCAGTCATTACCCTATTACTTGTATGTATTTTTAGGGCTGATTATTTGGTACTGATTTCTTGAAATGTACACGTAGGTTATAAATGCCATGTTGATGCATGAGTCTACCTGTTGCTTACTCAAATGCAGTGTTGTATAGGAAACAGGTGATTAGGTTGCAATGCAAGTATTATACAGAGTAGTTCTGTATTAATTGCAGGAAGAACAAGCCTGAGAGATGAAAATATGTACATCAAAAGAAATAACTAAATGGCCTGCCTCCTGATCTATGCAACCAAAATGCATGCACATCATAAGTTATACACAAATAAATAATGTGTGAAAGGAAGTTAATGAACCTACTTAAGTGATTAATTGCCTGACTATCATCTCACATTATATCACAATTCCATTGCATATGGGACCAAATTTTCAAACTCTTCATCAATAAATATACACATTGCTTGATGAATGAAGATAAGGGGTGTGTGAACACAGGGTTCATGGGCTGTATATATCTCTATTTACAACTATTCATTCTCACATATAATGGAAATAATTTTTTTAAAAAACGACAGTTTAGGTAAGTAATTCAGTGTGTGAGATGGGAGTTCTCTCCTCAAACATGCAGAGAAAATACACCAAAATTTATGATGCTGTGGTCTCAGTATCCAGAGTACAGTCAATACTGGTCTCTCTTATCCCTAATCCTACTGACCTACATAATAAGGTATGAATATCTCCTGGCAAACATGAGGTCTCATGACGTGAAGTTATACCAGTCTATGACTACTGATGGAGACTATTGCAGGGGCCATTAGGTCATAAATTCTACCCTGCACTGATAAACCAGCAGATCAAACTAAATTGTTTTATTGAGTGACTTAATAGATGCTATAGCTTTGAGCTGCTGCTCTGTATTGGTGAAAGTGATAAACAGGTTCACAGCCCAAGGCATCGTCAGACCTATCTATGGGATTCTTTGCATAGTCATAATAATGATCTGAGTTATACAATTGTGGTGGTTTGAATATGCTTGGCCAGAGAGTGGAACTACTAGGAAGTGTGGCCTTGTTGGAGTAGTGTGGCCTTTTTGAAGGAAGTGTGTCACTATGGGAATGAGCTTGGACACCCTCCTCCTAGCTACATATGTGCCACTCTTTTTCTGTCTGCCTTTGGATCAAGATGTAAAACATTTGATTCCTCCAGCTCCTGCCTGGATGCTGCCTTGTTTCCACTTTGACAATGGACTGGACCTCTGAACCTGTAAGACAGTCTTACTAAATGTTGTCCTGTATAAGAGTTGCCTTGGTCATGGTATCTTTTCACAGCAATGGAAACTCTTAACAAAGACAACAACATTTTGCTGAGTAGCATAGCTAAATTAAAAAAAAATAATAAGAATGATACAATGAACAATAATTGAAATTTTTTTGACAAGTTATAATAAAATGTACTATTATTTGTTTTCTTACCCATAAGGATTAAAGATTTCCTTGAGATTGTTTTTTTTTTTTTCATTTTAAAGAGTATATGATGGAAGGTATCTATTGATGGAAATATGGTCTGGTGAGCCATCTTTTTTTTAAATCCTACATTAAATCTTATAAATATCCCTAGTTTTCTGCAATCCTTACTACACCTGAATCTATGACCGAAGGCTACTCAAGTAAATTGATAACTGTGCATTTTCCCAATGCCACCTTCCTCTGGACCTTCTTCAATATGAAAGACATCATCTGTCTGTAAACAATAAAATGATACGTACTGCAAGACAACACACAGAGATTAAAGTTAGCCCTTAATAAATAGACATTGGAAACCAGTGGAGGAATGCCCAGAGTTTTGTCTGTAAAATGATTTTGGAAATGATTTTATTTTAGACTTATCCCTGACTGCTCTGTGAAAATGTCTTCACAGTCGACATTCATTTTTCCCACTGTATTATCTGTGCCACTCACCCCACTTCTTACTCTCTAGTATCCTATGTTATACACTACCTACATTATCATCCTTTTATACCTTGCCTGCAGGATTACTTAAAGAAAACAGACACTGCTTATTTTGCAACTATACTTTTTATGTCTCAAACAATTCTTGTTATGTAGTGACACTTAATAAATATTAAAGTTAGGATCATTAGTCTTTAGTGAAGAAAACATTTGAAAAACATTTAATATAAGGACAGAAAAATGATAACAAAAGGAATAATATATATTTGTGCTTACATTGCTTTTATATATATATTTATTTTTATTAGGTATTTAATTCATTTACATTTCCAATGCTATCCCAAGAGTCCCCCACACCTGTCCGCACCCACCCATTCCCACTTCTTGGCCCAGGCGTTCCCCTGTACTACGGCATTTAAAGTTTGATGACCAATGGGCCTCTCTATCAACTGATGGCTGACTAGGCTATCTTCTGATACATATGTAGCTAGAGATGGGAGCTCCAGGGGGTACTAGTTAGTTCATATTGTTGTTCCACCTATAGGATTGCAGATATCCCCAGCTCCTTAGGTACTTTCTCTAGCTCCTCCATTGGGGACCCTGTGATCCATCCAATAGCTGACTGTGATCATCCACTTCTGTGTTTGCTAGGCCCCGGCATAGTCTCACAAGAGACAGCTATATCTGGGTCCTGTCAGCAAAATCTTACTAGTGTATGCAATGGTGTCAGCATTTGGAGGCTGATTATGGGATGGATCCCCAGGTATGGCAGGTTCTAGATGGTCCATCCTTTCCTCTCAGCTCCAAACTTTGTCTCTGTAACACCTTCCATGGGTGTTTTGTTCCCAATTCTAAGAAGGAGCAAAGTATCCACACTTTGGTCTTCGTTCTTCTTGAGTTTCATGTGTTTCACAAATTTTATCTTATATCTTGGGTATTCTAAGTTTCTGGTCTAATATCCACTTATCAGTGAGTACACATCATGTGAGTTCTTTTGTGATTGGGTTACCTCACTTATGATGATGCCTTCCAGGTTAATCTATTTGCCTAGGAAATTCATAAATTCATTCTTTTTAATAGGTGAGTAGTACTCCATTGTGTAAATGTACCACATTTTCTGTGTCCATTCCTCTGTTGAGGGGCAACTTTGTTCTTTTCAGCTTCTGGATATTATAAGTAAGGCTGCTGTGAACATAGTGGAGAATCTTCTGGATATAGGTCCATGAGGGCTTGCAGGATCCTCCAGTAGAACTATGTCCAATTTTTTGAGGAACTACCAAACTAATTTCCAGATTGGTTGTACAAGCTTGCAATCCCACCAACAAGGGAGGAGTGTTCCTCTTTCTCCACATCCTCTCCAGCATCTGCTGTCACCAGAATTTTTGTTCTTAGCTATTCTGACTTTTGTGACATGGAATCTCAGGGTTGTTTTGATTTGCGTTTCCCTGATGATAAGGGTGCTGAACACTTTTCAAGTGTTTCTCAGCCATTTGGTATTTCTCAGGTGAGATTTCTTTGTTTACCTCTGAGCCCCATTTTTTAATGGGGTTATTTGATTTTCTGGAGTCCACCTTCTTGACTTCTTTATATATATTGGATATTAGTCCCCTATCTGATTGGGTAAAGATACTTTCCCAATCTGTTGGTGGCCTTTTTGTCTTATTGAAGATTTCTTTTGCCTTATAGAAGCTTTGCAATTTTATGAGGTCCCATTTGTCACTTTTCGATCTTATAGCACAAGCCATTGCTGTTCTATTCAGGAAATTTTCCCTGTACTCATATCTTCGAGGCTTTTCCTCACTTTCTCTTCTATAATTTTCTGTGTCTCTGGTTTTATGTGGAGTTCCTTAATCTACTTAGATTTGATCTTAGTACAGGGAGATAGTAATGGATCAATCACCATTCTTCTACATGATAACCACCATCAATTTTGCCAGCACCATTTGTTGAAATGCTGTCTTTTTTCTACTGAATGGTTTTAGCTCCCTTGTCAAAATCAAGTGACCATATGTGTGTGGGTTCATTTCTGGGTCTTTAATTCTATTCCAGTGGTCTACTTGCCTGTCTCTATACAGTACCATGCAGTTTTTATCACAATTACTCTGTAGTACAGCTTTTGGTCAGGCACGGTGATTCCACCATAGGTTCTTTTATCCTTGAGAAGAGTTTTTGCTATCCTAGGTTTTTTGTTAATCCAGATGAATTGGGAGATTTCCCTTTCAATTTGTTAAAGAATTGAGTTGGAATTTTGATGGGGATTGCATTGAATCTGCAGTTTTTTTTTTTTTTTTTTTTTTTTTTTTTTTTTGGCAAGATAGACATTTTTACTATATTGATCCTGCCAATCCATGAGCATGGAATATCTCTCCATCTTCTGAGATCTTCTTTAATTTCTTTCTTCAGAGACTTGAAGTTCTTATCACACAGATCTTTCACTTCCTTAGTTTGACTCATGCCAAGGTATTTAAAATTATTTGTGACTATTGAGAAGGGTGTTGTTTCCCTAGTTTCTTTCTCAGCCTTTTTATCCTTTTTGTACAGAAAGGCCATTGACTTGTTTGAGTTAATTTTATATCCAGCTACTTCAATGAACGTTTTTAACAGGTTTTGAAGTTATCTGGTGGAATTTTTAGGGTTACTTTTATATTCTATCATATCATCTGCAAAAAGTGATATTTTGACTTCTTCATTTCTAATTTTTATCCCCTTGATCTCCTTTTGTTGTCTAATTGATCTGGCTAGGACTTCAAGTATAATGTTGAATAGGTATAGAGAAAGTGGGCAGCCTTGTCTAGTTCTTGATTTTAGTGGGTTCCTTCTAGCTTCTCCCCATTTATTTTGATGTTGGCTACTGGTTTGCTATAGATTGGTTTTATCATATTTATGAATGGGCCTTAAATTCCTGATCTTTACAAGTCTTTTATCATGAATTGGATTTTGGCAAATGCTTTTTCAGCATCTAGCGAGATGATCATGTAGTTTTTGTCTTTGAGATTGTTTATATAATGGATTACGTTGATGGATTTCTGTATATTAAACTATCCCTGCATCCCTCAAATGAAACCTACTTGGTCAGGATGGATGACTGTTTTGATGTGTTCTTGGATTCAGTTAGAGAGAATTTTATTGAGGAGTTTTGCATTGATAGTCATATGGGAATTTGGTCTGAAAATTTCAATCTTTATTGGGTCTTTCTGTGGTTTAGGTATCAAAGTAATTGTGGCTTCATAGAATGAATTGGGTAGAGACATTCTGCTTCTATTTTGTGGAATAGTTTGTGAAGAACTGGGATTAGATCTTCTTTGAAGGTCTGATAGAACTCTTCACTAAATCCATCTGGTCCTAGGCTTTTTTTGTTTGTTTGTTTGGGAGACTATTAATGACTGCTTCTATTTCTTTGGGGGAAAAAGGACTGTTTATATCATTAACCTGATCTGAATTTAACTTTGGTACCTGGTATCTGTCTAGAAATTAGTCCTTTTCATTCAGATTTTCCAGTATGTTGAATATAGCCTTTTGTAGAAGGATCAGATGTTGTTTTGGATTTCTTCAGGATCTGTTGTTATGTCTCCCTTTTCATTTCTGATTTTGTTAATTAGGATGCTGTCCCTGTGCTCTTTGGTGAGTCTGGCTAATGGTTTATGTATCTTGTTGATTTTCTCAAAGAATCAGCTCCTCATTTGGTTGATTCTTTGAATAGTTCTTGTTGTTTCCATTTGGTTGATTTCACCCCTGAGTTTGATTATTTCCTTCGGTCTACTCCTCTTGGGTAAATTTGCTTCCCTTTGTTCTAGAGCTTTTAGGTGTGTTGTCAAGCTGCTAGTATGTGTTCTCTCTAGTTTCTTTTTGAAGGCACTCAGAGCTATGAGTTTTCCTCTTAGAAATGCTTTCATTGTGTCCCATAAGTTTGGGTATGTTGTGGCTTCATTTTCATTCAAGTGTAAAAAAGTCCTTAATTTCTTTCTTTATTCCTTCCTTGACCAAGTTATCATTGAGAAGTGTGTTGTTCAGTTTCCACGTGAATGTTGGCTTTCTAATATTTATGTTGTTATTGAAGATCATAGCCCATGGTGATCTTATAGCATGCATGGGGCAATTTCAATATCTTTGTATGTGTTGAGGCCTGTTTTGTGACCAATTATATGGTCAGTTTTGAAGAAGGTACCATGAGGTGCTGAGAAGAAGGTATATCCTTTCGTTTTAGGATAAAATATTCTGTAGCTATCTGTTAGACCCATTTGTTTCATAACTTCTGCTAGTTTAACTGTGTCCCTGTTTACTTCTGTTTCCATGATCTGTCAATTGATGAAAGTGGTGTGTTGAGGTCTCCCACTATTATTGTGTGAGGTGCAATGTGTGCTTTGAGCTTTACTAAAGTTTCTTTAATGAATGTGGCTACCCTTTTATTTGGAGCATAGATATTCATAATTGAGAGTTCCTCTTGGAAGATTTTACTCTTGATGTGTATATAGTGCCCCTCCTTGTTTTTTTTGATAACTTTGGTTTGGAAGTTGAGTTTATTTGAAATTAGAATGGCTACTCCAGCTTGTTTCTTCAGACCATTTGCTTGGAAAATTGTTTTCCAACCTTTCACTCTGAGGTAGTGTCTGTCTTTTTCCCTGAGATGTGTTTCTTGTAAGCAGCAGAATGTTGGGTCCTGTTTGTGTAGCCAGTCTGTTAGTCTATGTGTTTTTATTGGGCAATTGAGTCCATTGATATTAAGAGATATTAAGGAAAAGTAATTGTTGCTTCCTATTATTTTTCTTGTTAAAGTTGGCATTCTGTTCTTGTGGCTGTATTCTTTTAGGTTTGTTGAAGGATTACTTTTTTGCTTTTTCTAGGATGTGGTTTCTGTTCTTGTATTGTTTTTTCTGTTATTATCCTTTGAAGGGCTGGATTCATGGAAAGATAATGTGTGAATTAGGTTTTGACATGGAAAACTTTGGTTTCTCTATCTATGGTAATTGAAAGTTTGGCTGGGTATAGTAGTCTGGGCTGGCATTTGTGTTCTCTTAGTGTCTGTATAACACATGTCCAAAATCTTCTGGCTTTCATAGTCTCTGGTGAAAAATCTGGTGTAATTCTGATAGGCCTGCCTTTATATGTTACTTGATTTTTTTCCCCTTACTGCTTTTAATATTCTGCCTTTATTTAGTGCATTTGTTGTTCTGATTATTATGTGTCGGGAGGAATTTCTTTTCTGGTCCAGTCTATTTGGATTTTTTTAGGCTTCTTACATTTTCATGGGTATCTCTTTCTTTAGGTTTGGGAAATTTTCTTCTAAAATTTTGTTGAAGATATTTGCTGGCCATTTAAGTTGAAAATCTTCATTCTCATCTACTCCTATTATCTGTAGGTGTGGTCTTCTCATTGCGTCCTGGATTTCCTGGATGTTTTGAGTTAGGATCTTTTTGCATTTTGCATTGTCTTTGATTTTTGTGCTGATGTTCTCCATGAAATCTTCTGCACCTGAGATTCTCTCTTCCATCTCTTGTATTCTGTTGCTGATGCTTGCATCTATGGTTCCAGATTTCTTTACTAGGGTTTGTATCTCCAGCATCGCCTCACTTTGTGTTTTCTTTATTGTGTCTACTTCCCTTTTTAGTTCTAGTATGGTTTTGTTCATTTCCATCACCTCTTTGGATGTGTTTTCCTGTTTTTCTTTAAGGACTTCTACCTGTTTGGTTGTGTTTTCCTGTTTTTCTTTAAGGTCTTGTAACTCTTTAGCAGTGTTCTCCTGTATTTCTTTAAGTGAGTTATTAAAGTCCTTCTTGATGTCCTCTACCATCATCATGAAATATGCCTTTAAATCTGCGTCTAGCTTTTTGGTTGTGTTGGGGTGCCCAGGACTGGCAGAGATGGGAGTGCTGGGTTCTGATGATGGTGAATGGTCTTGGTTTCTGTTAGTAAAATTCTTATGTCTGCCTTTATCCATCTAGTAATCTCTGGAGTCAGTTGTTATAGTTGTCTCTGGTTAGAGATTGTTCCTTTAGTGATTCTGTTAGCCTCTACCAGCAGACCTGGAAGACAATCTCTCTCCTGAGTTTCAGTGAGCACTCTCTGCAGGCAAGCTCTCCTCTTGCAGAGAAGGTGCACAGATATCTGGCATTCAGACTTGCCTCCTGGCAGAAGATGAAGGCATGAAACAGGGCCTGTTGCAGAACCTGTTAGCTTATGTAGTCCACACTCTCACCTGTGCAGACTAGTATTGGTGGGATCCAGGAACCAAGATGGCTCCCTCAGGTGCTCTGTCAAAGCCCTCCCGGGTGGGGCAGACACCTCTCCTCTGGCAGGGAAAGTTCCCAGATGTCTGCAGCCTGAAACAGGGTCTGCCTCAGAATCTCTGTGGCTCCTGCCTGTCCCAGAAGCTGTTAGGTTCTGTAGTCCACACACTCACTTGTGCAGACTAGTATCCGTGGGATCCGGGAACCAAGATGGCTCCCTTTCATTGCTTTTAAATAGAAAACAAATTAGATTAATGTAAAATAAAGTATGTAGGTAGATAACTGATAAATATGTGGTGAATAGATTAGTGATAAATCTGATATGCATGCTGCAGATTATCATTAGATGATAAATAAATAAGTAGATAGAAGATAGATGGATAAATAGATAAACAGATGATAATAAATATATAATAAAATGATAGATAAATGATAGACAAAGATGTTAGTTAGGATAGATTATGGAAAGCCAAATGATAGATAATAATTATCAAATTGCACGTGATTGATATTTAGAAGATAGATGCTATGAAAAGATTGATAATAGAAACATGAACAATAAATTGAGATACATTATGAGAAGCTGCAAATATATGTGAGCACACAAATAAAGAACAAATATGGAAAGACAGCAGTAATGCTTATCATTAGTAATGACTATCATGTTATTCTTTCATTATTTTCTTTCCTCTCATAACTAGTTCTAAAATATCATGGTTTGTATATCTGTATCTTTTATTCTATCCTTCCTCAAAGCTTTATTACTTAATTGTTTCCTATCTTTGAAAACTTAAATGTACTTTTATAATTTTATTCTTATATCAATCAGTAGATCACATTTTTAGCATCTCAGCTCGTGATCTTATGCTAGAGACAGCAGCCTCCCTTGACTTACTGCAACTATGGAAGTCAGACTCTCTCAGATCTGAGTCCATAAAATAGTACTCAGATCTCCAGGGACATAAGCTAATAAAAGAAACATGAGAATGGAAAGGAAGTGAATGACAAAGATATCTCACAGCAAAACAGTGACTTGAAATTTTAATACTGAGTCTTCAGTATTACTTCTTCTGTCTTACTCTTGATGTCAAGTAAACTATATACTTCTAATAGTAGAGAGCTTCTTTGTAAGTACTGGCCCTATAAAATTAAGAAAAGAAGCCATCAACACCACTTTTTAATTTCATTTTTATTAGATATTTTCTTCATTTACATCTCAAATGTTATCCACATAGTCCCCTATAGCCTTCCCCCACCAAGCTCCCCAACCCACTCACTCCTGCTTCCTGGCCCTGACATTCCTCTGTACTGGGGCATATGATCTTCACAAGACCAAGCATCAACACCACTTTTAAGAAGATTCATATTGCCATGGTTTTTAATAGGTCTTTACTTGTATTAAGTCTTTGTTGTGTCTCAGAGACTTTTGCTTGATATGAATACAATATAATTTTTTAGATACTGACATCTGAAAAGAAAAAAGCCACAATTCATTATTTGAATTGTTGTTTTCATAAGTAGAATGCATAAAAACATAATGTTACACAAATTTAATATAAACGAGTATCAAGTATTTAACCAGAGAGGGTTATGTAAGAATATCAACAATACCACTGAACTCTTGAACTATTCACATTTTAGAAATAAACTTTGTTTCTTTCCTTCTTTTCTTTTCCTTTCCTTTCCTTTCCTTTCCTTTCCTTTCCTTTCCTTTCCTTTCCTTTCCTTTCCTTTCCTTTTCTTCCTTCCTTCCTTCCTTCCTTCCTTCCTTCCTTCCTTCCTTCCTTTCTTTTTCTTTCTTTCTTTCTTTCTTTCTTTCTTTCTTTCTTTCTTTCTTTCTTTCTTCCTTCCTTCCTTCCTTATTTATTTATTTATTTATTTATTTATTTATTTTTTGATACAGGGTTTCTCTGTGTAGCCCTGGCTGTCCTGGAACTTACTCTGTAGACCAGGCTGGCCTCGAACTCAGAAATCTGCCTGCCTCTGTCTCCCAAGTGCTGGGATTAAAGGCATGCACCACCACAGCCTGGCTAGAAAGAAACTTTTAAAATAAAATTATCAAGGTCTTATTGTGGTTGGGTAAAATTATATTTACTTGCTAAAATACATTTATCATTGTTTTGTAGATATACTTGTGCCTATCTAATTGTCAAACCATAAAAATTCCATATTTTAGGTAAGAAATGATGACTGATAAAATGTACTAGAAGGAAATGTTTTTATTTTTCTGGAATTAAATCAGCTTGACAATCACTCAAGAAAGTCTGCTGGTTGGCAGGTACTATTTGGATCCTTAGCTACTAAAAGCTATGATGAAGCCCATTAAAAATTGTTGAAAGGCAAAACCCCTTGCAAACATCTTTAGTATAGCCACACAAGGTACAATGATTTTATTATGGTTCACATTTCTTGTTTATTGCTCATGTATTGAAATGAGCTAAACACCAGCTCTCCCTTCCTCTTTCAGTTAAACAGTGAAATACATCACCATTTCAATCTTCAATACTTATATTAAGTTGATATATATATATATATATATATATATATATATATATATATATGTGTGTGTGTGTGTGTGTGTGTGTGTGTGTGTGTGTGTGTGTATCAGCATATAACAATAACACAATAACATACAATTTCAATTTCTGAAACCCATTTCAAAATCTTCCATTTCTATGTGTTGACAGAACATTAGTATTTCATTTTCAAAAGAACAAAACAAAAAACAACAGAAAAGTAAATGTTTTCCCTGATTTTGCTTATTGAAGGCACTATTAATGCAATAATCTATATGTGCTATACTCAGCGCTATGAAGAGGATTTTAAGTGACATTTAAATAATAAAAGGATTTATTGCCTGTATCTAAGTCTAAATGATAATAAACTCAATATGAAGCTTAGGTAATTCACATTTTACATTTAGAAACTGAGTTTGTTTTCTCATAGGTATCTCTGGTTTCTCCCATGGAGATATAATGAGACAATCTCCAAAGTAAAGATGAAAACATAGCTCTAAGCAAAGTCATTCTTGCATCTCTTTCTTTGTTCCCTTTCTTTCAGGCAGTCTTACTCTGTGCTGTGGCATTTGCATACCTAAGGGACATTGATAATAAGTCCTGGTCTCTGTGCTTATACCTGCTCAGAAGGCAATGTGTGTGCATCAAGAATAAAAACTTACTGATATGAGCAGATTCTTTCCGCCCCACTCTCTGCAAGACGATAGGTATAACTTTGGGATTAAAGGATCTCTTCCCCTTTAAACCTGCCACACTAGTAGCTTTGTCTCTTTAAAATCAGCTCCAAATCCATAAATGACAGGATTGTATGACCCATCTGACAGGGGGAATTAATTTCTATATTTGAGTGACACATAAAAACTATTCTTTACTATTTCAAGAATAGAAATTCCAAAAGGATTTTTGGAAAGGACAAGCAATTTGTTCCAAGGAAAATTAGAAAAGCCTTGACCTCTCTTTCAGACTGAGTACATTCTTGCATTATACTGAATATGACAACTACTAATAAGCTGGCACTCTAAAATCCATTAAAAAACAAAGCAGCTGGCATCTATGACATCATCAAATCTATATATACTATTTCACATCACTGTTTATAGAGGCTAACTTCCCAGTGAGAAGAATTAGTAAAGGAGGAAGTTTCTGCAATTATGTAGCATGGAAGCAGAGCTCCAAGCAAAATTACTCTTGTAAGTCTCTCTTTGTTTCCCTTCTTTCAGCTAGTCTTATTCTGTGCCCTGGCATCTGTATACATAAAGGTATGATGAAATTTGTTTTTGTTTTTCTTTTTTCTTGTTGTTGGTGTTTTGTTTTGTTTTTGGTGTTTGTTTGTTTTTTAGCAGAGCATATATGCTCTAAACTGTCTCTAGAAGTTTCAAACAATGAAAATCTTAGTTCTAAGCATTGGTTGTGGTACAGGACTTTAATCACAGCATTCAGGAGACAGCCATGCAGATAGGTCTTTGAGTTCAAGGTCAATCTACAAAGTAAGTTCCAGGATAACCAAGCTTAGACAGTGAAGAAGCTGGAAAACAGAAAACTGGTGCTAATGTAATAGAACAAGAGTGGGTAGTATGTCAGAACTTGGTAGCAAGCAGCAGAACTTGGTAGCTTCAGCCATCTGTCTCTGGCTTTAGAGTCAAGGATAAGATGGGGTTACTGGAACAGTTGAGGCTGGTTACCTGGCACTAAGAAATTAGGGGTGATTAAGAAGAGACCAGCAACACTGAGGTGAAATCTTCTGGAAAATGTTTTCTGAGAGCACAAAGAAGCTGGGTTCCAAAGATAGCCAAAGTTGTACCTTGTGCTTCAGCTGGACTTGGTAATGTTTAAGAATTACTCAGGTGGTACAGGTTTTGATGGTATGAAGGGGTCATGGAGAATAGCTGAGCCTTACACTGTGGGAAGACAGGAAAGCCATTGGTGGAGGTTCAGTCATGGTTGCAATTAATGGCCCAGGAGTAAATGTGTCATGCAAAGAAGTGGAGGCTTAGCACCATGAAGGGAGCCATTGAAAGGCTGTAGTGAAGCCTAGTTGCAGTGTAAGACTCCAGGAAATTGAAGATACCAGTACCATGGAATAACCTACAAAACTGCAGCAGTAGTTTAGTAGGGATAACCAGAGCCTAGAGGGCTACAGAGTGCAGAGCTAGTGAAATGACCCAAACCCTTTGGAGGAGACCAAACAATTATGTAACAAGGATCCCAGACTGTGCTGGGCACAGCTGGGTTCTCCTGGCTATGGATTCCAGGGTTTGGTGAATTGGCTCTCCCTCCCCCTCCCCTGACTGAAAACTGACAGCCCTTTCATTGGGGTAAAGAAGAGCAACAGATTTTAATGCAATTAAGAAGTCTTTACTGGAGGCCCCTGATCTAGGACTGCCTGATGCTAGCAGACCTTTCCATCTTCAGGTAGCAGAAAACAGGGGGATAGCCAAGGGAGTGCTCACTCAGTAGTGGCCGAGCCCCTGGAAGTGGCCAATTGCCTATCTGTCAAAAAAATTTAGATCCTGTTGCTACTGGGTGGCCTGCTTGTCTATGAATAGTGGTAATGGTAGAGGTAGTTAAAGATGCTGATAAGTTAACTCTGGGTCAAAATCTAACTGTGACAGCTTCCTGGATCGATGGCTGTCCAGTGCCTGCCTGACTCATTATCAGATTCTGTTGCTAAACTTAGATTGGGTGATCATTATGTCACCAGTGGCCCTCAACCTCACCACTCTGCTACCCATTCCCAACCTCAATCCACCAGCTCATGATTGCCAGCAGATTCTGAGGACGAGGGGTGGCAAAAGGCCTGTCAGATCAGCTGTTCCCAATGCTGAGGCCTAAAAGGCAGAGCTAACAGCTCTGACCAAAGCCTTGGACCTGGGGGCAGGCAAAAAGATCAACATCTACACAGGTAATATGTGTGCTTTTGACACAGCCCATGTCCATGAAATTATGCCAAGAGAGAGGACTATTTGTTTCAGGGGAAACAAACAAAATCTTAGACCTCTTGGATGCCCTAATGAAGCTGGCAACTGTGAGTATTATTTACTGCCCGGGACATCAGAAAAAAAGACTCAGTGTCCTGGGACAATAACCAGACATATCAAGTGGCTCTGCAGGAGCCTATCCCAGTTATGGGCCTGCAAGAAAGACCTGCTGGGAAATGGGACTGGACTAAGGGATGAATTTAAAGCATATAAAAGAAAAGAAAAGAAAAAAAAGACTCAGATTGCTAGCCACCCTAACAACTATTACCAAGAGAAGGCAGGACAATGGCACACAGAAGACGGGAGAACTATACTCCCCAGAAACCTATCTATATCTCTACCTCTACCTCTACCTCTACCTCTACCTCTACCTCTACCTCTACCTCTACCTCTACCTCTACCTCTACCTCTACCTCTACCTCTACCTCTACCTCTACCTCTACCTCTACCTCTACCTCTACCTCTATCTCTACCTCTATCTCTATCTCTATATTTATCTATATCTCTCTCTATCTCTCTATCTATCTCATCTATATCTATCTCGTCTATATCTATATCATCTATATCTATATCTATATCTATCTACATATAATCTGTATCTATCTATATACCTTAGGTTCTGGGCCAGAAACATAGTATAACAGTGTAAGGTATGCCAGCAAATAAATGCTTATGCAGCCAAGAGTAAATTGGGCAAAAGACCTTGGGAAGAACAGCCTGGGGATTTATTGGTAAGTCAATTTTACAGAAGTTAAGCCAGGAAAATATGGTTACAAATATCTTCTAGTGTTTGTAGATATTTTCTCTGGATGGGTTGAGACATTACCCACCAAGAAGGTAACAGCTACCGTGGCAGCTAAGAAGATATTAGAAGAAAATTTTCCAGAGGTTCAGAGTGCCCAAGGTAATTGGATTGAACAATGGTTCTATTTTTGTCTCTTAAGGTAAGTCAGGCTCCTGTTTAAAAAATCTTGTTGGTATGTGCAATAATGTCCAGGCTTCGTGGTTGTTTTTACTATATTAATCCTGCCAATCCATGGACATGGGAGATCTTTCCATCTTCTGAGAGCTTCTTCAATTTCTTTCTTCAGAGACTTGAAGTAATTAGCATATAGATATTTCACTTCCTTAGTTAGAGTCATACTAAGCTATTTTATATTATTTGTGACTATTGTGAAGGGTGTTGTTTCCCTAATATCTCTCTCAGCCTGTTTATCCTTTGTGTAGAGAAAGGCCACTGATTTGTTTGAGTTAATTTTATATCCAGGTATTTCACTGAGGTTGTTTATCAGGTTTAGGAGTTCTCTGGTGGAATTTTTGGGGTCACTTATATATACTATCATATCATCTGCAAATAGTGATATTTTGATTTTTCCCTTTCCAATTTGTATTCCCATTGATCTCCTTTTGTTGTCTAATTGATCAGGCTAGGACTTCACGTACTATATTGAATAGGTAGGGAGAGAGTGGGCAGCCTTGTCTAGTCCCTGATTTTAGTGGGATTGCTTCAAATTTCTCTCCATTTACTTTAATATTGGTTACTGGATTGCTGTAGATTGCTTTTATTATGTTTAGGTATGGGCCTTGAATTCCTGATCTTTCCAAGAATTTTATCATGAATGGGTGTTAGATTTTGTCAAAGCTTTCTCAGCATCTAACAAGATGATCATAGAGTTTTTGTCTTTGAGTTTGTTTATATAGTGGATTATGTTGATCGATTTCCTTATAGTGAACCATCCCTATATCCCCGGGATAAAGCCTAGTTGATTGTGATGGATGATCATTTTGATGTTTTCTTGGATTCAGTTTGTGAGAGATTTTTTTGTTTTGGTTGTTGTTTTTGTTTTTGTTTTTTGTTTTGTTTTTCTTGTTGGTGGGGTTTTTTTTTTAGTATTTTTGCATCGATATTCATAAGGGAAATTGTTCTGAAGTTCTCTTTCATGGGTCTTTATGTGCTTTAGGTATCAGAGTAATTGTTTCATAGAACAAATTGGGTAGAGTACTCTATGTTTCTATTTTGCGGAATAGTTTCAGGAGAATTAGAATTAGGTCATCTTTGAAATTCTGGTAGAAAGAACTCTGCACTAAACCCATCTGGTTCTGGCGTTTTTTTTTTTTTTTTTTTTTTTTTTTTTAGTTGGGAGACTATTAATGACTGTTTCTCTTTCTTTAGGGGATGTGGTACTGTTTAGTTCATCTGATCCTGATTTAAATTTGGTACCTATTATATGTATAGAAAATTGTCCATTTCATCCAGGTTTTCCAGTTTTGTTGAGTATAGGCTTTTGTAGTAGGATCTGATGATTTTTTTGGATTTCCCCAGATTCTGTTGTTATGTCTCTCTTTTCATGTCTGATTTTGTTAACTAGGATAATGTCCCTGTGCCTTATAGCTATTCTGGCTAAGGGTGTATTTATCTTGTTGATTTTCTCAACCAACTCCTGGTTTGGTTGATTCTTTGTATAGTTTTGTTCCCACTTGGTTGATTACAGCCCTGAGTTTGATTATTTCCTGCCATCTACTCCTCTTGGGTGAATTTGCTTCCTTTTGTTCAAGGGCTTTTATGTGTGCTGTCAAGCTGCTAGTGTATGCTCTCTCCAGTTTCTTTTTAGAGGCACCCAGGGCTATGAAATTTCCTCTTAGGACTGCTTCCATTGCGTTCCATAAGTTTGGGTATGTTGTGTCTTCATTATCATTTAACTCGACAAAGTCTAATTTCTTTATTTCTTCCTTGACCAAGTTATTATTGATTAGAGAGTTATTCAACTTCCACGTGTATGTTGGCTTTGTATTATTTATGCTGTTATTTAAGATCAGCCTTAGTCCATGGTGATCTGATAGAATGCATGGAACAATTTCAATATTTTGTATCTGTTGAGGCCTGTTTTGTGACCAATTATATGGTCAATTTTAGAGAAGGTTCCATAAGGTGCTGAGAAGAAGTTATATTCTTTTGTTTTAGAATAAAATGTTCTATAGATATCTGTTAAATCCATTTGTTCCATAACTTCTATTAGTTTCAATGTCTCTCTATTTAGTTTCTGTTTCCAGGATCTGCCAATTGATGAGAGTGGGTTGTTGAAGTCTCCCACAATTATTGTATATGGTGCAATGTATGCTTTGAGTTTTAGCAAAGTTTCTTTAATGAATGTGGATGCCCTTGAATTTGGAGCATAGATGTTCAGAATTGAGTGGTCATCTTGTTAGATTTTACCTTTGATGAATATGAAGTACCCCTCTTTGTCTTTTTTGATAACTTTAGGTTTAAAGTCAATTTTATTCGATATTAGAATGGCTACTTCATCTTTTTTCTTGGGACCATTTCCTTGGAAAATGATTTTTTAGCCTTTTACTCTGAGGTAGTCTGTCTTAGTCCTTAAGGTGGGTTTCCTATATGCAGCAAAATGTTGGGTCCTGTTTATATATCCAGTCTGTTTATATATCTATATTTTCTATGGTTTCTTTCTTTCTTTTTTCTTTTATTTATTTATTTATTTATTTTAATTTGGGAATTGAATCCATTGCTGCTAAGAGATATTAAGGAAAAATGATTGTTGATTCTGTTTATTTTTGTTAATGGTAGAATTATGTTTGTGTCTATCTTCTTTTCTGTTTGTTGAAAGATGATTAATTTCTTGCTTTTTCTAGGGTGTACGTTCCTTCCTTGTGTTGTAGTTTTCCATCTATTATCCTTTATAGGTCTGGATTTGTGGAAAATATTTTGTAAATTTGTTTTTCTCATAGAATATATTTGTTTCTCCATCTGTTTTAATTTTTGAGTCTTTCTGTTTATATTTGTCTGAGCTGGCATTTGTATTCTCTTAGGTTCTGTATGACATCTTCCCAGAATCTTCTGGCTTTTATTGTCTTTGGTGAGAAGTTTGGTGTATTTCTAATAGGTCTGCCATCATATGTTACTTGAGCATTTTCCCTTACTGCTCTTAGTATTCTATCTTTATTTAATACATTTGGTGTTTTGATTATTGTGTGTCAGGAGAAATTTCTTTTCTGGTCCAGTATATTTAGAGTTCTGTAGGCTTATTGTATGTTCATGGTCATCTCTTTCTTTAAGTTTGGGGAGTTTTCTTCTATAATTTTGTTGAAGATATTTACTGGCCCTTTAAGTTGGGAATCTTCATTCACATCTATACCTATTTTCCTTAGGTTTGATCTTCTCATTGTGTCCTGGGTTTCCTGGATGATTTCAGTTAGGATCTTTTTGCATTTTGCATTTACTTTGATTGTTGTGTCATTGTTTTCTATGGAATCTTCTGCACCTGAGAGTCTCTCTTCCATCTCTTATATTCTGTTTGGGATGCTTGTATCTATGGCTCCTGATTTCTTTCCTAGGATTTGTATCTCCAGAGTTGTCTCGCTTTGTGTTTCTTTATTGTTACTACTTCAATTTTTTAACACTGGATGGTTTCATTCACATATTTAAATTCCCATAAGAGAAAAAATGTGAAGTTTCTCTTCAATTATTATTACATAATAATCACCAGCATCATGTTGAAATGCATTTAATAATGAATCTAAAATATAATTCCTTTTATATTCACCTTACATTTCTCAACTATTTTATGATATTTTTTCAGAAATATAGGAATGTATTAGAAAAACAAAACTGTATCCCAAATACAATTTCAGAAAAGTGGGGAAAGCTTTTTTTCATTAGTTTATTTTTTTACTTACTTTCCTACTGTAGCACCCTCTTCCTTTTCAGGTCCCCCCTCACACAGCTGGTCTCCCCATCTTCTCTTCCTTTTATCTTCTGAGAAAGGTGGGCCTCGCCTGGTATCACTCTACCCTGCAACGTGAAGTATCTGCAGGACTGTAAGCATCTCACCCCACTTAGGCAAGATTAAGGGAATACATTGATACAGGAGCCAACATTCTGAACCGAGTGCCTATAGCACTAACACTAAGACCAACAACTAATAAATAGGACACCATGAAACTGAAAATCTTCTGTAAGATAAAGGATGCTGTCAGTAGGACAAAATGGGTAGCCTTCAGAATGGCAAAGACATTGCCCACCCTACATTGGACAGAGGGCTAATATTCAAAACACAAAAACAACACAAGGAGATAAAGAGCAACAACCCAAGTTCCCAATTAAAAAATGGGGTACAGAGGTAAATAGAGAACTCTTAACAGAGGAACCTCAAATGTCCAAGAAGAACTTATAGAAATGTACAACATCCTTAGTCATAAGAGAAATGTAAATCAAACTGACTCTGAGATTCCACCTTATACTCATCAGAATGACTAAGATCAAAAACTCAAGTGACAACACATGCTGGTAAGAATGTGGAGAATGAATAGAATGCCTCAATTGCTGGTGGAAGTAAAACTTCTACAACCACTCTGGATATCAATGTGGTGACTTTTCAGAAAATTGAAAATAGTTCTATTTCAACCTTCAGCTATACCTCTCTTGGGGATATATCCCAAAGATGATCCACTATACTACAAGAGCATGTGCTCCACTATGTTTATAACAGTTTTATTATTCATATTAGCCAGAAAGTGGAAACAACCTAGATATACCTTAACTGAAGAATGGATAAAGAAAATGTGGTACATCTACACAATGTAATACTACCCAGCTATTAAAAACAAAGTCATCATGAAATTTGCAGCCAAATAGATGGAATTAGAAAATATAATCCTGAGTTAGATAAACCAGACACAACAAGGTAAGGTGACTTATGACAATAATTGAATAAAAACTTCCTGTAAATATTCATATTACTCAAAAAATGCACCTAGTATGACTATGATCAACTAAACACTTAGACTTTCCTAAGTAATAATCTATATAAAATTAATGTTGTACTGTAGTGCAAACATAGGTTATGCTCATCTTCAAATTAATATTCCTAGTTGAAAGAGTGTTAAGTATAAGTAATCTAAAGTGTCTTATGCTCGCATTCTCCTGTTTATGATGATTGATGATGACAACTAAGATTGTTAATTCATTACTGATTAATGAGCCTCTGAGCTTTTCATTATTGAAAGTTCTTGCAATCATCAAGTTTGCATACATATATGATTCTTTTGTGTTTAGATAATTTTAAATTTCAAAAAGCATGGCATATCAAATTAAAAAATCAGTTCAAACTTAGAACTAAAGATATGAATTGAAGATATGTATTTGCTGTGCATTTTGCTGAAAGCAATTATAAGTACTGGAGATATAGCACTGACATTGAGTCTGCAAGAAGCTGAGTGTGGTTGCTCAGAACACACAAAAGTCAAGAGAAAGATAGGCAAACTATAAATAATTAAAATGCAGTAAGTTGTTAAGAAATAATATTTTTCTTATTTAAAATGTCTTTTATTAAATGCGTCTTAAGTTCTTAATATATTAATACAGAATCAACTTATATGCAAAAATATGCTTTAAAAATATTAAACCTGTATTTAGAAATATCATATCCTGATTTGGAGATACAAGCTTACACTAGACAAAAACAGCTAGAATAATATTTTGAATAAAGGTAGTAATTATGAGACTTTGCATCCAATGACAGTAGTCTCAATTAATCTGGACCCCTAAGATCTCTCAAACACTGGACTACCAAACAGACAACATACTCCAGCTGATATGAAGCCCCCAAGACACATACAGAAGAGGGCTGCTGGGTCTGGGTTCAGTCAGAGAATATGCAGTCAATAGACTGGAGGCCCCAGGGAGTTTAGAGATCAGGTGGGGTGGAGAGGTGGGGGCATCCATGTGGAGACAGGGTGCACTGGGGAGGACGTGTTGGATGTGGAGCAGAGGATGGAGGGGGGCAGGAAATGGAATATGGAATGGAAAAATAAATTAAATATAAAATAAAAATTAAAAACAAACAAAAATGAATAGTTGCTTCCTAAACATAATATTTTATATAATTTTCTATTTGCTTCATTATCTCTTTGTAGTAGAATAATTTGCTTGTAATCATACTGAAGAAATCTATATAACCAGTAGGATTCTGTAACTCATTAATACTTTCAGTAATTTTAAAAGCAAGATTCAGCAGAATTGAAAATCATTGTTAATGATCACTATGTATTAAGTGTTCTAATGAGTTAACATTACAAGATCTTTTCCTGATCATTGAATCTTCTGGGGAAGACCAAGTTGTTCTGAACAGCTTGTTATCCCAGGAAGACCTCCATTCTACCTCCACCTCTCCACTTACATTAATCAAACCTGCTAAGCCTGAACTATACAGGTTTGCCTCTCTTTCCCCACCCATCTTACCTGCTTCTTGAGTCCTCTGTGGCTCCCCATCCTGTCCTAAGCAGTTCGGTATCCCCAGTGGATTTCCACTCTCTAGCTACTACTCTGCCCACTCTCATCAGACCTGTAAATCCTGAACCATACAGACCTGGGGAATATGTACCATACAGACCTGATGATGAAGAACCATATGACTCCAGGATACACCAGAGTCCTGCCACACTAGGATGATTGAAGTTAACCTCCTTCTCAATACCTACCTACTACAATATGAACATCCTGGGACCAAAGCCATCCAGATGGCTAGAGACCCTCAAAAGAACGCAATCAATAAAAGCCAGGACAATATGACAGATTCAGAAAACAGCAACCCTAGTACATTAAGTCCTAGATATCTTAACTCAACTGAAGATAAAGAAAATGACTTTAAATACATTCTTATAAGAATAAGAGAGGCCTTTGAAGAGGAAATCAATAAATCCCTTAAAGAAATACAGGAAAATAACATCAAACAGATAGAGGTCTCTAAAGAAGAAAGAAATCCCTTTAAAATATACAGAAAATACAATTAAACAGGTGAAGGAAATAAATAATACTATGCAAGACCTGAAAGTTGAAATAGGAGCAATAAAAGAAACACAAAATGATAATTTTTGGAGATGGCAAATCTAGGGAAGGGAACAGGAACAACAGATTCCAGTATAATCATCAGAGAACAGCAGATGGTAGAGAGAATCTCGGGTGTAGAAGAAATTGATAATTAGTCAAAGAAAACCTTAAATCTAAAAAATTACTGACATAAAAACATATGAAAATCTGGGATACCATGAACATACCTAATCTAAGAATAACAGGAATAGAAGACAGGGAAAAGTCCCAGTTTTAAGGACTAGAAAATATTTTCAACAAAATCATAGAAAGTTTATAGAATACCAATTAGACTGGCCCAGAAAAGAAAATCCTTCTTCCACATAATAATCAAAACCCAAAATATACAGAAAAAAAAAAGCCCAGAATATGGTAAGTGACAAGTGAAGAAGCTAGGTAACATACCAAGGCAGCCCTATCAGAATTACTTGGGATTTATTAACAAAGACTCTAAAATCTAGAAATGCATAGACAGATATTTTGCAACCTCTAAAAAAAATCCACAGATGCTAACCTAGACTATGAAACCCAGCAAAACTCTGAATCACCATACGTGGATAGAGTAAGATATTTCCAGACAGTTCTCAAATTCAAGCAATATTTAGCCATAAGTCCACCCCAACAGAAAATATTAGAAGGAAAACTCAAAAAAAAAAGAATAACTACATCCAAGAAAACACAGAACATAAGTAAGTCCATACCAGTATATACAAGAGAAGCACACACAAGCACACACACACACACACACACACACACACACACACACACACACACACACACACTGATAGCACCAACATTAAAATCCCAGGAATGAACAATCACTGATAATTAATATGTCTCTATGTCTCAACATCAGTGGAGTGAAATGCCCAATAAAAAGACATAGGCTAAGTAAATGGGTATAAAACCAGGATCTGTCATTCTACTACATACATGAAACATACCTCAGCAATAAAGAGGGACATTACCTCAGAGTAAAGGGCTGAAAATTAGTTTTCTAAGCAAACAGACCCAAGAAACAAGCTGGAGTAGCCATGCTAATATCTAATAAAGTAGACTTTCTAACAAAATTAATCAAAAGGGAAGGACACTTCAGACTCATCAAAGGAAATTATTACCAAGGTGAAATTCAATTCTGAATATCTATATACAAGGGCACCTACACTTGCTAAAGCTTAAATAATACATCAAATCCCACACATTAATAGTGGGAGACTTCAACACCCCACTCTCAGCAATTGGTATGTCATCCTGACAAAAAATAAAT